>NC_133619.1:510066826-510436936 GCF_048593235.1 Sminthopsis crassicaudata
TCCTCCCAACCAGAAGTCTTCCTCTTTTAAAATTTTCCTGGAGTACTACCTGATCTAGAGAACTCTTCTGTCCTATCATATTTTGCCTTGTATTGTAATCATTTCTGTAAATATTATACATCTGATAAGCTCCTAATAGGCTTCTTCCTCTGCCCCTGGGAACCAAGCAGGATATTTTTTTTTTAATAATAAGTTAACAAACACTACCATGTTTCAGGCACTGAGAATATAAAGAAAGGTTCACACACAGCACATGCACATATATACAGAGTTCTTGCTCTTAAGAAGCATTCATTCTAGTAAGAGAGACAATGTATAAATATCTACATACATATAAGTAGCTACTTAATAAATACTTGCCAAACTTCAGGATGTCTGTCACAGTCCCAAGTGTCACAGACTTGGATATCTGTCACGATATGTAAGTTGTGAAAGAGTAGACACTAAGTAGATTTCACATCTCAAGATGTCTGGTGGGCATGGCAGGCACAATAGTTCAGGTACCAGCTTGAGGAATTTAATCTATGCTAAAAGTCTCTGAATGAAGCATTACTTTCATATCCATATGAAATGTTGAACATTCTCTGGAGACTAGTCATTCATTGATTTCATTAATTAATTCGCTTTATATAAGAAGCACAGAGGTAAATTGAATTTGCTGACAATTCAATCCCTTAAATAGATTTTATAAAAGTCTCTCATCAGGAAAATTGCATTTATTTCTAGGGATCCTTTCTCTGTGCTGAAATTACCACGTTACAGTTTGTAAATGGAAGTGCTCTCTTTTGTAATCAGCTTCCTTTCCTTGATAGTAAACTCACAACTAAGAGTTTCTCCATCATTGAAGTAAACTATAGTGTTGGCTTCTTATTGAACATTTGGAATCTTTTGAAAAAAACATAATCTATCAATTAATAAATGAGAGATATCTTTTTATCAGGTTTTGCCCCATTCCCAGAATTGGATGCATCCACCAAGAAGCATTTCCAACTATTAAAAGTCCTTCCTTCAAGGTCTAATTCCTCTTTGATTATCTTTAAATTTAATTACTTTAAAAATTAAATTAAATTTAAATATTTAGCTTGACTTTTCCATTGTTAATTGCTAAAAAACCTTTTCTTGGTAACCCTATTGCTCTCCCAACTGTATTTCATATTTTCCATTCCTGGTATCTTTTGTATCTCTTCATTTTGTCTGTTACCTCTTCTAAATTAACCTACCTTTTGCCAAAGAGAATAGTCATTGTGAATTCTTCACATGACTAAACCCCAACATTTGGAGTGAAACATCAAACACATCATTTGTGAAATTACCACCCTGAACACATCTTCATAAACTCCTCAAAAATCAAATTTCAAATAAATACATTCACCATTTCCTTCTCAAGGGATAAACTGTTAACAATCACTGCTCATAACTCTAAAATCTCTTAAAGATGCAGTAATAAATATCTATAATCATTGTGGAAGAGGCTATTGCTACATTTTTATATACTTGTGTAACATATATGTTGTCTCCCCTAATAGGCTATAAGTCCATTTAGAGCTGGTAGTCTTTCATTTTTTTCTTTGTATGCCTGGGGCCTACTGCAATGCCCACCACTTAAGGAATTGGTTGATTTCTATGTCATAAAACCACCAACCCTTATTATAAAAGGGTTATTTTGATAATCTGTTGTAGACACTAAATGTTGGTGCTATACCCGTTTTCCAAGCAACCTTAGGAAAAAAAATTATTTACTGATGAGAAAAACTAAGACTTTTAATATGATATAGATTAATATGGGAAGGGAAAAGTTGAATTGATTCTAAAAAATATTAATAATACTGGGGTAAGGTGGACTATAGCAGAGATGGTCTTCTACTACTCCACTGGCCTAGAATTGAATCCATCCCTCCCAAAAGATGGGAATCTGTTGAAGACCTGCCTTTAAGGTCCAGTTCCTCTCTGAAGTCTGCCTCACTCCCTGCCTGGAGATGAAAGGGATCTTGCCCTCCTCAGATTTCTCATAATATTCTGCCTTGACCTTTCTACCTTACAATTTTCTTAATTTCCTTTGTTTCATACTTATCTATATCCTTGTCATCCTACAAGTCCCTCTACTTATATGGATTCTAAACTCAGAAATGAACCTTGGTGATAGCATCTCTTTATTCCTCAGTATTAAAGATTGACAATATAAAAGGTATTAAATAAATCTTTGCTAAATTAAATTGAACTCTACTTCTCTTTTAAATAGACATTTAAACATCCATTCTATAGAAAAGACAAAGCTACTTATTTAAAGGAAATCTTATGTTGAGTTAACAAAGGAACTTATATAATACATGTTTCACACATTTTCTGACTTTTGGTCAATTCAATTCAACAACAAATGCTTAAGTACTTATTATATGCAGTTTGAGGAATTAGATACTGCCCACTTAGAGTTCAGTCTAAATGGGGGAGCTAACACATATACATATCAAGCCAATTTAGCAAATATGTTAAGCATTAGCAACATGTCTGCATGGGTAAAGATACAATCAAGTCTAGGTACTGAGAATGTTTGTGGCAGCCCTTCTTGTAGTGGCCAGAAACTGGAAATTGAGTGCATGCCCATCAATTGGAGAATGGCTGAATAAATTGTGGGATATGAATATTATGGAATACTGTTGTTCTGTAAAAAATGACCAGCAGGGCAATTTCAGAAAGGCCTGGAGAGACTTACATGAACTGATGCTGAGTGAAATGAGCAGGAGATCATTATATACTTCAACAACAATACTATATGAAGATCAATTCTGATGGATGTAGCCTCTTCAACAATGAGATGAATCAAATCAGTTCCAATAGAGCAGTAATGAACTGAACCAGCTATACCCAGCGAAAGAACTCTGGGAGTTGACTATGAATCACTACACAGAATTCCCAATCCCTCTTTTTTTGTCTGCCTGTATTTTTTTTATTTCCTTCACAGGTTAATTATACATTATTTCAAAGTTCCATTCCTCTTGTGCAACAAAACAACTGTTTGGACATGTATACATATATTGTATTTAACATATACTTTAACATATTTAACATGTATTGGTCTACCTGCCATCTAGGGGAGGGGGGGGAGGAAGGAAGGGGAAAATTGGAACAAAAGGTTTTGCAATTGTCAATGCTGAAAAATTACCCATGCATATATCTTGTAAATAAAAAGCTATAATAAAAAAGAAAATCACATATTAATGTTAAAAAAATAAAAAAAGTCTAGGCACTATGTTTGGTATTGGTGGATACACTTTCAAAAAATGAAACAACTCCTACTCAAAAATAGCTTTCATTTTATGGGTAGAAAACAAATACATACATAAATATATACAAGATACAAATATAACAAATACAAATCAGAGGATATCTCAAATAGGAGATGATGGACTTTGAAGAAAGCTAGAGATTTTGAGATATGGAGGAAAGGAAAGATGCAGGGATGGGGGACACTCTGTGCAAGGCTCCAGAAAAGAGAGATGGAACAGACTAGAAGAACAGTACATGTAGTTAGCTGGTAGATTGTCAAGATAAATAATAATTTAATAAGCTTGAAAAGAGAGTTTGGAATCTAATTATGAAGGTCTTTAAATAGCTTTGTAGAACACACTTCAGTGGACTATGAATACTTTTGATGAGGTCTGAGTGGTCTAGATTCCTAATGATCTAAAGGTTAGTGGCTATAAGTGAGTTGTTAAGAATCCCCTTTAAATAGGCCGCAGGTTTTAGGAGTGAAAGAACTCACTCATTCCTGAATATTAGTTGCAAAATGAAAATTTATTGTTTGATAGAAATCAGTTTACCCAGAGACTGATTCTCAGTGGACAGAAGGTCCTGGTAGTTAAGGGAGCTACCAAGGTCCATCTGCAAAAGACCTTTGTTGAAGGAAGCTGTTATATTGGGTCTTAGTGGGGGCTGGAACAGCCCAAGCAGGTCAGGCCCAGTGGGGGCTGGGACAGCCTGGATCTCCTATTGGAACTAACAATACTTCAAAGGAGTGCTTTTTGACCAGGATTTTTAATTGACTCCAAGGCCCTGGCATCCTGGAAAGATTACTTATCTGGGGAGGATATGCTTTCCCCAGGAATGGTTGAGACTCTGAAAGGGATCACAGATCAAAAGAAAATACTGTTTCTTAAAGGAACCCCAACCTGCTTCACCTTGAAGATAGGTAGCTTTTAATATTAGTCATCAATATATTAGATAAATATTCCATCATAAAAAGGGACAAAGTTCAATATAGAACTTTAAGGTGGCGTGATTGAGGGAGGAAAAATGAACATTCAGAAGTACTTAGCCCAAAAGGAGGGGAGAAACCATGAGAGTCAGACCACCTACTTACAAATAAATAATGTAGTTTTGACAGGAAAAAAATTAGCAAAGAGTAGTATAAAACACAAGTGCCAAGACAGAACACACAGTATACTGTAAACAACAAGGATCTAGTGCTACAAGGCCTAAGTTCAAATTCTGGCTCTGCTATTTACTACCTCAGCTGCAATTTCCTCATCTCATAATTAATTATACTAAATGATATTTTTAGGTCTTTTCCAGCTCTAAATTCTATGATTCATCATCTTTCTTGATCTATTGATTTCTTTCCTGTTACCTATTTAAAGAGTTCTAAGTCTTCCTTATTCTTTAAAATAAGGGAGGAGAGCAGTGAAGTGGTGCAATGAATAGAGCACAGGCCCTGGAGTCAGAAAGGCCTGAATACAAATACAAATCCAGATATTTATTAGCTGTGTCACCCTGAAAGTCACAACCCTAATTGCCTCAAAAAAAACCCAAACCAACCCCCCCTCAAAAAACAACCAAAAAACGATGGTTTCCCTTGACCCTGCTATCATTTAAAGGTATTATGTTATATCTTTCTTCCCTTTCATAGCTTAACAACTAGAAAATATTATTCATATTTATTGCCTCCACTTGCTTATTATTTACTCATTTTTCAAAACACTGCAATCTGATTTTCAAGTGTACCACTAGACTCAAATTGTTCTATGCAAGGTTATTTGCCATTAGCTGTTAAATAGAATGAGCTTTCGACTGACCTCTCAGCTTTCTTGCTCCTACACAAAATTAGAGTGCATTGGGTAGTACTTGGAACTTGCTCCATCTAGTTCAGTATTGGCTTGACACACTGTCTATTGAATCAGGCCAAAATATAAAAGAAATGCTACTGATGAATTGAGATGAACAGAAAACGAAAAGCAGCAGGAGAGAAGCACTGAGAATGACAGAAGGCAAGGAGGGAGCAAAAATGCACTGTTCATTCAACAACTCATTCAACAAGAATGAGAGATGAATGCAGAAGACAAAGGGAATACTGGATCATTGAAGGACCAAGTTGGTCCAAAGACCCAGGCCTGTCCTGTAGTAGCTGAGTGACCTTGGACAAGTCACTTCTCTGTAGGCTTCATTTTCCTCATTAGCAAAATGAAGGCATTGAATCAAATAATAATAATAACTGACATTTACATAAAGCTATTATATTTATTAAACACTTTACCCACATTATACTTGTGGGGTCTCACAACAACTCCAAAAGGTTAAGTCTAACAGAGCTAAGAAATGTTAAGTCTCCATAGTCTCACACTAAGGAAATGTTAAAAGATATGAATTGAGATTACAAATCTGTTGCTCTAATAGAACATGCTACTGCTAATTAATATAATAACATATATAGCATTTTGGTATTTTTGAAACTTCTATCACCATGTCACAGAGATGTAAACTCTGATCAAATGATCAAAATCTGGGCAGGTTAGATGACAGCTAAAATAATAATGGTCAAAGTTAATATTTATATAGCAATTTAACAGCTAGTATTAAAGTTGTGGTTTAAATCCAGTTTTCTTGATTTTAACACCTAGAACCTCTAAATGTCCTTCAAATCTTAAATTTTTATGATTCTATCAAGTAAAGCATCAGGTTTCTTTTTTTACATTGAAATGAAAAGTCTCAAATTACTTAAAACATAGAGAGGACTGACTAGCTATCAAAAAGTAGTAGTTATAATTCAGAGGAAAGAAAAACTGGATTTGGAGTGAGAAAACATGGTTATTCCCTTTGCTACTTATTTCTTCCATGTTTTTGTGTGTCATTGGACAAGTCAACAAACATTTATCAAGCACTTACTATGTTTCAGATATTGAGCTAAGCATTAAGCATATAAAGACAGGCAAAAAACATGGTCCTTACCCTCATGGGGAAAGGGGTAGCTGGGTGACACAATGGATAAGAGCACCAGTCCTGGAATAAGGAGAACCCGAGATCAAATGTGACCTGAGGTACTTACTAGCTGAATGACCCTGGACAAATCACTTAATCCCTATTGCTTCCATAAAACCTAAACAAAAACAGAAACATTCTCCTGGGGGAGAAAACTTGCAACCAACAATATACATTCCAGGTACATAAGAGTACAAGTGGAGAGAACCTTAGAGAGCAGGTGTTAATTGCTGCTATTTGTTAGCACTTTTACAGTTAAAAAAAGTACTTGGGAGTACTTTTAAAAGCAGAGGGATATAGTCTTCTATACCTTCATTTTCTCATTTCTAAAATGCAAATAATAACACTTGTGCTATTTAAATGCCAATGTATGCAAAGGAATCAGTACATCTTTAAGTGTTAAGTAGTATAAAATGCTAACTACTACTGTGGTTGAAAACTACATTACTTTTAAAATATTTAATATTTAAATATTTTTGTTATAAACTAGAAATGGTCAACAAACCTGAAAATTTCCATATGCAAAGGACAGAAAAGGGAGACTGTATATAAATTTGAATCTATTATAAACAGCTTATTTTAAAAATAAGTGTATATGATATAAAGTACATATGATATGTGCATTTAAGTATATATGATATATGTATTAAATAATATGTATTTAAATATACATATATGTGTAAAATTTAATCAAGTAGTGCCAACATTATCTTTTTTGTGTCCTCTTATGAATTTCTTTCTAAACTTTTCTGTGTATTTTATACATAGAAACACATTTCTGTGTTTAATAATAATGTATCATAAGCCTAAAAATTCAGGTTTTAAGAAAGAATCTGAACATGATGATTTATTATCTTGAAACACAATGTACTGGAATGGTGTGAGAGCTTCACTGGACACAGTGAATACTGATCCTTTAGATCTGAGACAGATGAAGAATTACTCTGTCTTTAGCTGAGAGTTAGAACTTGGTGAGAAGCAGATTCTTTTGAAATTAGAAAAGAATTTAATTATGTTCAATTTGGCCAAATGTGTGAAAAGTAAAGTATATAGAGTACTGAGGTGGATGCTAACAATGAGGAAAATCTCCATTAATATAAAATTCCAGCTGCTTGAAACTTCTAGTCCAGTAAGTAAATTTTAAGAAGGGAAAGGGAGAAGACACTCAAAGGTTTGGCTTAGAGCCATTCAATATTGCCTTGGCTTGCCTAGGTCTATATAGGCTTGAATATCTCTTTAGGTAAAGGTGCTGAATTGACCTAATGAGGCCTTATCAAGACTCAGAAGCTAGGAAAGTAAGGAAGATTGGGTCGAACTGGAAGCAGAGGGATATAGTCCAACATACCATAAAGGGAATGCTCTTAATAGAAATCCCCCAAAAAGGAAATTCTGGGATGCAGCTATTTAGCTTCTGGCTTCCCTCCCAAAGCCTGTGTTGTGCTAGGGTTTGGGTTGCCCCCAAACCTAATGCAATTGGGCTATTAATTATGATATGACTATAGTCAAATTCTAATACCAATAATCTGAACTGCATATCAACTGAGCTTATCTCAGATTTCCCATTCCTACACAAATAGGTCTTGTCAATAGAGGACAAATGTAAAATAAGCAAGGCTTTGTGGGAATATAAAACTACTAACCCAAATTCAGAAAAACCCAAAGGTGAGACCAGGGCCATGGTGGCAGTAAGATGGGAAACTATGTTCATTTGATGCTTTTGTTCATTCTTTTTATTTATGTTTACTATATGTAACCCATCCTTGGTTGGGTTAAATTGAGGAAGTAGGGATGAGTTCCTTGATGTTCAGCAATCAATGTCAGCTAGCAGTAAAAGGGAGAGAGAGAGAGAGAAAGAGAGAGAGAGAGAGAGAGAGAGAGAGAGAGAGAAGGCAACTTCAGGGAGAGAAATGGCTGGAGGCAGTTTCTTGGACACGCAGAGGCATCACTTCGTATTGGTCAGGCCACAAGGAATACCAGAGAGGGGATAAATTGGAGGAAGATTTTGCATAGTGGCTGAAAGGTCAAAAGAATCAGATTTCATCTGAAGATGAGAAAGGAACCCAGAAATAAGGATGGTCTCTGGAAATTTTCATGTCTCTATTGACCAAACTTAGAATGTCATGTAAGTAAAGGAAAGAAAAGAATTGCTATTTCATATTAGAGTCACATTCTAAAAAAAAAAAAAAAAAAAAAAAAGGACTATTTGTATTCCTATCCAAAAAGGTTCCACTTTAATGAAAAATGTTGTTCCATATCTCTAATGCTATTATTATCTCTTTGAGTAACAGGAAGAAGTGATTATGTGTTTGATGCTTCTCCAGGGGAGAAAAGAAGTCTAGTCCTCATTCAAGTTGCTAAGAGCCCTTTACAAGAATTCCAGCTTTAACAAACATCAAGTTATATCTCATACAGGCTATCCTAAACTTATGCAGCTCCAAAGTATAAAAGGCTCTGTAAAAGTAAGACCTGAACACTACTTGTACTAGCATAACATGGCACAGCACAAGTAAAAGGTCCACCTTAGGCAAAAACCTTCACCTCAAACAGCCTCAGTTTCCCCGTTTGTAAAATGTTTACTACCTACCTAAAAGACTTAGCTTAAGGAAACAGCCGTGAAAACATAAAACATCATACAAATATGAAATTATGCTATTTTTTGCCCTAAATAAAGCTCTTTTTTGACACTAGAGATTTTTGGATGTTTAACTACATTTCAGGTAAACATATTTTGATAGGTACATTAAAATGAAATGTAGATTTAAGGTAACAAGAAAAAAGTTGAAAAAATTAATTTTCTTTTGAATTTTTATGACAGTCTTTTAATCTGGGGGGAAGGGATGGTGGAGGGAATTTCCACTAAAATATTTCTATCTTAGCTTTAAAATTCTGTGAATCAGAAACCCAAGATTTCCTCTCACAACTCACCCAGCCATATGAACATTGGGATCCAGAAAGTTAGACCATTTTCACTCTACATACAACATTCATATTTTCCTGTGAACTCACTATTCTATAAAAAATATTTTTCTTTATTGTATTTATTTTGAAAAAGGGGAAATTTGATAAAAGAAGAAGTGGTACAAATATGCAAATAGGTTTGAAACAAATGGCAGAACTAGAGAATTAAGGAGATGGAAAAAAGGGACCATTAGAAATCAGTCACCTAATTTAATTCTTACTTGAAGAAAAGTAATCTCCTGACAAGGAAAATGTTGTCAGAAACAGTGAAATTAGATTTAGAAAACCTGGGGTTGAGTCCAGACTGCTACAAACTAGCTAGGTAACTCCTCATCTGAAATTTGAGGGAGTTGGACTAAATATAAACTCCATAATTCCTTCCAGCTCTAAATGTATGGTCCTTTTACAAAATTCCCAAAACATGACTATCTGGCATTCTCACAAAGATCTCCAGCAACAGAAGTCTCAGTATCTCTAGCAGTCTATTCCACTTTGTGGATAGGACCCTAATTTTATAAATGAAGTTGTTGAGCCATACAAAAGACTAGGCCCATGGTCACAGTAGGATTTAGGTCACGTGACTCTTGCTATATTACTTCCAATCAGAAGCAATTCTGATTCTTCATACTAGATGAGTAATTCAAGGGAAATGAGTATCAGTGCCATTATCCTTGAAATGACCAATGAAAAGACTTTATGATTTTTAACATACATAACTTCATATAATAAAAGTAGCTAATAATAACCAACACTTAAAGAACTTTAATATTTGCAAAATGCTTCCCTTGTGCCATTTCATTTGATCACAAAATAAGAAGGCTCTCTGGCGTTGACTGAAGTTATTAAATCAGCTTAACTATTAACATTAAACATAGTAAAGGTGTAACAATATGAATGAGTTCTGGAAGATGTAAAACTGCAGGCTATAATCACAGAAGATGACATGACTCCTAACTGGCTGAAAGAATACTAGACTACAAGGCAACACACTTCAGAAATGGTTAAAGTACTTCAGGAGAAGAAATTGAGAGAAGCCAGCTCATATTTTTGAATAGGAGAGAAAACTTCTCAGTCACAGTCATATAGGGAACAGGCCCACAATATATGCTTTGACTTTCAATGCTTAGAGCAGACTCCCCTTGGTCACAATATTCTTTTTCTTTGGGAGCAAAAATCTCATCTCATTTGTTAAACTTCATTTAGTATATTCTTTGGTCTATTCTATTATGTATAACTTCCCCAATATCTGGTTTTGGTTTATATTGATAAATAAGTGTATAAATTATTAGTGATAATCTTTTGTCTAATCACTGTGTGATGGGAGATAATTATACTGCTGACAGTTGGCTAAGTAGTACCATCCCTTTCTGAGAATGGAAATTAAGGAAAGTGGCTTTTAATCTGAGCTCTAAAGTACTGAATTGAGACAGCTAGATGATGCGGTGCAAAGAGCACTGACCCTGAAATCAGAAAAGGAAGGAAGGAAGGAAGGAAGGAAGGAAGGAAGGAAGGAAGGAAGGAAGGAAGGAAGGAAGGAAGGAAGGAAGGAAGGAGGAAGGAAGGAAGGAAGGAAGGAAGGAAGGAAGGAAGGAAGGAAGGAAGGAAGGAAGGAAGGAAGGAAGGAAGGAAGGAAGGAAGGAAGGAAGGAAAGAAGGAAGGAAGGAAGGAAGGAAGGAAGGAAGGAAGGAAAGAAGGAAGGAAGGAAGGAAGGAAGGAAGGAAGGAAGGAAGGAAGGAAGGAAGGAAACTAAAGTACTGAGCCTGTATATTACCAATACTAATTGGATAGATATAATTCTGGACCACCTTTCTAAGGAAGATTGCTATTTCTAATCTCTGTGGGGAGCCAGAGGAGGAAGTGACTGAGTATTTGCTCCTTTTCTAACTCATCATCTAAGACAGGCATAAGATTTTCTGGACATCTCTGAAGAAATCCCTTCCCCATTTACATAGGTATATAGTTTTATAGTTCAGTATTCCTTTAGCCAATCAGAAGATAAAGTCTCTTACCATGTATTTAATATGAAGTTCCAGGGTTCCAGGGAAAAAAACATCCAACTCATATGAGCAGAGATGCTGTATATAATTAGAAGGCTTTCATTTAAATGGAAAAATTTTCATAAAATATTCCATTTCAAACATAAACATAATAAAAATGTAATGTAAAAGGTATTTGTACACTTGTGGTTTACAACTCTAATTTGACAAAGTATTAATTACAAATTCATCATTAGTATTTTTTAAAGCTACTTCAAGTCTTTGATGGGATGAGAGGAAAGGGGGGAATATGGAACAAAAATGGAAATATTACCCTTTTTAGCTGTTGTTCCTTTAAGTTTCTCACTGTCCTGGCAGGTTCTGAAATAAGGTTTTTATAATTTTCGCAGATATTGATTCGGGATTGGGCCACCTGCATAGTTCCCTCTAAAAATGATTTCCAAACAGGATACATGCTCCTAAAACCAAGAGAGGGACACAAGAGTTAGTAAGGAAGAAAGGTAACCATTTCTTTGCTCCAACATTAGCAATGTGCCCCAGAATTATCCTTTCAGTTATCTAAAGTCAAAATTTCCTCCATGTAAACTGATGAAAATAATCCTCGTACTGCTTATTTCAAATGCTTTCTGATATAAATGCTTTGCAAATCTTAAAGTCTCATAAAAAGCATTATTAAGTATTATTCACAAAAAGATTAGAAATAATGTAGTCTTGATTATAATTACACACTTGTTGAGAAATAGCATTGCTTTATGGCTTAATGATATTTATTACTGAGTTGGGGCCACATTTGAACTCAGGTCTTTTGGACCTGGAGTCAGGAAGGCCTGAGTTCAAATCCAATCTCAGACACTTAACAGCTATGTGACCATGGGCAAGTCATTTAATTCTGTTTGCCTTAGATTCCTCATCTGTAAAATGAGCTGAAGAAGAAAATGTTACCTTTGCCAAAAAACAAAAACAAAAACAAACCCTAAACAAATCCCAATTGGGATCACAATGAGTTAGATACAACTGAAATGACTCAAGAACAACAAATAACATATTATTAATTGTATTTTATTGTATAGCTTGAAACTCTTTTGGGGTGATCCAATTTATTAAATATTTTGGAAGACCATAATATCACATAAATATTCCATATTAGGAGTAAAACATATTCAAATTACAAAACAATCAAATGCCCCTTACACTAAAATGATACTGATAATGATTACATCTTCCTTGAAAGGACTTAGGTCATAAGTTATGAATGTTATTGTATTGTTCAAGTATGGAGGTTCCAAGAAACAAGGATTTCTGATTAACAAATGGAGCTGCTGCTTTTGTGGTTTATATGATTATTTTAATTCAATTATTTATCAAGTGTCTATGTAGTATTAAGTACTGGAGACAAAAAGACAAAATGAAAAAGTTGCTCCATTCAGGAAGTTTACATTCAATTGAGGCAATGCAATATTTATACAAAAAAAATTTAAAAAAAGATTTCAGGTGGAAAAGAAAGTAAGAATTTGAGACAAAAGGAAAGATTTTCTGTAAGAGCTGTTACCTGGGATGACCCTGGAAACTTGCTAATGATTCTATTAGGTGTAAGTAAAGAAGGAAAGCATTCTAAACATAGAAGGCATACGAGGACGGCTAAATTAAGGGAATAGCTATTAGGTCAGTTGGGTTGGAATATGGAGCATAAGGTTGTTAGGGTCTTCCACAGTAAAAGAGAAGTTCATAAAAAGGATCAGTTTTAGAGGTAAAAACACCTGGTAGGAAAAGAAGAAGAAAGGAAACAAGTATTTACTAAGCATTAACTATGTGACAGGCACTGTGGTGTTATAAATATAACCTCATTTGATTCTCACAATAGCCCTGGGAAATAGGTGCTATTATTTCCCCATTTTACAGTTAAAAAAACAGAGACAGATATTGTACAGGGTGACACACCAATTACCTGAGACCAAATATGAACTCGGATCTTCCTGATTACAAGACTAGTGCTCTATCTACTGTTACCCACCTGTTAGAAATGTAAGACTGAAGAGTTAGAAGAGAAGTCCAGACTTCCTAAATAGATCTGAGAATTATTTGCATAGAAATTATCATTGAATTCATGGGAAGTGATGACATCATCAACTAAAACATTGTACAGGGAGAAGAGAAGAGGCTCAGGATGGAGCCCTGGGGACCTTAGATGGGATTATCTGAGTTAAGATCCAGCAAAGCTGAGTGAGAAGGAGCAGAACCAGGTAAAGACAGCATCATGAAAACCTAGAGAGAAAACAGTATCAAGGAGAAGACGTGACCAACAGGGTCAGACTGCAGACAGGTCAAGAAAGATATCATTAGGTCTGACAACTGAGAGACTTCTGGTAAGTTGAAGGAAAGCAGTTTCAATTGAATGGTTTAAGAGGAGAGGAAATGTAGATGGATTTCTTGAGAAGTTCAGTCATGAAAGGAAAGAAACATACTGGATGCTAGCTAAAGGGGAAGGACAGATCAAGTGAGGCTTTTTAAAAGGATGAGAGAGATATGGGTTAGCATCATTTGATAGGGAAAGATTCAAGATTTGTGAGAGACATTCAGTAATGATAGAGGAGCTAATCTGTTAGAAGACAGGATGGAATTGAATTAGGGATGAATGAAGAAGGACTTGCCAGGGCAAGGAGAAGAACTACCTCTTCATTTGTGATTGGGACAAAAGAGAAGACAGTGAGGGAAGGCATCTGAATGGAATGAGATGGGAGGAGAGAAGAAAGAATACTTCATGAACAGCCTCCATTTAACCCAAAATGACTACTCTGAGCCTGGCCTTTCAGATTTCCAAACCCATTCTATAATACCTATAATTTAAACCAATGGAGGCACAAACAGTTCAAATTGTTATATCAAAATTAAATTAAATTAAAATATAATTTGGAAATGTTCAACAAAATAAATGACAATATAAAGAACAAAGACATTACATTTTAAAATGAAATCAATATGTGGCCCACAATGATCCTTATGAAGATTAGTCCAGGTGGTTTCTACTTGAGTTTGTTACCACACTTTTAGACCATCTCTCTCCATCTTTTCCATAAAAATAGTATGAATGACTTTCTTAAGAATTTTGGTAGTTGGCATAGTGAGCTAATCCTGGGAGTCTAGAAGACATGACATTGAAGGCCGTTTGAAGTGCTTACTACCTATGTGACCCTGGGCAAGTCATAATTTCTAGGCCTTTTTTCTCATCTGTAAAGTGAGAATAAAAACATTACCTATTTCAGAGAGTTGTAAGAAAATTACATAACATAGGTTAAGTGTCCTGTGAATCCGAAAGTATCAAATAAATGTTAGCAATGAGAAAAGCAGGTTTTAAATTGAAAGAGTTCTGAGATCAGAATCAGGAAGATATGGATTGAAATCCTGTTTGTGATGATTAGTAGTTATATGATCATGGGGAAGACACTAAACCTCTTTGAGTCTCAATTTCCTCAAGGCAATTAGGCCCAGTAGATAGAGCACCAAACCTAGAATCAGGAAGACTTCTTTTTCGAAGTTCAAATCCAGCCTCCAACACTTCCTAGCTATGGGATCCCGGACAAGGCACTGAACCCCCTTTGCCTCCATTTCCTCACCTGTAAAATGAGCTGGAAAATGAAATGGCAAAGCACCCCAGTGTCTTTTCCAAGAAGAGACCCCCAAAGCAATAAATTGGGAAACATTTTTATATTCAAGTGTTCTGGCAAAGGGCTCATTTCTAAACTATATAAAGAATTGACTCAAATTTATAAGAATTCAAGCCATTTTCCAACTAATAAATAGACTTATAGAAAGTGCTGCTTGTACATATTTTGGGGATATTTGAAACCTTTCTGTCTTTGACCTTGGAATTTATGCTTAACAATCATACATCAAAAATATGGATATTTTAGTTACTTTTAAAAAATCATAATTCCAAATTTTTTTCTCAGAATGGATGGATCAATTCATAATTCCATTAATAGTAAATTCTTCCTTTGAAAACTTCAATCATTTCTTTGGCCACTATTGGTAAATGGGTCTTGGTATTAAATATTCGTGTTAGTTCCCCAAAGATTATAAATATCAGAACCATGTAAGAGACATTTGATATAAATACTTTTCCTGTTAACAGATTCCTTTCTTATCCTAATTTCATTGATTTTGTTTGTGCAAAAGTTTTTCAATTTCATGTAGAAGCAACTTTTTTGGTTAAAAATTCTTCATAAACAGTATGAAAGGTATCTTCAATATTCAGGTAGTATATCTATGGTAAGTTTATTGTAGCATATGATGTAAGATTATAATCTGAACCTAATTTATTTCTAAGTTCCTAAACAGTTCTTATCAAATAGAGAATTCTCCAAGTAATTTATGCTTTCAAGTTTATTGAACATTGGGTTGCTGAATTAGCTTGTTTCAGATTCTTCCTGGTTTAGTCTGTTCCAAGAATATACTTTATAATTAATAAGTATCAAACAGCTTTGATGATTATTGTTTGTAAGTGGTTTGAAAAGTGGGGTGTTTATTTTCTCTTTATTTTTCCTCCCCCTTCCCAATTATTTTCCTTGAGATATTAGACAACAGTGTCTCTTTAAATGAATTTTATCATTTTATCCACATAAAGTATTCTCTTGGTATTCTGATTGGGATAACCAAATCTATAGATTAGTTTAAGCAGTAACTTCATTTTCATTATGCATAACTCAATTATGAAAAATTAATCTCCCCCTCCATTATTTTTAATAAGTGTTTTATGGTTACATTAATGTATGTCTTCAATGTGCCTTGGAAAAATGACTCCAAGATATTTAAAGTTTTTCATGGGTTTTTCCTTTTTTTTTTTAAATGAAGATCTCTACAATCTTCTAAAGTTCACTCAAAATGTCTTACTAATCACTTCTGCCTAGCCATTTCAGTACTTAGGAGAAGTACATCTGGACCTGGTAATGTATAAAATTGTTTCAATCTATGCACTAATATTTCTGATATCTAGCCCAGTTTGACATACATAATAGGTAGTTAATGATGACTAACTGATTAATCAAGGTAAGCAGATGTTCTAATACTATTCTGTTTATTTATTTTATCTACTGAAAGGTAATGTGGTACAGTGGATAGAAGTTATGAAGACTTTATTCAATTTCCACTTTAGACACAGTGTGTCAGTCACTTAAACCTCTCTGAGACTGTTTCCTCACCTGTAAAATGAGAATTCTTTTGATTACCACATCATAAAAAACATTATGCAAACTTTAAAGCCCTACATAAACATCAGGCACTATTATCTTAGGATTCTATTCCCTAAAACCTATTTTTATCTTCTATTTTGTAGTCCAAATATCATTCTCCTTGAAAAAAAAAAAATCAGATACTTAAATTGTATCTGTGATCTTAGTGATTCAGAAATTCTCTCCAACAGTTTAGATTGTAAAATCTATGCCTTTCTATCCTGTGAGACTCCTGTACTTGTCTTCCCATAACATCATAGAGATTCACTTAATGTGATGATCTTTTTCATTTTCTTATTCTATTGTGACGATATACTCTGGTTCTTTATCCTTTACCCTACCTTATGACTAACCCACATAATCTTCCAATCATTTTGCGATGACATATCTTATTCCTCATTGGTTATATGTTGTAACCTCACATACACCACATGTTTCTCCATTGACCTCTGTGTGATATTAATTTTTAGTTATTTTAGAGATTTCTATTCATGTCTCATTACCATTAAGTAGCACCAAAAATTGTGGCATTAAAAATGGAATATTTAGAATTAAAAGAAAGAATTAATTAAGCAACTCTGCCTTTTTTGATATCCCAATGCCACCCACAACAAGCAATGGTCTTTATCCCTTCTTTGATCCTATTTCTTTTCTTCAACATCACTTAAAAAACTCCTTTCAGTTCTTAGTTTTTCCTAACTGGTACCAACTTATTCTAAACTTTTGCCATCTTGACATAGCATTATTTTTACAGAACTTTGTCATAACTTTGTATTCACCCTCTCTTAACTTGCCCTTACTTCCATGTAGGCTTCTTTATAAAATCTAATAAATTGTTTGATGATTTCTATGTAGCCACACTAATATTCTATAGAAAGCTTTCTCTCTTCATTTTCTTCAGAATGGCTTCTGTATCTTCCATCACTCCTGAGTAGACTGTTAGAGAATGTTAATCAATGGGATTCTATGTATTCTTTTTTTGTTTGTTTGTTTAAATCCTTCAAAATCTGTTCTTCCTCAATTTATGGTAAATGTCAGACTATACTTTTTATAACAAATCCTAAAACACAGTGTTAATTGTCTACTTCTGATAACCCCACTCCTTATCAAGATTCCCATAATTTCCAACCCAGGAATTAACAACCCCTTATTAGAAGAATCATATCTCTAAATCACTATTAAGAATTACAGATTAAAACAACTCTGAGGTACCACCTCACACCTATCACACTGGCCAAGATGGCAGAAAAAGAAAATGATAAATTTTGGAGGGGATATAGGAAAACTGGAACACTAATGCATATTGGTGGAGTTGTGAACTGATCCAACCATAATGGAGAGCAATTTGGAGCTATGCCCAAAGGTATCTTTGATCCAGCAGTGCCACTCAAGATCTAAACTACAAAGAGACAATTAAAAAGGGGGAAAAAGTTCACAAAGGCAAAAAATATATAATAGCTTTTTTATGGTGGCAAGGAATTGAAAATTGACAGGGGGGGCTCTCAATTGGGAAATGGCTAAATAAGTTGGGGTATATGGATGTAATAGGACACTAATATGCTCTAAGAAAGGATGAGCAAACAGATTTTAGAAAAACTTGGAACTGATACTGAGGGAACAGAACCCAGAGGACATTGCATTTAGTAACAGTAAGATTGTATGATGATCAATTGTGATAGACTTAGCTCTTCTCAGAACTACAGTGATCCAAGATAGTGCCAAAAGTCTTGTGATGGAAAATGCCATCTACATCCAGAGAAAGAACTATACAGACTGAATGCAGATCAAAGCATATTTTTGTCACCATTTTTTCTTTCTTATGGTTTTTCCTTTTTATTTTGATTTTTTTCCACAAAATGACTAATATGGAAATACATTAAAATGATTGTACATGTATAATCCATATCAAATTGTTTGCTGTACTGGGGAGGAGGAAGGGAAAGAATATGGAACTCAAAAAGTTTTTAAAAATGTTGAAAACTATCTTTACATGTAATTAGAAAAAATAAAATATTACTAAGTGTGTGTGTGGGGGGGAGAAGAATCTTATCTAAAGCTCCTTTCCTTGGTCCTACTAACTTTTGAAGGCAAAACTTAAGAGTTGCTCTGCTTTTAGCAAAGGAAATATTCCATTAATAGTCTAGATAATTGAAAGCCTCTATCACTACTTTATCACTCCTCTGTGCCAGGATTGTAAATCTGTTTCTTAAACTATTTGCTTATTTCATTTTCTTTCTGTCCAATTGGTCTGCAGTATGTTCTACTGAATCTATCACTTCTTTCTCCCTCCACTGATCTCCACCCAATTTCCTCTATACATCACTTCTCTACACCATCTTTATTCACATAAGGATACCTCCTTAATCCTTAATATATCATGTTATTATGCTGATCCCCCTCCTTCCCACTTTACCCATCCTGTTTACTTTTAATAAGGTATCCTCTTCTAGAGGTAATTCTAGCATTCAGTCTCATTTTACCAAGTTTTAGTGATTCTTAATAGGTTGAATTTGCTTCTTTATGTTAAGATACATGGCTTATCTTAGTGTTACATCCATGCTTTGTGCATGTGCATAATCATCTGAAGCTATGGATTTTGTTTCCTGTGAATTTTTAAGGGTCTCTACTGCTATTTTCCTACAATGTGGCTACTTTCTGTGGTATCTGATGTGTTGGATAGGCTTGGGTAATTTTTTCCATCATTTTCCTTTCCAGGTTAACATCTTTTGGGTAAGCTTGGAAAAATGTAAGGCAAAACCATTCTTACCAGCTCTTGCTAGATATTCCCAACTGCTTTTCATTTCCATACTTCAAACTACTTTTTAGAAACTGATTTATCTATCAGCT
This sequence comes from Sminthopsis crassicaudata, assembly GCF_048593235.1. Classification (NCBI taxonomy): domain Eukaryota; kingdom Metazoa; phylum Chordata; class Mammalia; order Dasyuromorphia; family Dasyuridae; genus Sminthopsis; species Sminthopsis crassicaudata. Next base: position 510,086,103 of record NC_133619.1, read on the forward strand.
AATTACTTCATACATTTATATAGTAGCAGTTTTTAAAGCTCTTTCACATCCAGAACCTCAACTGTACAAACCCTGAAATCAATGGTAGAGGATGTAAAAAGATAAAAGCTTACTCACAAAGAGTTTACCATCTGAGGAAGTATAAGTAGGGTCTGTTGTTGGAGCTTTATCTTTTGGATCATATGCAGGATTCTGCTTGGGGCTGTTCGTGTGAAAGGGGCAAGGAAGAATGTGTCTGATAAGGTGTGATGAAATGTAATTAAAGGGCTTTGTTCCTTGATCCAGGACATAGGCAAATATTATGTTTCTGGTTCCTACGCCATGTCAAGAAAAGGAACTTTTCTACTAGTGGCTGAGCCAGAACTGAGAATGTTTTTAAAAAAATACAAACTGACCCAGGAATTTCCTTTTCTTTCTCTGGTTGTAATCAAATGAGAGACATGATGTAAATCTCTTGATAAGGAGCGATTTTGGGCCCCTCTACTTTCCAAACCAAGGCCAACATTCATCTCATGAAAATGGGCCCATGTTCTGTGCATTTTTTCTTTCCTCCTTTTGGATTAATTAATAGCTAACATTTATATTGCATTTACTATATTTATATCGCCAGGTACTTGTGCGATGTGCTTTACATTATTGGATCCTAACAACCCTTTGAGATAGAAGCTGGCATTAACTCCATATAATGGATGAAGAAATTGAAGAAAACCGAATGCCAAGTGACTTGCTCTGGGTCATCCAGCTAGTAAGTGTCTTGAGCTGCACCTGACCTCAGGTCTTCCTGGTGAGACTTCTATCTAACAAGTCACTTAGTTAACCTGATGCTAACATGGGTGTATAGACAAACCACTTTAAGTTTGGGCACTTTCCCCCTTGACTTATATAACTTAGGGGAAAGTATGCCCCATGTATTATTAGTGGGTTAACAAGCAGTTGTTATTTACTATGCATCAGGCACTGAGTATTATGTAGTCTATTGTAGATAAATTGAATAAAAAATTTCTAGAGGAGATAATTTTTGACCTTGGGGAAATCAAGAAAAGATCCATAAAAGAGAAAGAAAGCACCTATGCTAGGCTTTTAAAGAAAATAATTAGTCTGTGGAGATAAAATGTATATCCTTTTAAGATACTAGATGGAGATCCTTATATTCCAGAGATAGGAGGAAATTCTGTGTAGAGGGAAATGGAGCTAGAAATAGAGCTAATTATAAAGGCTTTGAATGACAGTGTTTGGGACTTGTTTTTTAATTTACAGAATAAAATCTACAAATATTTAAATGCCCATCAGTAAAAAATAAATAAATTTTGAACATGTATCCTAAATATGCATAGATTTGCTTATTTATAAATTACATATAATTAATTATATGATAATTATATGTATTATAAAACTTGTACAAAAGTAGAATTTTTTAAAAGATGAGATAAAGATGAAATAAAATTTGATCTTAGGGATAATAGAGAGTTATTGGTATTTACTAAGTATGGTATCAATGTGGCCAAAACTTATATGTCAGAAAAATTACTTTGGCAGCTGTGTGGATTTCAAACAGAAGAAATATGAGGCAGGGAGATGAATTAGAAGGCTATTACAACAATTCAGGAGAAAGATGGTGATCTGGATCACATATGAACTCAGGTCTTCCTTCTTGACTCCTGGCCCATCACTCTATATACTGTCCCACCTAGCTGCCTCACTGATGACAGGAAGGTCTGAGTTCAAATCCAGTTTCAAATACTGGGGGAGGCTATTTCTGAGGAAGAAAAAGAATATTATTTTTGGAGGACTGAAGAGTAGAAGTGAGAATAACAAAATAAGGGGGTCAGGTTGTACAGGGTTTCAAATAATAAAAAGAAGAGTTGATATTTGATCCTAAAGGCAATAAGGAACTTATTCAGTAGGGGATTAAATATTAAGATCTATACTTAAGGAAAATCTCTTTGGCAATAGTCTAGGGGACAAACTGAAGGTAGGAGAGGCTTGAAGAAAGAAGTAGTAGAGTGCAATAATTTAGGTAAGAGGTGATGAGAGACTAAACTAATGGGATGGCTCTGTGAGTAGAGAGGAGTGGTCATATTTGCCAAATACAGGGGATAGGGAATAAGAAAAATGCCAAGGTTATGAACCTAGGAGATCATGAAACTACATTGAGTTGATAACTGAAGCTTTAAAAGTGAATGATATAACAAAGCATGTAAACTTTCCTTTCTTTCCAGACCCTGTTTCATATTTCTGGAAGGATTTGTCCAATTTTGGTACAACTCTAGTGATAGGCTTTAGCTATAAAGTCTTCTAGATTTTTAGAAAGATATATAATTTTAATGTCATTCAGTAAGGGAATTAAAATGTCAGTTTGTGAAATGGAAAGCAAAAAAGTTGCCATAAAAAAAAAAGCCAAGACCCACTTGCTGAATTACCTGTAATCATTCCGCTCATCAGCTTTTATTCCAGGCCAATCTTTCTTCAGGTACTGACTAGCCAATTTCTGGATGCCCTATTGACAAAGGAGGGAAGATATTATTCAACATAAGTATGAAATCAAAGGAAGCTGTTTCTTAATAACAAATTCCTCTTCTATATAACTTTTGTTCTTCCATAAACAAAATATAGTTTTGCTCATTTTGATACTTATTTTCAGAATCAAATTTAAATTAATTTGTTATAAAAGAAGAACCATGACAGCCCACATTCTATTCCCTTCAAGTTCTTATTTTATTCTTTAGCAACAGAATGACTTTAAGGCTTAGAGTAGATTTTATGAAGCTGACTGAATCAGGAATTCAGGAATCAATTGAATTAGCCAAGCTGACTCTTTTACATGGGCATCTCTTTAAAAGGATCAGAGACTTAGAGCTGGAGTGGATTTTGGAGGTCACTTAGTCTAACCCTCTCTTTTGACAGATAAGAAAGTAAGAAGTAGCAGCTTCCATTTAGATAGCTTGAAATTTTACAAAGATGCTATGAGGTAGATAGCATAAGGACTTCAGATTTTATAGAGGGGAAAACTGAGGCCCAAAGTGACCACCATATTATATCCTTAATGAACTGCAAAACCTAGCACTGAAACTTAGGCTTGTCCCATATACAGATATGTCCCCATCTAGGGTCAAGTAAAACCCATGTAAATTCAACATGCTCCCAGTCACTAATTAAATTTAGACAGTATTAAAAGGGATCTTAAGAGGCCACCAAGTCTTAACATCTTGTTTGAAAAAAAAAATGAAGCCATAAAAAGATAAAGGAAATACTTTGATCTAGATGATGTTAGTGGTGGAACTGGTGCTACAACAAGGGCTCCCCTAATTCCTAGTCCAGGGTTTAAGTATTACTTATAGCATTTTGGGTATGCTAGTATTGAAAAAACAAAAAACAAATTTCAGGACTGTTTGACACCAAGAATTTTCCAAAAAGAGTCTAGGACAAGTCTAGTAGTATGTGCTAGTCAGAGTGATGAAGTCTGATATCTATCTTCCTTTCTTCCCCCAATCTCACTAGCCTTGTAAGGTCCTTATTGCCTTTGCCTATTATCTTATTGTAACAGCCCAATACACTAGTGTTCCTACTTCTAATCTCTCCCTCTTCACCATAAAGCTTTCCTAAATTCATATTTAGCCGTATCATTCTTCTGCTCAAAAACAATTCACAGGCTCCTTCCCTTTAAGATAAAACATGAAATTTAGATTTCAAGCCCTTCAGAGCATGGCTCCAGCCTGCCTTCATTTTCTTCTCCATCTAGGGGAGGGGGTGGAGGGAAGTAGGGGAAAATTCGGAACAGAAGGGAGTACAAGGGATAATGTTGTAAAAAATGTTATAATTATAAAATTAATTTTAAAAATAAAATTAATTAATTAAAGAAATAAATTAATTAATTTAATGTTATAATTATAAATTAATAAAATAATAATAATAATAAAGAATTCCATGCTCTATGTCCAGCTAGACTACCAGCAGTTTCCCAAATTTGATCTGAGCACTTAACCTTTATAAATTCGCAGAACTCATTCCTCCTTTCTACTTGTTAATCTCTCTTCTTTCAAGACTCAGCCAATTTCAGGACTGTGTCCTTCAAGAAGCCTTTTTGAAAGTGATTTCTTCCTTCCCCTCACATAGTCTAGATTTATTTGCCCTCATCACATTTTATTTTGCTTCATACTTATTTATTGTATATAGTATATGTCTTCTATTAAGCTGTAATTGCTCTAGGGGCAATAATATAGGAGTGTATAATTTTTCTGAAAACTTTTTTTATCTTTACATCCCCAGCAAAGTACACAAATCAATAATACTACATTTTTTATACAATAAGGCTTACAAAGTACTTTCTTTAAAACAGCACTATAAGAAATAGGAATAGAAATATTTAATCTTTTTCAGAGATGGAGAAATTGAAGCTCAGAGAGTTCAAGTAGGGCACATCACACAGTTACTGTCAGAGATAATTTCTAAACCAAGTTCCAGTTAATGCTCTTTCTAATTTACTCTGTGGAATCTGTTGAAATAGTAGCTTCTACTTTCATAGTGATTTAAAAATAACTGCTTTTTTCACAACAAACCTATAAAATAAGCAGAACAAGTAGTGTCCCTATTTCACAGATAAGGAACTGAGGCTTAAGAATAGTTAAAATGATTGTCATGTCTTTAACATCACAGCTAGTATTTGAATGTGAGTATCTATTTGCAAGTGTAGAACTCTCGCCATCCTAACATATTTAACCTAAATATAGCTTTAATATCTTTGATTTTTGAGAATCATAAAAGATATTTATTTTTTAGTTTTATAACTCATGCCTCAGCTTTAGCTTAAGTACTATATATATATATATATATATATATATATATATATATATATATATATATATATATATATATACACACACACACACACACACATATGTGTATATATATGTATATATATATATATATATATAAGTGCATATAGTAATAACATTTCTTCCTTTCTTTCCATCTGATAATTTTACTTTGAAACAGTCTACTTATGCAAGCATCTGATTTTTCCATCCAGAGCTAGCTTTGGTCATCTTTTACATTCCCAACCCTCTCTGCTCCCTTGTTTAAGCATGACTGTGATAAAGGATGACCTCACTGGTAAAGTAAGCTGAAATTTAGTCCTCCTAAAATATTGTTTTTAGTAATTCTTTCCTTTTATAAAGGAAGATGATTTGTAAGTAATTGAAAGATGATGACATGTTTAAAAATCTCTTCCTTCTGAAATGACAGATTTGGGTTTTTGAGCACTTTTGTTCCCTTCCAAGGACTGGGCAGCAGTTTTCAGTCTGCTAATATTTTTTGTGCCATAGGAAAGAATGTGTGCTGAAAGGCACAACCCAGAATGAAGGGTCAGTGATTCATTGCTATTTCTTTCTTTACTGTGGGTCTTCCTCCCACGCTCAAAAACTCTAACCCCTCTACAGTTTAGGAGATGGGTCTCCAAGAACTGCTGGACTGAAAAAATCCATCCTCTCCTGGCTATCCTAATAATAAGTCTCCCTTGCTTGGGCTGTTTTTTTCAAATGACATGCACAGGCCCTAACTGGGGTCTTACACCAAGCCTTTCCAGATTAGTAGGATCTAGTAGAGCTTTACTTTTTGATCACAATTTCTGAAAACCCAAAGTCATCTCCCTAACAGAACAGATGATTGAATGAGAGCTTCCATGGAAAAAGGTACTAGGGATACAAAGATAAAAGCAAAACAGTCTCTGCTTTCAAGGTAATACCAATAAATTTTGGATAGAAAAGGCCATCTGAATCCAGAAAAATAACTACGGAGATTGACTGTAAATCAACACATGCTATGTTCATTTCTTTTTTTTCTGTTTTTTTTTTTCTCTCCCATGGTTTTCCCCATTTATTCTGATTTTTCTCTCCCAATATGATTCATAAAGAAATGTATATTAAAAAATAAAAAATAGTCTCTGCTTTCAAAGATATGACATTCTGTTGTTTATTGTTAGGTCAGGGAAGGGAATGTACAAAGCATGTGCAAAGAAAGGTTAACTATTATATAAGATATGGAATACTGGGGACAGAGATAATATTTGGACAAAATGCTCTTAGAATATATTAATTGAAATCAATGAAAATATTTCATTTGAACAAATTAATTAACTATTTATTAAATATTTAGTATGCATAAGGCTACATGCCAGGCACAGAGAACACACACACATACAAACCAGAGATTAAAAAATTACATATTGATGAAGATGATAATACTCCCTAAACTAATCTATTATGCTATATAATCTATATGCTATACCAATCAGACTCCCAAGAAACTATTTTAATGACCTAGAAAAAATAACAACAGAATTCATATGGAAGAACAAAAGGTTGAGAATTTCAAGGGAAGTAATGAAAAAAAAAATCAAGTGAAGGTGGTCTAGCTGTACCTGATCTAGAACTGTATTATGAAGCAACAGTCACCAAAACCATTTTGGTATTGGCTAAGAAATAGACTAGTTGATCAGTGAAATATGTTAAGTTCACAGGGCAAGATAGTGAATAAAAATAGCAATCTAGTGTTTGACAAACCCAAAGATCCCAACTTTTGGGATAAGAATTCATTATTTGACAAAAACTGCTAGGAAAAACTGGAAATTAGTATGGCAGAAACTAGGCATGGATCCACACTTAACACCACATACTAAGATAAGATCAAAATGGGTCCATGATTTAGGCATAAAGAATGAGATCTTAAATAAATTAGAGGAACAGAGGATAGTTTACCTCTCAGACTTGTGGAGGAGGAAGGAGTTTGTGACCAAAGGAGAACTAGAGATCATTATTGATCACAAAATAGATAATTTTGGTTACATCAATTTAAAAAGATTTTATACAAACAAAACTAATGCAAACAAGATTAGAAGGGAAGTAACAAATTGGGAAAACATTTTTACAGTTAAAGGTGCTGATAAAGGCCTCATCTCTAAAATATGCAGAGAATTGACTCTAATTTATAAGAAATCAAACCATTCTCCAACTGATAAATGGTCAAAGGATATGAACAGACAATTTTCAGATTAAAAACTATTTCTACGCATATGAAAGAGTGTTCCAAATCACTATTGATCAGAGAAATGCAAATTAAGACAACTCTGAGATATCATTACACATCTGTCAGATTGGCTAAGATGACAGGAAAAGATAATACAGAATGTTGGAGGGGATGTGGGAAAACTGGGACACTGATGCATTGTTGATGGAGTTGTGAAAGAATCCAACCATTCTGGAGAGCAATCTGGAATTATGCCCAAAAAGTTATCAAACTGTGCATACCCTTTGATCCAGCAGTGCTACTACTGGGCTTATATCCCAAGGAAATACAAAGAAGGGAAAGGGACCTGTGTATGCCAAAATGTTTGTGGCAGCCCTTTTCATAGTGGCTAGAAGCTGGAAGATAAATGGATGTCCATCAATTGGAGAATGGTTGGGTAAATTATGGTATATGAATGTTATGGAATATTATTGTTCTGTAAGAAATGACCAAAAGGAGGAATACAGAGAGGCTTGGAGAGACTTACAACAACTGACGCTGAGTGAAACAAGCAGAACCAGGAGATCATTATACACTTCAACAATGATACTGTATGAGGATGTATTCTGATGGAAGTGGATATCTTCAACATAGGGAAGAGCTAATCCAATTCCAATTGATCAACGATGGACAGAATCAGCTACACCCAGAAAAGGAACACTGGGAAATGAGTGTAACTGTGAGCATTTTTTGTTTTTCTCCCCAGATTATTTTTACCTTCCGAATACAATTCTTCCTTTTCAAGAACAACAAAATTCGGTTCTGCACATATATATTGTACCTAGGATATACTATAAGATATTTAATATGTATGGGAATGCCTGCCATCTAGGGGAGGGGATGGAGGGAAGGAGGGGAAAAATTTGGAACAGAAGGGAGTACAAGGGATAATGTTGTAAAAAATTACCTATACATATGTACTGTCAAAAAAAATTGTATAATTATAAAATTAATTTTAAAAAATATATATTACTTTCTCTTAGGGATCTTCCATTTTGCTTGCTAGGAAGACAATGTGTGACTACAACAATATAATACAAGATAAGGAATGATGGAGTAAAGGAAAAATGCAGATAAGGTATTCTAAGAAAATTGGAGGCAACAAAGGATTTTTTCAGAGGGAAGGCAATACATAATATCTCTCTTCAAATCTTTGAAGGAATTTCCTGGGAAAGAAGTATTAGATACTTAGATAGAAGTTTACTTCTAGTCTTCTAATTTACATTTCCCCATGAACTTTGTGATCTAGCTATACTGGTATCCCTGTTAGGATTCTCCCATCTCCATGCCTTTAGACTAACTATTTCCCAGGCCTGGAATATTCTGAATCTTCATTTCTGCCTCTTAGTTTCACCAGCTTCCTTCAAGTCTTCACTAATACTTGTTAGCTGACACACAAATTCAGAAAAGAAATATAAGCAATAAAAGGGGAATATATAAAGGCAGATTTTTGCTTGATAATAAGGGGAAAAATGTCTCATTAGGCTTATTTACAAATGAAAAATGGGCTGCCTCAAGAAGTAGAAGGTCATAGGTCATGGAAGATCATAGGTCTTGAGAAGATAGATTTAGAGCTTTAAGTGACCTTAGAGGTCATTTAGGATAAACCCCTCATTTCACAGATTAGGAAACTAAGGCTCCAAAATGTTAAAGGACTAGTCCATGATCCAAGGGCTGTAATAGACATGGGAATCAAACATAAATCTCTAACCTCAAATCTGGAGCTTTTCCCACTGCATTGTATTTTTCTCCTCAAATGGAGGCTTCTCATCACTTTTGAGGAGCCCACTTAGAGGTATTCTGGGGTGATTGTCAATCATGAAATCTATGATGACAGAGTTAGAATTGACTAACTTCATAGTAGCATAAGTGACTTAAATTAATCTAAATATCTTTAAATATCTATTTAAGCCATGTAAAACAACTAGCTCCCTACCTCCTTTAGAGGACTGATCATTTATGGAATTTTTTAAAATGTCCTTCTTTCCTTCCTTCCTTCCGTCCTTCCATCCTTCCTTCCTTCCTTCCTTCCTTTAACAGGTGATCAGTTGAATAGCAGAAGTGAAAGCTAAGTTCATGGCTTTTACCTGCAAATATTAATGAATTTAATTCCCTGCCACATAGTATAAAATTTAGAGTAGAAAGAGAAATTCTAACAGCTGGCACTCTGCATGAATTAAAAAACTCCTTTTCTAACTCACTAAATAATTTCTATAACAAGCAGCAAAGCGGACAGTTAAAGTAATGAGATGTCAATTTGAGTGTATGAGATGTGAAATATATTTCTTATCAGTTGAAGGGATTTATAGGAATTCTTATAGAAAATTACCTAATATCTCCCTCAAAATGAAATGAGTCATTTTAACCAGGTGTGAATGACCTTCCTTTCAAAAGGAAACACTCAGGGAGTGTGACCATAACCATGAATTCAAGTTCTATCCTCTACTTTGCAATCACCACTATCATAATTAATACCCAGACTCACAGAATGATAGTTCATTCATTCTATTCAATTTTTTTTTCAAATGAAGAAACTGAGGGCCAAAGGGGGAAAAGATTTGTTTCAGTTCACAAAGTGAACAGTGACAGAGTTGGGATTAGAATTATTAGCTATCACTGTGCTTCCTTCAGGTTTATTGTATCGCACAGCCTTGCTTTACTTCCATCTCTACTTGAGTCTGGACAGTATGTAAGAGTCTCCTTGTTCTTTCTTTCAATGATTTGCTGTTTTGCTCCAGCAAGGGGAACAGTACAAAGAAGGCAATTGTTGGCTTAAACTGGAGAATGTATTGATTGTTTAACCTTTAGCCCAGTAGACACAGGGGTCAGGGCAAAAAGTACAGTCAATTTGTTTACATCAGTTATGCCAGACCTGGTTCTTCTACACAGGTGCTAAGCTGCAGAAACAATTTTAGAACTGAGATACAAAGGACCTGAGTTCAAATTTTAGCAGTCATTTATAGACTAATGTGATCTTGGGCAAGTTCATTATACTCTCTGAGTTTCCGTCTTATTGCAAAATAAGGGGACTGGTCTAGATCAGGTATATCAAACTCAAGTAGAAAAAGAATGACTTAGAAAAATCATATCTCAGGGCAGCTATGTGGTACAATGGGTAGAGCACAAGCCCTAAAGTCAGGAGGACTTGAGTTCAAATCTCACCTCAGATATTTAACATTTCCTAGCTGTGTGACCCTGGGCAAGTGACTTAACCCCAATTGCCTCAGCAAATATATACACACACACACACACACACATATATATATATATATATATATACATATATATACACACACACATATATATATATACATATATATACACACACACATATATGTATATATACATATATATATCTATTGTACTATATTTTTATTTATTTTGTTAAACATTTTCCAATTACATTTTATTCTAGTTCTGGCACCCATGGAAATTCTGCTGCAAGCTAGGGATAGACAATAAGTTTCGACACTTCTGATCTAGATGACTTTAATGGTCTTTTGCAGATTTAAATACTAAAATATGTTGTAATTCAAATTCTAGTTTAAACCTCTTTCTTCACAATTAGATGCCAGTATTTCTAGCTTTATTTCATGCTACTCTACCCAAACTGAATGCCATTATATTGCTGAAATTTTTGGAATATTCGATTCAGTCAGTCAATAAACATTTATTATTATTAGCATATTATTACTATGTGCTAGTCACCATGTTGAGCCCAGGGAACAAATACAAGGAGAAAGACAGCCCCTGTCCCCCAGAAGCTTACATTCTAATGGGAGCAAGGCAACTCATAAAAAGAAGCTGAAGAGGGAAGGATGATGAAGAGGAGATGAAGGTACCAGTACAAGGTAAAGGTACAGAAAGTCTGATAGAGTCCTGAGTGCAGCCTGGAGAGAAATGAAGACATAGATGGTCTGGAGCAAACAATCAAAATCATAGGAAGAAGCCTCAAAGGAGAAGTCTTCTTTCAATGTATGATTTGCAGAGCTGGAGAGAACAACTTAAGTAACACTTCAGAAACTAAATGTGCTTGAAAATGCTCTTCTTTTAGTGATTGGAACCTTATGTTCAATTGATGGTAATTCCTCACTATCAGACTTTTAGTGATAAAGTCTATGGTTTTAATTATATTTTTGGACTGGTTTTTATAAAATATCATTTATACTGTTCTTTCTGCTTAAATTTTTTGACCTTCCTGTATCTCATGGCTACAAGTGGCTTCCTATTCAGGATATTCACTTCTGCTTTGTATGTGTCTTTTTTATATTTACATATATATAAGTTGTTTCTTAGAATATAAACCTCTTGAGGGCAGTAACTGTTTCATTTTATCTTTTTATCCCCCAAACTTAGCACAGTACCTAATACATACAGTGATTAATACATGTTTATGGAAATACTGCATCATCCTTTTCACTTACTATATAGCATTTTATACTCATTTAAAGTAGCATTATACAGTGAGAAAATATGTTCATGAGAGATAACTCAAAAACCAGATTAAGAAAACCTAATAATGTTCTGGGTGAAGATTTATGGGAAAAACAGAAGTGATGTTCTCAATAACTCTTAATAACTAAAGAGATATGATTTACTCTCAATCTAATCTCCCAGTTAATAGCAAATTTACAAAGTCTAAGGTTTTATGTCCAGCTTTTTAAGTAGCTTATTCATTACATGATTTTTGGAGGGTCACAAACTAAGGTCAATCCCTCACTTAATGAATTTAAAGTCTTTGCATATTATCACAAATTCAAATGTAAATTATTCCTTTATTTCAAGTTCTCGGATTAAGGGTTAGGGTTAGAGTCGGGAGGGCTTAAAAAAAATTCAAATCTGAAAATACAGTTTGGAAAAGAACAAACTTCCTATTTACAGATGAATGGCTTGAATAACTGAGAACTATAACATATAGCAAAAGTTAGTTGCTTTTGTTCTTTAGGTTCCCACGTCAAAGATTAGAATCTCCCCTTCATGTTTTAGGGGTTTGAAACCAACTCACTATAAATTTGCCTTCTAATGTACTGGACAAAAATCTAATGAGAAAGGGACTATGCTACTATTAAATATCATTATTTCATTTGGTTCATTATTCTAGCTTGTTGAAATCTTTCTAAAGGCTGGTTCTTTTGATGTAAACTGTGAACCCCTAATCTTGGAGAGAGGTCGAGATTTTAAGGAGGACAGAGTTTACATCACGTTCATTAAGTGAGTTACTTATTTGCCCCAATTTGGGTCATCTGCACTTAAGCAATGAATGCTGCATACACAGTTTGGGTTTAATAAAATAATTTTTTTGTTTGTTTGTTTGGAGATTGGATCTTTCCTATATAACCTGGGCAAGAAGTATGGCTCTCATGTCTGATTCCTCTTTTTATCTGCACAGAAGCTTTAATCGCTTCTATGTCTAAACTAGACTGACTTGCCCTCAAAGGATTCTCCATACTGGTACCATAATGGGTGGTACTCTGTGTGGACACTTGACTATCTTGAAACCAACTGAAACTTAAGCAACTCACCAGCCTCAGTCTTCTTCTGTAGAGGGATTATGGGATTATTCCACTATATTTAGACCATAAGTATTTATTAAATTTAATGTGGGAGTACTAATGTACACTGAATGCCTTTCTGTGAGGATGTTGTATTTCTCTGTCTTCATTAAAATTTAAAAAAATTGTAGGTGGTTGAAAAATAAAATTTGCTAAATTCTTTTTCAAATTAATTAATTAATTAATTTTTTACAAAGAATTTATGCATAGGTAATTTTTCAGCATTAACAACTGCAAAACTCTTTGTTCCTATTTTTTCCTTCCTTACTCCCACCCTTCCCCCAAATGGCAGGTTGACCAATACATATTAAACATGTTAAAACATATGTTTAATAAAATATATGTATACATGTCCAAACAGTTATTTTGCTGAACAAAAAGAAGCGGACTTTGAAATAACGTACAATTAACCTGTGAAGGAAATCCAAAATGCAGGTGGACAAAAATTGAGGGATTGGGAATTCTATGTAGTGGTTCATAGTCATCTCCCAGAGGTCTTTCGCTGGGTGTAGCTGGTTCAGTTCATTACTGCTCTATTGGAACTGATTTGGTGCATTTCATTGTTGGAGCAGGTCTCGTTTATAAGAATTGATAATCTTATAATATTGTTGTTGAAGTATATAATGATCTCCTGGTTCTGCTCATTTCACTCAGCATCAGTTCATATTAAGGTTCTCCAGGCCTTTCTGAAATCATCCTGCTGGTCATTTCTTACAGAACAATAATATTCCATAATATTCATATACCACAATTTATTCAGCCATTCTCCAATTAATGGGCATCCACGTAGTTTCCAGTTTCTGGCCATCACAAAGAGGACTGTCATAAACATTCTTGCACATACAGGTCCCTTTCCCTTCTTTAAAATCTCTTTGGGATATAAGCCCAGTTAGTAATGTTGCTGTGTCAAAGGGTATGCACAGTTTGATAACTCTTTGAGCATAGTTCCAAATTGTTCTCCAGAATGGCTGGATTCTTTCACAACTCCACCAACAATGTATCAGTGTCTCACTTTTCCCACATCCCCTCCAACATTCTGCATTATCTTTCCCTGTCATTCTAGCCAATATGACAGGTATAGAGTGGTATCTCAGAGTTGTCTTTCTCTGATTAATAATGACTTGGAGCATCTTTTCATATGGCTAGAAATAGTTTCAATTTCTTCATCTGAGAATTGTCTGTTCATATCCTTTCACCATTTATCAATTGGAGAATGGCTTGATTTCTTATAAATTAGAGTCATATTTTGGAAATGAGGGCTTTATCATAATCTTTGACTATAAAAAATGTTTTCCCAGTTTATTTCTTCCCTTCTAGTCTTGTCTGCATTAGTTTTGTTTGTATAAAAACTTTTTAATTTGATATAATTAAATTTTTCTATTATATGATCAATAATGACCTCTAATTCTTCTTTGGTCATAAATTCCTTCCTTTCCCACAGGTCTGAGAGGTAAACTATCCTATGCTCTTCTAATTTATTTATAATCTCATTTTTTATGCCTAGATCATAAACCCATTTTGACCTTATCTTGGTATATGGTATTAAGTGTAGGTCAATGCCTAGTTTCTGCTATACTGATATTCAATTTTCCCAGCAATTTTTGTCAAACAGTGAATTCTTATCCCAAAAGCTGGGGTCTTTGGGTTAAAATTCGCTAAATTCAATAAACTCAAATGAAATCTAAACTTCTTTAAAATAAAGAAAAAAAAAACAATAATAAAAACCCTCATATCTTATCAAGTGTTCAATATAGAAGCCATTAGGTACTGGTCACTACTGAATACAACTCTTTTAGTCTTTAATCTTAAATTTTATTGATGACTTTTTTTTATTATTTCACAGTTATTTTCAGACACACTCTTTTCACTAACATGTGTCTCACATAACAGAATGAATGCATTCCATCAAAATTTATTCAGCTATTTTCTGATCAAGAGACATCTACTTTCTTCCAATTCTCTGCTATTATACTAAGTGCTACCATGAATGTTTTGGTATCTATGAATTCTTTCTGTACATCTTAGATTTCTTTAAGTCAGCAGTAGGATCTCTGGGTCAAAATCCATGAGCTGCTTACTTGGGCTACATGCAAGGATATCTCTCATAGTGTCAAGTGCTTCTGATATAAATAGGCTTTGTTATTCCTGGTGGTTTGGGAGTATCTTTGAGACAGTGAGAAGAAAATCATAGGTCTATGGTTTTGATGGGTATACCTTATTCAAAAGAATTACAAAAGATAATAAAAAAATTTAATAGGGGAGGAAAATTAAAGTAACATTACATAGTGAGAAGGTATGCTCATGAGAGAAAACCCACAAACCAGATTAAGTAAACATAATGGTGAATATTTGGGTGAAGGTTGATGGAGAAAACAAAAGTGATTTTGTCACTTCAGTAAAATACAGACTTGTTCTAATCTGTATATAAGCCTGTGGGCTAGACACTGACTTAGAAAACCATGCACTGACATTACTGGCATAAGTAGTATGATATGCAATAGTGACAGAATCTGTTGGAGTATTTTCATTCATTTTTTCTCTCTCTCTGTCTCTCTCAGCAATCAATATCTTCTTGACTTTTCCCTTGCTTTAGTGATTTTATTCATCAAAAAGTGGGGAACCATCAAGAAGAAATCCTAATTTAAATTTCATTCACACTAATAGAGAGGAATTGGTGGTGGGGTAGAAATAATAGGAAGAGATCTTGCGATAGAGGAAAAGTACTATTGAGGAAGTCAGTTCAGGATGAAAAGTACTAAAGAATGGAATTTTGAGAACAGAGAGGGAATCCATTCCAATAAAGAAAGAAAATGAGATCTGCCTACAAAGACTGATGAATCCTTGGGAATTCACAGGGAATTCACCAATCAATTTAGATTTTAAAAAGAATGGTATAGAAGATAGAAACATGACAAGGTAAATAATTTTAAGAGTGCAAAAACTCAGATGAGCAGAGACCAGCCAGAAAAGTCAAGAATAAAAAAAAAAAAGTATCGTTCTCTTCTTCTTCTAAGTTACATTGAGAGGAAAAGGATCAAAGAAGATAGAGGACCTTTACTTGGAGTGGATAGGACAATAAATGATAACAGGGTAAAGACAGAGATGCTCAAATGTTATTTTCCTTTCCAAAAAGAATGACCTATGCATTAGAAAGAAGAGTAATATATGAAAATCAAAAAAGTAGAAGAGATCCATACTATTAGAAGAATATATATTCTGATTTTTCTAAAAGGAAAGAAAATAGTCTACAAAGGCCAATAACCTTGACTTTGATTCTTAGGGAACATTTTAGAACAGATTTTAAAAGTAATGGTTAGAGAATATATAGAAAAAGAAGCGATGATTGCACAAAGCCAGTGTGGCTTCATCAATAATAAGTCAGGCCAGAATAACCTCTTTTCTTTTTTTCTTTTTACAAGATTACCAAATTAGAGAATGAGATGAATAATATATACCCATATGTATATGTATGTATGTATGCATATGTATTTATGTATGTGGGAATAAATACACATTTATGTATTTCCCTTCTCTTTCAGGATGTAAGTAGTATGTTGTATCATTTGCTTTTTAGAATCATGGTTAGTCATTACCCTTATCAGAGTTACTAATTCTTTCTAAATTGTTTATCCTTACAATACTGTTGTCATTGTATAAATTTTCTCCTCCGTACATTTTACTCTGAATAAATTCATACAAATCTTCCCAGGTTTCTTTGAAACCATCTATTTCATTATTTCATATAGCACAATATTATTGTCCATCTCATTTATATACTATACATTCAATCATTCCTTAATTGATGAACACTTCTTAGATTTCCATTCTTTAGCATTCCAATAGGTGCTACAAATATTTTTGTACATTATTAGTTGAGTTTGTTTTGCTTAGGGCTAAATCATTTAATCTATCTTCCCTCTAATCCCTTCTTTCTCTTCTTCCTTTCTTCTTTGTTGAGTAAAATGTATTTCTGTGTGTTATGTATTCTTCCCTATTTTGACCATTTCATCTGAGTGAGGTTCAAATCTCAGCCTTTTCCCTACTCCCACTATAGACACATCTACTTGCATATCCTGTTTATGTAAGATAATTACTCCTAATCTTCCTTTCCCTTCTGCCTAGTGAGTTCCTCTTCCCTTCTCTTTCTTTGTCTTTTAAGGTTATCAACACATAACAGAATCACTCCCAGGCATTCTGTCTAATTAGACAAGTTCTATGACCCCCAATAATGAAAAAGTTCAGAAGAGACACTTTTTTTAAGATCAGTAGTTTATACTTGGTTAGTCCCTTATAAATGTGCATCCGTGCTTATTTTGTTATGTCTCTCTTAATCCCTATGTTTGAACTTCAAAGTTTCTGCAGAGCTCTGGTCTTTTTACCAGGAATGCTTAGATGTAGATGGTAGAGAGAAGTTGGGAAGTTGCCTGAGATCTCTCTCCCTAACAATATTAAATCAAGCCTCTAAACAGATTCTGGAGTAACAGAACATACAAAAAACTGAAGTAAAACAATTTTCCAGCTTAAGATAACTTAGAAGAATTACAGAAATGGTCTATCTCACTTGGATAGAAAGAACAGCCCAGTGCTGACAGTGTCTGGGCAAGCCAACAAGAGGTTTTTAGACAACCACACAGCTCAGTAATCAAGGCCTTTCACCCTCGTTCAATAGACCAGTGGCACAGCAGACCAGCAGTAGAGCCTCCAGGCAAATTGCTAGCCCTAAAAATAAGGCAGCAACAGATGTGACTAAGCTGGGTTACCCCAAAGCAGCCAGCAAACTGCCAGCATCTGAAGTGCCAGAACTCAAAAGCTAGAGTGACCCAGGCCCAGGTCCATAGCACAAGCAGTTTGGAATAGTGCCTTTTGTATCCAAAAAGAAGCACTCAACTTTAAACCAAGAAACAAACAAGAAATAGAAAAAGAACCTTGACCATAGAAAACTACTATGATGAGAGGGATGATCAAAGTACCAACTCAAAAGAGGCAAACCTCAAAGGGAAATATGAATTGGGCTCAAGCCCAGTGAATTTTCTTGGAAGAGCTCAAAATGGATTTTAAAAAATAAGAGTGCAGAGGAAAAACTGGGAAGGGAGAGAATAAGAGGCATGCAAGAGTCAATAGTTTGAAAAAGGAAAGACAAGAATTGGTTGAAAAAACAATTCTTTTAAAAATACAACTGGCCAAATGGAAAAAAAAATCTTTGGAAAAGGAAGGACAACAATTGACTGAAGAAAACAATTCCTTAAAAAATACCATTGGGAGCAGGACCGAGAGATCATTATGTACTTCAACAACAATACTATATGATGATCAATTCTGATGGACGTGGCCCTCTTCAACAATGAGATGAACCAAATCAGTTCCAATAGAGCAGTAATGAACTGAACCAGCTACAAACAGCAAGATGGGAGATGACTATGAACCACTACATAGAATTCCCAATCGCTCTATTTTTGTCCGCCTGCTTCCTTCATAGGCTAATTGTACACTATTTCAAAGTCCGATTTTTTTTTTGTACAGCAAAACAACTGTTTGGACATGTATACATTTATTGTATTTAACTTTATACTTTAATATATTTAACATGTATTGGTCAACCTGCCATCTGGGAGGGGGGGGAAGGAGAGGGAAAATTGGAACAAAAGGTTTGGCAATTGTCAATGCTGTAAAATTACCCATGCATATATCTGGTAAATAAAAATTATAATTAAAAAAATACTATTGGCCAAATGGGGAAAAAATATCCATTGAATAAAACAACTCCTCAAAATGTAGAATTAGCCAAAAGGAAAAGGAGGTACAAAAGCTAACTGAAAAATATTATTCCTTAAAAACCAGAATTGGGTAATTAGAAGCTAATGACTATGACATATCAAGAATCAATCAAACAAAAGCAAAAAAAATGAAAAAAATAGAAAAAATGTAAAACACTTCACTGGAAAAATAAATGACTGGGAATACATATATGTCTTCTCTTTCATTAAATGTCCATTTTCCTCCTTGTAGCAATATACTCTGTTGTTCTATTAAAGTTATTCTTGGCTGTAAATCCCACATCCTGTAACTTCTGTAATATCATATTCCAAACTCTCCACTCCTTTGGAGTAATAGCTGTTAAATTGTATGTGACCTTAAACTATGACTCATTGATACCTGAATTCTTTTATTTTTTTAAAATTAATTTTATAACATTTTTTTTGTCAATACACATGCATGGGTAATTTTTTACGACATTATCCCTTGCACTCCTTTCTATTCCGAATTTTCCCCTCCTTCCCTCCACCCCTTCCCCTAGATGGCAGGCATTCCCATACATATTAATTATATAATAGTATATCCTAGATACAATATATGTGTGCATAACCGAATTTTTTTTTAGTTGTTGTTGTTGCAAAGGAAGAATTGGATTCAGAAGGTAAAAACAACCTGGGAAGAAAAACAAAAATACAAACAGTTTACACTCATTTCTCAGTATTCCTTTTCTGGGTGTAGCTGATTCTGTCCATCATTGATCAATTGGATCTGAGTTAGATCTTCTCTTTGTTGAAGATATCCACTTCCATCAGAATACATCCTCATACAATATCGTTGAAATGTATAATGATCTCCTGGTTCTGCTCATTTCACTCAGCATCAGTTCATGTAAGTTTCTCCAACCCTTTCTGTATTCATCCTGCTGGTCATTTCTTACAGAACAATAATATTCCATAATTTACCCACCCATTCTCCAATTGATAGGCATCCATTCATTTTCCAGTTTCTAGCCACTATAAAAAGGGCTGCCACAAACATTTTGGCATATACAGGTCCCTTTCCCTTCTTTAGTATTTCTTTGGGAGATATCTGAATTCTTTCTGATTGCTTGTAGTATTTTTTTCTTTGACCCAGAAACTTTGGATTTTAATTATAATGTTTCTGGGAGGTTGTACTTGAGAGTTTCTTTTAAGAGAGGACTAGTGAATTCCTTCTTTTTTACTTTTCACTGTAGTTCTAAGAGATCTAGAAATATGGTAAAAATAGGGTTCTTTGCAGGGAAGAAAAGGGAAGATTGGTCACAATGTTCATATAGTTCAATGATTCTTGCATTTTTTTCCTCCTCAATATATATTCTCCAAGCCAACAGTTTTTGCTATGACATTTTGGGTTACTTTTTCCCCCTATTTTTTTCAATCTTTTAATTTTGTTTTTAATCTTTCTTATTATCTCATAGAGTCATCAGTTTCTGTTTGCCCAATTCTAATTTTTAAGGAATGATTTTTAGAGAACTTGATATTTGGATAAGTCTTTATACCTCTTGTACCAACCTGTTAATACTGTGACCAATTCTTTGTTCCACAGTTCTCATTTCTTTCCCTAATTTTTTCCTCTAACTCTACTCAACTACTATAGGGAGGTGAGCCAGTTCCACCTCCCCCCCAAAAATTCCAGAAAACATGCATATGCTAAATATTCAAAATCCACTGTCTCAGAGATTTCCAAAATGTCAGTGGATAGACTTCAAGAGATTTATGAAATTGGATGGGAAAAATATTTTTCCCATTTAAAATCTTATGCATTTTATTTTATGCCTTTGAAAACATTGTTCTGAAAATGGGGCCAAAGATGTACATTACCCAAAAAAGGCTAATACCCATTGTCATAGACTGATAGAGCTAGAAGGATTCTTGAGGTTATCTCATATAATCCCAAATTTTTACAGAGGGGAAAATTAGGTCCAACTTAGAACTTTATAATGAATACTACAGGGAAAAAACCCCAGCATAATGTCTTAGTTCATAAATGTGAGTTCAAGGAAGAAAAAAAGATAACTAATTATATATATTCTGTTTTGCCAAGTATTTGACACTTTTGCTAGTTTTCTCCTTCAATTCTGTATAAATAAGACACTTGAATAACCACCCAGAATTTGAGATATTTAACTTAATTTAACCAATATCTATTAAGCATCTATTGTGCCAAGTGTCTCCCTGTAATTACTAGATTGTAAGCTTCTTGAGGACTAGAATTGTCGCCATTTTTGTATTCTTAGAGGTTAGCACAGTGCCTGGCACATGGTAGCCACTTAATGAATTTATGGACCAACTTATCATTTAGTAGAAGAACAGACAAAAAGCATATTTAATCATGATACAATGGAGTATATGTTGTCTAACTTGCTTCCTCCCTAGCTCCTCTTCTCCACTCTTTGAATTCCCACTGATCCTTTAAAGTACAATCTAAATGCTATATTTCCTTGATCATTAACTAACTCTGTTCCTACTCTAATCTCAATGTCTTACAGTACTTTGTACCTCTTTATTGCACACATCATATTTTATATATATATATATATATAGAGAGAGAGAGAGAGAGAGAGAGAGACTTTATTTGTGTCTTACCCTTTTATTATAATTTTAAAGTTTGTGACAAAAACTGTCTTATCTATCCTGTGTATCTGTCCTATGATAGAGGTATGTACACAGCAAGTACTTAATAAGTGTTAAGTTGAAAAGAGGGTTCCAGGAAAAGTGCTATGATAAATTCAGTAAATTACAGAACACAGGATCACTGATCTAGAATTTAGGTCATCTGGTCCAACTCACATAGTTTTACAAATGAGAAAATTGTGGCACAAACAGGTTAAATTACTTGTCCAAAGTCATTCAGATAGTAAAAATCAAAATCATAATTTGAATTCAAGTTCCTTTGATTCTAAATCTAGAGCTCTTTCTATTTGGGAGGAAGAACATATTAGTGAAAGATTATAGAAAAGAAAATGCTTGATCTGGACCCTAAGAGAAAGGAAATGTTAGATTCAGTACATTTCTAAATGCATGTCATGATGCTTCATTCAGCACTGCCTTAATATCACTTTGGCCCCAAAGACAGAGGGAATTTATGCTTTTCAATCTTCTTGAAAAAGAAATCAGGAAAGCCCAAACATTTGAAAAAATGATCTAACAGTTTTTTTTTCAAAAGTTGTATATCTTGCTACAATTTCTATGGCTAAGGGAATAAAATATTGTTCTCTGTGTGTTTATAAGGGTACTGGAAATTGGTACTGCTATAGTTTGGCTATACTGATATTAAGCTGCAAACAAAATTTTAAAGAATCACAAACATAAAAAACAACAGGGTAATTCATTCAAAGTAGTTGTTCAATAAATATTGAATTGAGTTTATCATATTAGATTAAGGGAAAAAAGGGCCTCTCCCTGAAGGTCTATAAATCAGCCTGATTGGATTAAGAAAAGCTAATGGTGATTATATTTGAAAAAAAAAATTTTTTTAAATATCCCTCTGCAATTTAGTACCTCTCTGATATGTGGGGACCCTATCTTTACTTATTTATTATTTGTGTTCCCATAAGAAGTGATATAAAAAACTGTCATTCATTTAGCAATTCTTCAAAAATTATTAAAGCCTACTAGAAAACATGTCAGAAATAGCTGTGTTTACATAACAAAATTGAAATATGAGAAAGGAAATTCAAGAAGTGAGAAATTGACACTTGTACTCAATTTTTCCTTCTAGAAATTATTGTTCTAGGACTATTTTTTTGCATCTGTATACTTCAAAGTTCTATTTGATGTAGGCAATGACCAAATTCTTCTAGAAGCAACAATCATACGATAGTTATTCCTCAAAGTTTGTGTTCAAACTTTTATTTGACAAATTCTTATTCTAGGATCAAGAGATCCTTCTCTCAATGAGCATCTTCTACACACTCATTGAAGGTCCTTCAACTGTATTTCTTTCTCTCTCTCTCTCTCTCTCTCTCTCTCTCTCTCTCTCTCTCTCTCTCTCTCTCTCTCTCTCTCTCTCTAAGATTTTTGCCTTTCTACCTTCCATTTCTTTTCTTCTCTTTTTTTCTTTATTAAAGCTTTTCATTTTTCAAAACATATACATGAATAATTCTTTGACATTAACTCTTGCAAAATGCTGCATTCCAATTTCTGCTCCTTCCCCCATCCCCACCCCTAGATGGCATGGTCCAATATATGCTAAACATAGTAAAAATATATGTTAAATCCAATATATGCATACATATTTATACAATTATCTTGCTGTACAAGAAAAATCAAATCAAACTGAAAAGTGAGAAAGAAAATAAAATGTAAGCAAACAACAACAAAAAGTGAAAATACTATTTTGTGAACTATACTCAGTGTTTCAAGTTGTGGCCACAGTCCTCTCTCTAAGTGTAGATGGCTCTCTTCATCACAAGATCATTGGAACTAATCTGAATCATGTCATTGTTGAAGAGAGTCATGTCTATCAGAATTGATCATCGTATCATCTTCTTGTTGCCATGTACAATGATTTCCTTGTTCTGCTCATTTCATTTAGAATGAACAGGATGTCTTTAGAAAAACTTAGTAATGTAAAAGAAAAGATCACATTCAGAAGACCTGCCTACTAGTTCAAATAAGCAATATTAGCTAAGTGACTCTGGACAAGTTACAAGCTCTCTGGACCTCAGTTTTCTCACCAAATAAAGGTCATGGACTAAATCATCTCTTAAGTCGTTAGTTCTAATTCTGTGATCTCACTGTAATTTTTGTTTAACTAAAATATTATTTGAATGAGGACACTTAGAAATCACCTTAAAGATTCTCTTCCTAAAAAGTATTCCCCATACATATGTAAAAACCACAGAAGATTCCTTTAAATTAGTAAATAATTTTGCTATTTATTTTTATTTATATATTTTTATTATTTATTATTATATATTAATATTTTATTTATATTTTTTATTTATTATTTTATTAACATCAGCAAGGGAAATAGAATCTGTGACTTCTTTTAAGACTCAACTCAAGACTAGCAAAAATAGGTAGGAGGAAGCAGTATAACTCAGCTCTCACAACAAGGACTGAGAAAAAGCACCAGACTATGTAGTGACCAGTGAATCATTTTTCCAGTTCAATCAGTATAAAGAGATAATCAGAAGCCTGAGGGGACTGGGAAGAAGGGTATAGAAAGTATGGTTAGGAAGGATCACACAGAGACTTCCATATTGGGGACAGGATTATAGATTATAGCTATTACCAAATAAGGAATAGAATTATAGATCCAGCTTAGATATATTTAGGGAACAGAAATAAGAGCTATCTGGCAGCTGTGTTGTCAGACCCTGGTGGATCAATTGAGCATATTCTGAGGGTTTGTACTGGACAGGGAACAGGAACAAAGACAAGAATCAGGAAAAAAAAGCCCAGAACAAAGTGGAGCCTGTAGTTTTGTCACTTTGAACCTACAAAATTTTCTACTTGATATAAGACTGGACCATGCTCAGTTTACTAGAACTCCAACCAGAGACAACCCTGAAGTTATGTCACCCAAATCCAAAAGCTCAGATTTGGACAGCAATCAGTCTTTTCTCTGATAAATATAGGTAGATCTTAGTCCTGAGATACCCCTGAGATCCCAGAAGAAAAAAAAAAAAGTAATGTCCAAAGAAATTAGCAAAAAGAGCCCAGAGAACAAAGAAAAGCACCAAACAAGGCCTCAACATACTCTCTAGAAGTGCATGGAGCTTAATCATAACACAAAGTACCAATTTAGCTTTTTAGCAAGGCTAAAAATGAGTTTTTAAAAAGACATCTATGACAAATATTATGAAAGCAGGCACACCAAAGACATAAACTCAGAAGAAAAAAAAAATAATGGCACAACATTTATGAGCAAAATATCAAAGAAAAGTATAGTTTAGTCACAAAATTGTGTAGGATTCCTAAAAGAAATAAAACAAGAGTTTTAAAATTATAAATGAAATAAGATCTTCAGAAAAAAAAAAAACCTGGGAGGCAAATAAGAGTACTTGAGAAAAGACTGAGAAGGAGAATTAATAATTTAGTATATAAGATCCTACCCAAGTAAGAAACTGCCTGAAAATGAGAATAGATCAAATAGATTTGAACATTAAATGTTAAACAAGAAACATTAAAGCAAAACAAAAACACTAAAAGAAAAACAGGAGAAAACATTAGGTTAACTGACAGCAAAAACAATCAACATGGAAAACAGGTCAAATATATTAAAACAACAACAACAACTTAAGAATCATCAGATTAGGACTTCTCAGATAGCAAGCATAGAGAAATCACTCAGCTGAGTACTCCCAATATTCCTCTCCAAACAACTTTAAAATAATGCCTCAAATTGAATCCTGAAATAGCAGTCATCAAAAGTTTAGAGTGAGATCTAAGAAACATAAAAGGCTGGAAAAAGATTGGTGACATGGGGGAGGTTAGCCCATAAAAATGAAGAACCAGTGATGGGATTAGATGGTGATGACTGAAACAGCAGCAGCTTTAAGGAGTTCTAAAGTAGGAAATTTTAAGAGCTCACAGTTGATCAGAAAGATATCACAGGCAAGCACTGGATATAGGGTTTGATGCTGTTGGGCAACTCCATTACCTATACCCACATCTGGGTCATAGTTCAAGGACGGAAAGAAGTACTTTCAGTCAAAAAGAGTGGGAGTTCTGCCTACACTGCTTTCTGGGTCATGCTATATACCTCCAAAAAAAAGAAGTGAAGAATTCTGAATGCAGATGGAAGTATACTTTTTAAACTTTAAAATTTTTGTTTGTGTTTTCTTTTGCAACATGACTATATGGAAATAAGTTTTGCATGATTTAACATAATTTAACATGATTTAACTGACATCAAATTGCTTGCTTTTTCAAAGAGGGGAAGGCTTAGAAGGGAATTTTGAATTCAGAAATAATTTTTAAATAAAGAATCATTGGACTACCTGAAAGTCATGACCAAAAAATGTCTAGGATACCATACTTCAAGAAATCATAAATGAAAACTGTCCATTCTTATTCAGAGAGTAAAAGTAAAAATAGAAAAATTCACCACCCACCTTCTAAAAGAAATCCCAAAATGAAAATTCCCAGGAATGCCATAGGCAAAACCCAAGGCTTCCTGGTCATATTAAAACAAAACAAAACAAAACAAAACAACTATAAATATCAGTAAGGCATTAACCAGACTTTTCACTGATGTTTGTTTCTCCCTGAAACAAAAGTTGTTCTTTTTAACACCAAAGTTTTTCTGGTGATGCTACATATGGCTGTAAAGTTTTGGGCTACCCAGAGGGCAAAGGATAGGACATAGGAGGAATAAATAGGCTAGAATATATTACTAAGAAGTAAGAAAAAAAAGGAAATGCCATAACATCATGGGGTACTGTGAAGTTTAAACCAAACAGAGCTGAAAAGTTCAAATGCTGTAAAAGAAAGCTTTGGGAAGAGTTGAGTGATCACCCCTTAAGTCTTAGAATCATAGTGAAGAAGAGGCTGAGAGATAGATCCATCCAAGGATGAATCAACAGTAAAGTAATGAGATGTAGAGGGATCAATTTAGCCTGAAAGGGTCTCTTACTGCAGATAAAAAAGCAAGGCTCATTATGTAATATGACTTTTCCAAAGTCACAAATCTAGTATGTAGGTAGACCAGAATCTAGACCAAGTTAGTCCAAGATTCTAGCTTTGGGCATTGCCTCAGTCAAAGTGAGATTTGTTAAAGAACTTAGCTTAAAAAGACCAAGGTTCCCCATTGTATCCAGGACCATCTCCAGTAATCCTGATTTATACCTCGCCACTGAACCCAAATGGCTTTGGAAAAGAAAGAGAGGCTGTTGACTTTGGATAGTCTTCACTCACTTAAATCCAATTCACTTGCATGCCATGGCATCATCTCCCTGATGTCATGGTCCCCTTTGAGAATAAAGAATAAACAACAATAAAAACCAAGATTCTTTATACATTCTTGATCACCAAGGCACAGATTATAATGCAATTATGCAATAATTATTAAAACTGTTCTATTGTTTAAAGTGGGTCTCACAGTAAGTGCCACTATGCTCATCAAATAGGATAACCTTCCACCATTGAACTCCTAGCCTGGCTTGCTGAGCAAGCCTAGAAAAAGTTACAAAATGAGCTTGAGGATGGTTCACATATTATGAATCTAAAGTCTATATAACTAGAACTTTATTTAGTACAAATAATTCACCAGTTTAAAATACTGTAAAGCCTAGGCTCTTTATAGTAGGTAAGACTCACAAAGGCATGCTAGGATAGCCTCCTGAAATAACTTTTTTGTAAGAGAACAAAATTTTTGGTTTACTTGGATGTTTAAGTAAATAAGTGAGATAAGAAACAATTCTTAAAGCTGACTTTATCAGCGCACTTTCAAAATGCTTAAAGACATAGAAAGGTTTGGCAATGACACATTGTTCTTAACAGACAGAAAGTGAAAATCAATCCAATCTTTCCCTAGTAGATAGGAACTTGTAAAAAAGTGGAAAAAAAAACACAATGTGAACTATTTCACATTAGCTTACAGATCCTAAATATATTAATCCCAAACTTTTCTTTTTTTTCCTTTATTCTATGATTCTGGAGACAAAAGAATCTTATGCTGCTAATTTGAGTCACAGAAAGTCAAAAATCAGAGCTACAGGGCAGTGGCATGAAGTAGATAAAAACATGAGATTTGTAGGCAGACATCTCGAGATTAGTTTCTAGTACTAGCCATGTAATCTTGGAGGTATAAAGTGGGAAATGGCATTACTTAACCTCTCTGGGACATAGTTCCTTCAGCTGTAAAATGAGTAATTTCCATCTCTAAAAAGATATCTAAAGTCTCCTTCAGTTCTGAAAATCCATGATTCTAAGAGATTCAAAGAATTTCAGGGGTCATCTTGCCCATCTTTCATTGATGAATGACTCCTCTACAATGCACTAAAAAATAATAATTTGATTTGTGAAGACATTCAACGATCAGGAATCCATTACTTTTCGAGGCAGCCAATATTATCAGTTTTCCCCTAAAAAATTCCTCCCTTACAAATTTTCTATTGGTGTAGAGGGCACCACCATCTTCCCAGTCTTCCAGACTTCCAAACTTAATATCATCCTCACGATCTCTCATTCTCCACATCCAATCTATTACCATGGTGTATTCACTTCACCTTTAAAACATCTCAGATGCTGCACACTCCCCCTTTTCTCTGCTGACATTGCAACCATCCTAGAACAGATCCTTATATCACTGCACACTGGGGCTGGAGTCTGAAGGCCTTGTCTCTCCCCATGCCAATCTATCTGTCATTCAGCCACCAAACTGATTTTCTCAAAGCTCAGGACCAACCATGTGACCTTCTTACTTAAATTTTGGTGGCTCCCTATTAGTTTCAGGATTAACAAACAAATCCTCTATTTGGTGGGATTCAAACCCTTTCAAGCATAGCCTAAGACATCATCTCTCCCAGCTTCCCATTTCATTTTTTTTCCTTACCTCTCATTCCCCATTATGTATTATTTGATCCAGTGATATTGTTCTTCTTGCAGTTTCTTTAATGAAATGCTCCATTCTCTCAGCTTTGGGCATTTTCTCTGTCTTCCCATACCTGGAATGTACCTGCTTATTTCTACTCCAGGTAGACTCCTTCAAGTCTTATTGGAAGCCTTTCCTAAGCCCTCTTAGTTCTAGTGCCTTCCCTCTTTTATTTCCAAAATTTCCTATATATAGTTTGTATACAGTTATTTGCATGTTGTTCTCTTCCACCCTATTGGATGGGTGAGTTTGAGGGATTTTTACCTTTCTTTGTGTTTCCAGTACTGAGTAGTGTTCCTGGCACATAATAGGTGTTTAAAAATGGCTATGACTGACCTGTTCTCACCTCTGGAATCAAGCAAAGAAAATCTAATCTTTCTTCCATGTAACAATCCTTCAGATATCTACCCGACTCATCTGCTTTTCCTGACCAGATTAAATGTTTCCTGCTTCTTCAACTGATCTTCATATGAAATTAATCTCGATTCCTTCCCTATTCATATCAATCTCCTCTCGATGCAACATCTTTCCTGAAGTCTGGTACCAATAAATACATACAATATTCCTAATGTCACATGGAAATGCTACAATGTTTTTCATTTTAGATATTTCTGAATATCAAGAATATGATAAAGCATTTAAGATTCTCTAGATTTATTAAATAATTTTGTCTACCTGCATGTATAAAAATTAAAATGAATACCGAGAAAAAATAGTGCTTCTCTAATTTAAAATTATTTCTTCAAACTTCATCAAACACTGTTATGTTTAATAAGACTTTTTGGAAGAATTGTGTTCAGAGGAATCAGGCTTGGTTAGGATCTTCTTCCATAGAAATTCAGCAGATTGTGGCTACTATTTGCTCTATGACCTCTAAATATCAGATTAAACATAATATAAGTTAATGAAGTACAGATCCAGGGGACTTGAAGTCAAAAGATTCACTCCATCTGTGACTATAGCAAAGTCATTTCTCTCTGAGGTTTAGTTGTCTTGGTTGTCAAATAACATGAATCCTCATTTCTTTTCTTTTCTTTTTTTTTAATAGTTTTTATTTACCAGATATATGCATTGGTAATTTTACAACATTGACAATTACCAAACCTTTTGTTCTAATTTTTCCCCTCCTTATCCCCACCCAGATGGCAGGTTGACCAATACATGTTCAATATGTTAAGTATAAATTACATACAATATATGTATACTTGTACAAACAGTGGTTTTGCTTTACACAAAGAATCGGACTTCGAAATAGTGTACAATTAGCCTGTGAAGGAAATAAAAAATGCACAATGGACAAAAATAGAGGGATTGAGAATTCTATGTAGTGGTTCATAGTCATCTCCCAGAGTCCTTTTGCTGGGTGTAGCTGATTCAGCTCATTACAGCTCTTCTGGAATTGATTTGGTTCATCTCATTGTTGAAGAGATTCAGAATTGATCATCATATAGTATTGTTGTTGAAGTATATAATGATCTCCTGGTTTTGCTCATTTTACTCAGCCTCAGTTCATGTAAGTCTCTCCAGGCCTTTCTGAAATCATCCTGTTGACCATTTCTTACAGAACAATAATATTCCATAACATTCATATACCACAATTTATTCAGCCATTCTCCAATTGATGGGCATCCACTCAGTTTCCAGTTTCTGGCCACCATAAAGAGGGCTGCCACAAACATTCTTGCACATACAGATCCCTTTCCCTTCTTTAATATCTCTTTGGGATATAAGCCCAGTAGTAACACTGCTGGGTCAAAGAGTATGCATAGTTTGGTAACTTTTTAAGCATAATTCCAAATTGATCTCCAGAATGGCTGGATATATTCACAAATGAATCCTCACTTCTATAGTCTTTTAAGTCTTGCAAAGAATTTTGTTAACACTATTGTGAGGAAGAGAGCACAAGCAATATCTTCCTCATTTTACAAATGAGGTAACTAAGATTAATGCAGACTGTCCAAAGTCACACAGTTTGCAAATCTCAGCATAAAAATTTGAACTTCATTCTCTTAAATTTAGCTCTCTACTCCCACTTGCACCAATCATAGTTCAATTTGTATAAGTTCTTTAAGATTTGTAAAGATTTGTAAAAATGAGTTATCATTACTTATTATTAAATAAATTAAGTATATTTAATTATTTTTAAATATTTATTTTCATATTACTTATATTTATCACATTTTTAACCCATTCTTAACACCCTCCATCTCCTTCCCTGAACTTCATCTCTTATAACACAGGACCAAAAAAATAAGACAAAAAATCTCAGCATGATCAATCAACATGTAGAAAATATCTAATGCTATCAAGTATTCTACAACTATGCCCCTTTCCTTAGAAAAAATTGAGGAGAAAGTTTTTACTGACTTTTCATACCTTTCTGAAAAGGTCAAATTTAGTTACTATAAACCATTTGGTGGTGATGTTGAAATATTCAGTTTCAGTTGTTTGGTAGCAGTAGTGGCTATTCTTTCCATTTATACTGTAGTAATTAATCTGTACATTAGTTTCTTAATTTGTATAAATCTTTTCATGCTTCTCTGTATTCAGTATATTCATTACTTTTTAAAAGAGAGGAGAAAAAATATACCATTAAATTTACGTACTGCAGTTTGTTTAACCATTATCCAATTGATAGATATCTATTTATTTTCTGTTCTTTTCTACTACAGAAAGTGCTGCTACAAATACTTGCTACAAATACAAAAAGAATTGGGAAAAAGGTCCTGTTAAAGGCAAAATTTTATCTGGAACTTGAAGGAAACGGAGAAGCACAGATAAAGACATGGAGCATTTCAGGTATGGAAACAGCCAGAGAAAATGCTAGGATGTAAAAAGATGGAATTTCTTGTTAGAGGAATAACCATGAGGTAAATGCCACTAGACTGAAAATTACATGTTGAGGAGTAAGATGTAGAGACTGGAAAAGGTAGAGGTGGATAGCCCCCCAGGTTATGAAGGGCTTTGAACACCAAATAGGAAATCTGTTATGTGATTGTAGAGACAATAGGGAGTCAATGAAGTTTATTTAACAGGGAGGTGATAGCTTCAGATCTGAACTTAGTAAAATTCTTTTGTTGGCTAAAGGGAAGGTAGATTGGAGTAGGGAGAGACTTGTGTCAAGCAGATCCACTCACATACTATTATAGTAGTTATTTAATGGGAACTGGATTTTGGTCCTCGATTGCTGTCTATAAATCTTAGCTGCTTATCAAGGATATCTGATAAAGAGTTATTTCCATTTTTATTCTAGTTGTACTAATTTCATCCATACAAACAATTGTGGTGTACAGAATAGCTAGTACAATGTAAATGGAAAGAATAATTACTGCTATTAAATATAATCAAAATTATTTGTCTTTTGTAATTTCCTCTAATCCTTCTATAAGAATTAGTTCCCTTTTCTACTTTATTTATTAATTATGAAAATCTGTAGTCAGTATTAATGGTCTTGGAGTTAATATTTCTCATTTGCACAGCAATATACTGGCACTATTAATACATAAAAACACACTCTGAGAGAGGGTAGAGATAGTAGGAATGATTTTCCAAGCAAATGAATGGAGTGAGGATACCGTTATATTATTCTTTCTTTCTTCAATGGAAAGACTATCATTGTATAATTAATTGTTTCACATAGGTGAAATGGACCATTAGCAAACATTAGACAACACTTAATTTATAATTTATACAAGAGTGAATGCAAATCATTTTGTGGTTTGGAGTTTTTCTTCCCACACCCCTAATTAATATTCATGAGGATAATTTCACAAAGCAGTTATAAGGCTCTGAGGTGGGGGCCAGCAAATATAGCTGTGCCTTTGGGAGAGGAAGGGCATTTTCCCCCTCCTGAAAGAAGGGTTTAAGCCAACACAAATACTTCCTGAATGCTGTAGTTTATAATATTTTAATCAAGTTCTTCATTACTTAGAAATCACACTGTGGTAAAACAGATAATGTTGCACAAAGGCTAAGTTCATTTGTTCTGGACAGGTGGCCAGTCTGCAGAGCTATGCTGACATACCCAGCCCGCCCACAATAGCACTAAAGACGATTATGCAAATGAGCACCATTCCCCGCTATTTTCCCAGGAAGAGGAGAAGGGCTCTGGGTGGAAGCAGTGATTGTTTCCCAGTCATGTGGAAAAACAAACCCTGGAGAGGCTCTCCCCCTTCTCTCCCCAGAAGGAGACTGCATACAAGAAGGGCACTGTATCTAAATAGATACATAAAGTACACTGGGCCAGGCTTTATTCTGCAGTTGGAGCACTTCACTAGCTTCTCACTACAGGATATAATATGTGAGCAGAACATTAGATTTAGTTAGACTCAAAGGCCCTTAGTTAGAATCCCGGCTTTGCTACTAACTGGCCAATCGACATTCCCTCCTCTGTGGAATGAGAGAGCTGGACTAGATGATCTTAGAGGGTCCTTTCAATTCTGAAGCATATGTACCATACGTGTGAAACTTAACAG
Organism: Sminthopsis crassicaudata; assembly: GCF_048593235.1. Lineage (NCBI taxonomy): Eukaryota > Metazoa > Chordata > Mammalia > Dasyuromorphia > Dasyuridae > Sminthopsis > Sminthopsis crassicaudata. The sequence continues at coordinate 510,118,525 of NC_133619.1, forward strand.
GAAGAAATGAAAGCACAAGAAGAGCATACGTTCATGTGATATGAGGTAAAGGGAGCCCTACTACTGCCCACTAAAAAAACATTCTGGACCTCACGTGATAATGATGACAGTAATAATGCTAAAGTTGTTATTGCTCAGTAGTGAATGGCTAATATTTAAATAGAACTTACTATGCATATGCCAGTTACTAGGCTAGGCCAGTTACACTTTGGGGTGCTGAAAGGCTTACATAAAGAGTGTAGAAGAAACAGTGTTTTGTGAAAAAGACCCTGTTTTGTGTAGCAAAAGTTATGGACTTGGGAGCAGAAGGTCTGGGTTCAAGTTCCCCTTTTGCTGCTTCTTAACAGTGGGATTTCATATATGGCATTTCCATGATCTAAGCCAGACTCTTTCTTTTACAGAGGAGAAAGCTGAAATCACAGAAGAAGGAAGTATTGAAGAAACTTAGAGTCCCAAACGAGGGCCTCTGACTCTAAGATCATTGTTCTTTCCATCATTCTATCCTGATATATTCTGGTTTCCTGCTCTGCAGAATGAGATTTAGGCTAGATGACCTCTGGAAGACCTATCCAGATTTAAATCTTATAGTTCCGTTATCTTGTCACTCAATCTTCCATAAATATCCTATGGAGCTTTAGAATAGGCACCAGAATATGAATATTATGGAATATTATTGTTCTGTAAGAAATGACCAACATGATGATTTCAGAAAGGCCTGGATGTAAGTCTTTACATCAACTGATGCTGAGTGAAATGAGCAGGACGAGATCATTATATACTTCAACAACAATAATATATGATGATCAATTCTAATGGATGTGGTCCTGAGATGAACCAAATCAGTTCCAATAGAGCAGTAATGAACTGAACCAGCTATATACCTCAGCAAAAGAACTCTGGGAGATAACTATGAACCACTACATAGAATTCCCAATCCCTCTAATTTTGTCCTCCTGCATTTTGGATTTCCTTCACAGTCTAACTGTACACTATTTCAAAGTCCAATTCTTTTTGTACAGCAAAACAACTGTTTGGTCATGTGTACACATATTGTATTTAATTTATACTTTAAACATATTGAACATGTATTGGTCAACCTGCCATCTGAGTGGGGATAAGGAGGGGAAAAATTAGAGCAAAAGGTTTGGTAATTGTCAATGTTGTAAAATTACCAATGCATATATCTGGTAAATAAAAACTATTAAAAAAAAAAAAAGAATAGGCACCAGATATTCAAACACACATGACACACACATGTTTTTATTTATTCCTTTCTGAAATTATTTTCAGTGACTGGAGCTCATCTGTGGAGGGCTAATATTCTTCAGGTTTTATAGATGTAAGAGGCAGCCAGGTGACAGACTCCGGGAAATGCAATTTTTTGTTATAATGGCTAGGCTCTTGCCTTTGTAACCTAGGTGGGAGAAAAGGCACAGTTTACAGACAGTATATGCCTTCTAGGAAAAATAATTCCAGAGCTTACTGGCCCTGGAACTGGAGATTTTTTTCAAATAAAGCTTAAAGATATTAAAATTGTGCTTGATTCTTTTCCCTGAAGAACACTAAAGTAAATAGGAAATTTATTTTAGGATCACAGGTTTAGAATTGGGACTTTAAAAATTAAGGGACTTTATAAAGAAACTGAGGTCCAGAAAAATTAAATGAATTTAAGGAGGAAGTAGCAAAACTTTTATTCTAATCCAGATTCTTTAATTCTAAATCTAGTACCTTGGCTACCATATCATTATTTTATGTTTCAATTTTTAAAAGTTATCAGCAATATGAATGAATGTTATGATAGTCAAATAAGGAAATTCCGATAAATGGATCTAATCAGATACTATTCTGTCTCTCATATATGTGTAAATGTATTTGTGCAACAAGCATACATACCCACACATATACACAGAGAATAATAGTCATATAGCTAGAGCTCCAAAGAACCACAGAGAACAACAGCTACATGATGCAGTGACTAGAACACTGAGTCAGGAAGTCCTGAGTTCTTTTTTTGTTTGTTTGTTTGTTTAACACCAGTTTTAATACTGGAAATCCATAGTGATGAAACATTAAAAAATAATAATTCTCCCAGAGTGATAAGGAAGAAAAAATTATTCTTCAAGTAGATAGAAAGGAAGAAAATAACAAGGCATTATGTTTTATTGCAGATGATATGACATTCATCTTCAGGACTCTTGGGAACAAGTCTTTAGAGAATCTCTTCTTAGTTTTCCCCATTGGGCAACCAGCAAGCCATTAGAAGGAATGCTGATTTTCCTCTGTCTTACTCTCTGAGGAGAATTTCTTTCTTTTTTTTTTTAATTTCATAATTATAAAAAAATTTTTTTGACAGTACATATGCATGAGTAATTTTTTATAACATTATCCCTTGTATTCATTTTTCCAAAATTTCCCCTCCTTCCCCTAGATGACAGGCAATCCCATACATTTTACATGTGTTACAGTATAACCTGGATACAATATATGTGTGTAAATCCAATTTTCTTGTTGCACGTTAAGAATTGGATTCCGAAGGTCTAAATAACCTGGGTAGATAAGACAATAGTGCTAACAGTTTACATTCAAATTCCCAGTGTTCCTTCTCTGGGTGTAGTTGTTTCTGTCCATCATTGATCAATTGGAAGTGAGTTGGATCTTCTTTATGTTGAAGATATCCACTTCCATCAGAATATATCTTCATACAGTATTGTTGTTGAAGTATATATTGATCTTCTGGTTCTGCTCATTTCACTCAGCATCAGTTGATGTAAGTCTCTCCAAACCTCTCTGTATTCGTCCTGCTGGTCATTTCTTACAGAGCAATAATATTCCATAACCTTCATATACCATAATTTACCCAACCATTCTCCAACTGGTGGGCATCCATTCAGTTTCCAGTTTCTAGCCACTACGAAAAGAGCTGCCACAAACATTTTGGCACATACAGGTCCCTTTCCCCTCTTTAGTATTTCTTTGGGATATAAGCCCAGTAGTAGCAAGGAAGTCCTGAGTTCTAATCCAATTTTAGACACTTAATAGCTATGTGATCTTGGGTAGGTCACTTTCATACTCTCTGCTTCAGTTTCCTCTATTATAATATGGAGGCAATAATAGCATCTATTTCCCAGGGTTATTAGGAGGATATAATGATATAATATTTTAATATCTGTAAAGTGCTTTGAAAATGTTAAAGTGCTAAAGGTTAATGATGATGATGATGATGATGATGATGATGATGATGATGTGCTCTGAGTCAGGAATCTGAGATCCTGAATTTGAGTTCTGCCTCTGACATTATCTCTGTGAATTCAGACAGGTTATTCATGCTCTCTAAGATTTAATATCCTCATCTGGCCAAAATGATCTTTAATATTCATTCTAACTCTATCTCTGCTCCTAGTTCAATATGCTTATGAAACAAAGGAAGAACCTAAGAACCAAAGAAGTCACATAATTTGTCCAAGGTCACATACTTGGATCAAAGACAACGTCACACCTCTGACCTTGACCTGATCTAGAACCTGGATCTCTAGTTTTTTAGGCCTGGGTTTTTTTTTAAACTCCACTCTATTTCTACATAGCATCATTCATTTCTTTATTAATCTACAATTTAAACATGAAATAAAATATAGGCCAGAACACTTTAAACAAACGTTTGATACTATAAATTATTTTAAAGAATCACTGAAAGTGAAGACTAAAAAAGGAATTTAGAAATCATTCAGATTTACATATCACACATAAAGATACTAAGGTCTGAAGAAGTGACAGGACACACACACACACACACACACACACACACACACACACACACACAGAGTATTACTAAAGGACCAGTTCACTGATGATAAGAATCATATATGCATACATGCATATATAGATCAATCATACCTATATACATACACACACACATACACACACACATATATATAAACACATGTGTATATGTTTATGTGGTATTCCAGAAAATTCTCATCATCTGTAGGTTGTCCCTTATTAATATGATTTTTTACCATATATGCATAAAACAAAAAAATACAAAATGATCTTCAGTTCTGTATAGGTTCTTTTTAATTCTTTCAGAATCAAAGAAAAAGATCAAGAGGGTAATAAGAATCACCAATTTCAGACCATCTATAAATGTGAGATAGGTACTCTAAATATGAGATACTTTTCCAATGCTCCAATTAGTGGACATCCAACTAAAGAAACTGAACTGTATCAATCTTGACATGCTCACCATAAATTTGCTGTCCAATCACTTCAGTCATGTCCAATTCTTCATCACCACATTTGTTTGTTTGCTTGCGTGTTTTTTTTTGGGGGGGGTGGCAAAGAAACTAGAGTAGCTTGCAATTTCCTTATCCAGTTCATTTCATGGATGAGGATCTGAGACAAACAGGGTTAAGGAATATGCCTATGTTCACAGAGCTAGTAAATATTAAAAGCTGGATTTGAACTCATGAAGATGAGTTTTCTGGATTCTAAGCTCAGTGTTCTATATACTGTGCCACTTATTTATTTTGATTTCATTTATAGTGAGGATAGCTAAGTCATAGTTAAATGAAAGGAGAGCTTAAGGACAGTCCTTGGAGAATAATAGTAGAATTGATTTTATCATGCATTCAAAGAAAACAAAGAATATTTTGTGGAACATTTGATCAGTTCATATTGTAGTACTCATGATAAGTAGCTGAAAAAGACTACCAATATTTGCTGAAGAAGAGACATATGATAGACATTCTATCAAGAACTCAAATAGACCATTGAAAGAAAATTAATATGTACTTTGATATTCTGTGGCTTTAATGAAAAGGTAGGCACAGATTAGGAAGGTAAAAAAATGTTGAAAAATAAGGTTTACTAGTAAAGAATGTTAGAGGACAAAGACAGACTACATATACATAAATTTCATACCAATATATCATAAATATTTGTGCTTTAACTATGATGAGTACCAAATAATATCACCAAAAACATGGATTACGTTTTAACAGACAAGAAACAATTTAAAGCTGATTGTGGGAGTCATTCCTGAAGCAACTGTCTATAGAGAGTTAAGACTAATAATTTGTTAGAGCACAAACCAAATTAAAAACTAGAATAAATGAGAAAATGGAGTGCAAAAGTCCAATTTGAACTTTTTAAGGAGGCTATTAAAGATTTTTAGTGATTGGCATGATAAGAGAATGGTTGTTTTCTGCAAAACACTACAACTCAAAAAAACCTCAGGAAAAGGAAATGTGCAAATATTGAATAGCTAAATAGCTAAACCTGAATCCACAAGAAAATGAACAAAAAAGTTTTAAGGATTCCACAGAGATCATGGAACAACAGCAACAAAGTTCATACTAGTTCAAAAAAGAAAAAGAAAAGTTATTAGGAATGAAATTAGGCTAGAAATCAGAACTTTTAATACAGAAATTTTAAAAACCATAAAAATAGAATACTACATCAAGATTTTCTGCAAAGTTAAGGATCTAAAAGCAAAAATGGAAGATTTAGAACACAAAAATACCTAAGTATAAGAAAATTTGGCAGAAGAGAAGCAAAAGATAGTAATATTTTAAAAGCCCAGGAGATTCTCCAATTAATAAATGGATTATCAATAAATCAAAAATAAATCAAATTATATGAACAGGTGATGCTCAAATGAGTAAATCCAAGCTATCAACAATTATAAATAAAAATAAAAAAGTGGTATAGCATCCAACTTTTTAGAGAAGTTAAATAAATTGTAAGAAGAAATAGACAGCAAAACTATACTAGTGGGAGATCTCAATTTCCTTCTATCACAACTAGATAAATTTAACTAGAAAAATAAACAAAAAAAAAAAGTTGAGGTGAATAGCATTTTGGAAAAATTCGACATGATAGACCTTTGGAGAAAACTGAATCAGGATAGAAAAGAATATACTTTTTCCTCATTGATACATGGTACCTATACAAAAACTGAACATGTGTTAGAACATTAAAAACCTCATAATCAAATGCAGAAAGACAGAAATAGCAAATGCATCCTTTTCAGATCATGATGCACTAAAAATTACATGTAATTAAAGGCCATGGGAAATTGACCAAAATTAATTTGAAACTAAATAATCTAATTCTAAAGTATGAGTGGTTAAACAATGAATTATAGACAAAATCAAAAATTTCATTTAAGAGAATGAAAATAATGAAACAACATACCAAAACATATGGAATACAGCCAAACCAGTTCTTAGGGGAAATTTTATATTTCTAGATGCTTACATGGATAAAATAAAGAAAGAAAAGATTAGTGAATTGACCATGTAAGTAAAAAAGCTAGAACAAGAACAAATTTTAAAACCTCCAATTAAATACCAAATTAGAAATTCTGAAAATCAAAGGAGAGATTAATAAAACTTAAAGAAAACTACTGAACTTAAAAAAAGAAAAAGAAAAGAAAACTATTGAATTTAAAAGCAAAAAACCAAGAGTTGGTTTTATGAAAAAGCTAACAAAATAGATAAAACTTTAGTTAATTTGATTAGAAAAAGGAAAGAAGAAAACCAAAATACCAATATCAAAAAATGAAAAGGGTGAATTTACCACCAATTAAGAGGAAATTAAAGCAATAATGAGGGGCTATTTTGCTAAGTTGTATGCCAAAAAAAATCTGATAATCTAAGTGAAATAGATGAATACTTACAAAAATATGGATTGCCTAGATTAACAGATGAAGAAATAAATTTCTTAAATACTTCTGCTTTGGAAAAAGAAATTGAACAAGCCATTAATAGAACTCCCTAAGAGAAAAATCTCCAGGGACAGATGAATTTACAAATGAATTCTATCAAATATAAAAAGAATAATTAATTCCAATAATATATAATCTATTTGGAAAAATAGGGGAAGAAAGAATCCTACTACATTCCTTTAATCACAAAAATATGGTGCTGATATCTAAACTAGGAAGGGCCAAAACACAGAAAGAAAATTATAGGCCAATTTCTCTAATGAATATCGATACAAAAATCTTTAATAAAATATTAGCAACTTATTACCAGGATAAAATACTAAAGCCACGTAGATTCATACTAGGAATACGGGGCTGGTTCAATATCAGGTAAACTATCAGCATAATTGACCATAGCTATAACTAAACTAACAGAAATCATAATTATCTCAATAGATGCACAAAAAGCATTTGACAAAATACAACATTCATTCCTATTAAAAACACTTAAAAAGCATAGGAATAAATGAAGTTTTCCTTAAAATAAGTAACATCTATCTAAAATCACCAGCAAGCATTATATGTAATGGGGATGAGCTAGAAACATTTCCAATAAGATCAAGGGTGAAACAAGGTGGCCCATTATCACCATTATTATTCAATATTATATTAGAAATGTTATCTTTAGCAATAAGAGAAAATGAAGGAATTAGAGTAGGTAATGAGGAAATAAAACTATCACTTTTTGCAGATGATATGATGTACATGTAGAGAATCCTAGAGAGTCAACTGAAAAAGAATCAACTACTAGAAACAATTAACTTTAGCAAAGTTGGGGGATAAAAAATAAATATAAATCCTTGGTATTGCTATATGTTACCAACAAAGCCCAACAGCAAGAGATAGAAAGAGAAATCCCATTTAAAATAACTCTAGATAATATAAAATATTTGGGAATCTATCTGCCAAGACAAAACCAAGAACTACGTGAATACAATTATAAAATGCTTTACACAAATAAAATTAAATCTAAACAACTGGGGGAATAGCAAGTGCTCATGGGTAGGCTAAGCTAATATAATAAAATAACAATTCTATCTAAACTAATCTACTTATTCAGTGCCATACCAAAATTATATATTTATATGTAGCTCTATAAAATTCATAGAGCTCAAAAATTATATATTTATATATTGCTCTATAAAATTCATAGAGCTAAAAAAAAATAACAATTTATCTGGAAGAACAAAAGGTCAAGAATTTCAAGGGATTTAATATTTTAAAAAATGCAAAGGAAGGTGGCCTAGCTGTATCAGACCTAAAACTATTATAAAGTGGTGTTCAACAAAACCATTTGGTATTGACTAAAAAAAAGTAATGGGTCAGTAAAATAGGTTAGGTTCAAAAGATATACTCCTTATGTTGGCAAAGTGTAATGTTCTCTCTAAAATGTAATGTTCTCTGTGGAGGTTTTCTTGGGGTCTCTGGGAGTAGCCTTCGTTTCAGTTCAGTAATTACCACAAGTATAGCCAGGTGTTAAAGTCCAAATCCTTTACTCTCTCCTTTCCTGGGGCCTGGTTAGCTTTCTTAGAGGCCTAGCTCTCTCCTTAGTTCCGAGAGCTTGAGCTCCTGCCTCCTTCTTTACCCTCTGAATCTCTACGAATCCAAAGGTTTGTGCTTCGGCCTCCAGCCACCACAAAGGTGGACAATGGAATGAATTTGTCTCAGCCTCCAGAGCTTCTAATATGTTTGTCTCTCCTGGCCTTGAGAGCTTCTTGCTTATATGCTCCACATTGAGGATACACTGATCATTGTATCACTAGGAAACTATTATTTGTTGTAGGATTAAATCAATGCTAAACTAGATTTAACCATTGTCTTCTCAATTCCACTTAGTACTTTGTAAGGGTCCTTTGTTTCAAGTTAAAAGTTCTGGCCCTTAGTCTCCTCCATTCCATTTAGTACCTTGTTTCAAATTCTGGACCGTAACAGCAAAGGTGTTAAAAATGGAAAATGACAAGTACTGGAAGTGGTGCAGGAAAACATTATTGTACTGTTGATGGAACTTTGAAATGGTTCAGCTTTTCTGAAAAGCAATTTAGAACTATGTTTCAGAAGTTGCTGAACTAAGCATATTGGATTTTGACCCAATGATAGCATTAGTAAGGCTATATAACCCAAAGAAATGGAAGAGGAATAGAACCTATATCTGAAAAAATACAACTCTTTTTTTTATTATAGCTTTTTATTGACAGAACATATGCATGGGTAATTTTTCAACATTGTCCCTTGTACTCACTTCTGTTCCAATTTTTCCCTTCCCTCCCTCCATCCTCTCCCCTAGATGGCAGGCAATCTCATACATTAAAAAAAAAAAAAAAAAAAAAAACTCTTTTTTGGGTGGCAAAGAATTGGAGTGTGCTCATTAATTGGGGAATGGTTGAACAAGCAACAGTATATAAATGTGATGGAATACTATTGTGTTGTAAGAAATGATGAAGAAAGAGGACAGCTTCAAAAAAAAATCCTGAGAAGGATTAAATGAATTAATACAAAGTGAAGTGAGTAATAAATTAACAACAATAAAATTTATATTGTGCTTACTATTGTGGCAGATGCTGTGCTAAGGGTTTTTAAATTATTATCTCATTTGGTTTTCACAATGTAAGGTAGATGCTATTATTATTCTCATTTAATAGATAAGGAAACTGAGTCAAACAAATTAGAGGTTTAAATGACTTGCCTAAATAACACAGCTAGTAAATAGCTGAGGTTGGATTTGAACTCAGATCTTCCTGATTCCAGGTATAGCAATCTATTTCATTGTGTCATCTAACTGAAGAATCAGGAGAACAATTTGTACAACAACAACATTATTGTAAAGACAAATAACTTTGAAAGCTATAGGAATTCTGATCAACTTAATAAGCAATCACTATTCCAGAGGATTCATGAAGAAATATGCTATCAATCTCCTGAAAAAAGGTGATAGACTCAAGAGTACAGATTAAGATACTTTTTTTTAAGTGTTGATATTTGTTTTGCTTAACTATATGTAATAGGGGGGTTCTTTCTTTCTCTCTCAAATTGGGGATGAGTGCAGTAGGTTTAAAAGGAAGATAAGATGAATTTCTATTGTGAAAAAAGTGAAATTTAATTTTTAAAAAAGCCCAAGAGGATAGACTACAAAATAATGTACATAAACAAAAACTAACCCAAGGGACAAAACACTGGCTTATAAGGAAGTAACAAATCAATATCAGTAGTAAATGTGGAAAAACATAAGCCCAACAATCATAATCTTTAGTGAGAAGGATTAAAAAATCCAATTAAAAAAAATTTAATTGTAAATGAAGTAAAGTGACATATCTTAAAGATGGGATGTTCATAATTCACTTAAAGATCTTTGATCTGTGACAAAAGCATAACAAATCACAAAGTTTGAGTATCATACTGAATGAAGTTATAAAGAAAACTGAAGAATTCTTGACCAATTGAATTCATGGATTTTCACCAGACCAAAAAATCCACATTTAAAAGTATATGGCATGTAGTGATTAAGTTTCCTAGTTTTATTAAGAAACAATACATTTTGTCAGTCACTAGGAGAAGTATTGGTTTGCGAAGGAATACTAATTACAATAAAAAAGTATTATTCCATAGTCATGAGAAATAAGAGGAAATAATATAACAGGATATGTCAAAGATCAAAAAGAATCAAACTTCAATGAAAAATAATATCCTGCAAAGCTAAGCCTAATCATTAATTAATGACAGAAAGGTGGACCTTCAAAAAAACAGAGGCATGTGAGGAAATCCTGAAAAAAATAGAATACATTTCTATATTAGCCATATTATACAACAAAAATCAATCCAAAAGGAGAAAAGGTGTGAAAGAAAAACAAACAAATAAAAATGAAAATACTAAGATTCAATCCATATTCAGTCCCCAAGTCTATTGGAATTGCCTTGAATCATCACATTGTTGAGAAGAGACAAATTCATTACAATTGATCATCACATAATTGTGTTACTGTGCCCATCAATTGGGGTATGGTTGAATAAGTTATAGTATATGAATGTAATGAAATATTACTGTTCTATAAGAAATGATGAGCCAACTGATTTCAGAAAAATTATATATATATATATAGTTTTCAACATTTGTGTTCCAAATTTTTTTATTTTTCCCTCCCTTACCTTCCCCCTCCCCAAGACAGCAAGCAATCTGATTTAAGTTAAACATGTGCAATCCTTTTAAATATATTTCTATATTTGTTATGTAGTAAAATAAAAATCAGACTGGGGTAGAGGGAACTACGAGAAAGGAAAAAAACAAACACGAAAAAGGTGAAAATACTATGCTTTAATCCACTTTCAATATCCATAGTTCTCTCTATGGATACGATTGGCATTTTCCATCCCAAATCTATTGGAACTGCTTTGAATCACCAGATTGTTGAGAACCAAGGCTATCACAGTTGATCATCCCATAATCTTCTTGTTACTTGTACAACGTTCTTCTGGTTCTACTCACTTCATTCAACATAGTTCATATAAGTCTTTTAAACTTTTCTGAAACCATCCCGGCTCATCATTTCTTACAGAACAATTATATTCCATTACATTCATATATCACAACTTATTCTGTCATTCCCCCAACTGATAGGCATCCATTCAATTTCCAGTATTGAAAAGTGAAATCAACAGGCTTTGGCAACAAATCAAATATTGAGAGGCGTGACGAAAAAGAGTGTGGAGTCCAGGATAGCACCTAAATTGTGACCCTAGAGGATTAATAAAATGGTATTAACTTTTCAGCAATAAGAACTTGGGAGGAGGAAAGAATTTGTGAGAAAAGATGAGTTCATTTTACCCATGCTAAATATGGGATATTCAGTTTAAGACATCTAATTGGCAATTGGAGATGAGAGACTAGACAGAAGTTAGAGCTACACAAGTGTATCTGAGCATAATCAGTAATAAGATAATAACTGAATATGTAAGAGCTGAAGAAATCAAGTAAAATAATATAGAATTAGAAGAGTACCAGCACAGTGCCCTGGAAAGCTCCCTGCTTAACATCAAGGATGAAGAGCTAGAAAAGGATTTTTTAAAAAAAAACCTGAGAAGAGAGTATCAAAGAAATTAAGAGATATGTTCAAAGGATTTTTTAAAAAAAAAAACCTGAGAAGAGAGTATCAAAGAAATTAAGAGATATGTTCAAAGTCACAGCAAGAGTGAATTTCAGGCTGGCATCAGAATCAAGATCTCAACTATCCATATGGGGCTCTGAATTGAGCAATCTGGGGTGATCTTGAGCAATCATCTCCTAAGAAAATGTCCTATAAATATAGAATATCTTCCTTGAAATCAATTAATAAGAAACTATTTCTAAGCTCTAGTTTTTCTTTTCTTGAATGCATTAAATTGAAAACTATATCCCATATGCCTTCCAAAATCTTACACGTCCCTTGAGTTCAACATCTTGAACAGAAGATGTTCTCCATCAGTTTGAAACAAAATGATTACCTTGTAATTTGCTGGTAAATCACGGATACATAAAACATGGTTCAGTTAACTTATTTGCTATTTTGTACCTAATAATGATGGAAACTGTAAATCATTTTCACTGAGGAAAGCCAAATTCACTATTATAAAACAAATGCTCCTGGGAGATGAAGATAATGGACTCTCTCAATTCAAATAAATCCTAGACAGACAACTCTGAAAAGAGTTTAAAAGTAAAGAAAATTGTACAAATTCCTTAAGAAAAAAATCCAGTTTCTTTTCTGGTATGGCATGCATATGTGTACTCAAAATTTAAAAGACAAAAATGTGACGATTATTGTTTTATTTTTATTGTTAAAATAGTATGTCAGAACTATCAAAAGACAATCTCCACCCTTGGAATACAGGCCATTGTGATTAACTGAACTTTTAGTCTTTTATCTCTGATCCCTCCAGTATAAGCAGCCTTTCTACTCTTCAAATTTTTTTATTCTTCTGTTTGACTTTCCCCAGAAAAATAATTACATTCTTACTAACATTAGAGAGATATATAATAACAAAAATTCGTTAATGTTTACAAAGTACTTTCTTCAGTTCCTTACAATTTTGCAATGAAAAATCTGAAAAGTTAAAAGTGACTTGCCCAGGATCGCATAATTTCTAAGTACTAAGAGACAGAGTTAGAGTCCTAATCCCTTAGGATCCCCATTACAGAACCTTGTCTTTCTTACACCTAATTGTAACAGGCACTGTATTCAGAATTGGAAGTTCTGGGCTGAAGTCCCAGGGCTACCATGTATATGACCTTAGGAAATTTACTTCCTCAATGGTCTCAGTTTTCTACTGCAAAAAGGAGAGCTGGACTAGATATTAAGAAAGATTCCTTTAACTAATAACAATCCATTTGACTATGATTTTATCAGACCTATAGCACAACTCTCTATATTTCTAGATCAATATTCTCTGTCCTATAACACCATCATGCTCTGAACAGATTTTCTAAACTGTTAAGATATACTAAGATGTTAGTACATCTAAAATATCTATACATATATCAATACTAAACAATAATAAATTTGAGGAAAAGTGAGTAAGAATGATTAACACGAAGGTTGAATTACCTAATTTTTAGCAGCAAGAAGATCAGAAGATACCAGTGTATTTAACCAAGAGTTCCAATCCTCTCCCACTCCCTGTGCCCCTCCCTTCCTCCCCCCCAAAAAAACTTCTCAGTAAAATTTCCAGTAACATATCAGAAGAAACAAGGATAAAGAAAACCAAAGAGAAACAAGTATGAGCTCCCTTAAGTAGTCCTAGTACTACACACAAAGATAGCTAGACTCCCATGGAAGCTCAGAGCTAAGAGAAGTCCGGGCAGGCACAAGCCAAATTCTGGACCCAGAGCAAGGACAAAATGACTAATGTACAGGTAGCTTAGCATCTGGGCAGCTTAGCAATTAGGCACCCTGCCAAATGTATCGGAGACAGGGCAAATCAGTGCCCAAGCAGTTCAGCCCCCAGTTCAGAGGCATCCTCCTTCAAGAAAAACAATGCTGCCAGACCAGAACAGAGAGGAAGCTCCTATTAAGGAATAGCCCTACAGAGGCCAAGAACAGCATCCAGTAAGTGATCCTTAGTGTCCTGAGTGTTTGGCACCTAAACAACTCAGGTGTGAGACAACCATGGCAGGAGAGTGGGCCAGGGAAGCAGCTGGGAAAACAAGCACCTAGGATCTCCCAGGAAGCCTATTACTAGCACCATAAACATAGTCTGGGTGAAAACTATCTGGAAAAAGAGCAAAGCGACAGAGCCAAAAACTGTTTGAGAACTGCAAGAAGGAGACAAGGCCAAAACCAAAGACAAGCTACCAGGAGACTGAGCCAAAATCCAGTCATTCAGGCAGAAGGTGGGTAATTATTTAGGTATTACAGCCAGGACAAAGTACGATCTGCTGGCATCATCCAACAATAAGAAAGGGAGCAGAGCTGACCCAAACATAAAACCCCAATCCAGGAATACTAGAGAAAAGAGTAAATAGAAAAAATACTAAACACAATGAAGAAATATCTTGGACTGAAAGAAGCTCAAGAAATAAACCCAGAAAAAAAAAAAAAAAAAAAGCAATCCTAAAGTTATTTCAAATAAGATGTCAGAGGAAAAAAAAAAAGTCTTGCTCACAAAAATGACAAGATTACTTGGATCAACTGAAATCAGAAATACAAAGCGCAGTATTAAAGGAAAACAATAGCTCAGGAGAAAAGAACACACAAAAAGTTATAGCTTTGAACAGATGGTGGTAAGTCTCTCAAGAAACAAACTCCATGAGACTTACATGAACTGATACTGAGTGAAATGAGCAGGACCAGGAGATCATTATATATTTCAACAACACTACTATATGATATGATGATCAATTCTGAGGACATGGACATTTTCAAAAATGAGATGAACCAAATCAGTTCCAATAGAGCAGTAATGAATTGAACCAGCTACACCCAGCTAAAGAACTCTGGGAGACGACTATGAACCACTACATAGAAATCCCAATCCCTCTATTTTTGTCCACCTGCATTTTTTATTTTCTTCACAGGCTAATTGTACACTATTTCAAAGTCTGATTCTTTTTGTACAGCAAAATAACTGTTTGGACATGTATACATATACTGTATTTAATTTATACTTTAAAATATTTAACATGTATTGGTCAACCTGCCATCTAAGGGTGGGGGGAAGGAGGTGAAAAATTGGAACAAAAGGTTTGGCAATTTGTCAATGCTATAAAATTACCCATGCATATATCTGGTAAATAAAAAGCCATAAAAAAAAGAAAGAAAGAAACTTCATGAAAATTTAGAATGGACCAAATAGAAAGCAATAGCTCCATAAGACAAGATATATTAAAGCAAAATCAAAGATTAAGGCATATACAAAGAAAACAAAATAACCTAGAAAACAGGTTAAACAGAGGTAAACAGAATTGTCAAACTTTCTGAAAACCATGACAAAAAAAACCCAGAAGGACAAATGAAAAAGGAAAGAGCCTAATCATCAACCTCGTAAAATGAAATGAAATGAAAACTTCCAGGACATCATAAGAAAAATCCTGAGCTTTCTAGGTCAAAGTAACAAGAAGATAAAGAAAAAGTTCGATAACCAAGGTGCAACAATCAGGTTTACATAAGATTAAGGAATAGAGAATTTGAAATGGCATACTCTAAAAGGCAAAATATACAAACTTACTAACCAGAATAAAGTAACCATCAAAAGTGAGTATAATACTACAGAGGGAAAGCAGACCTTTAGTGAATTAGAGGATTTCCAAGTATTCCTGTTAAAAAGAGCACAGCTGAATAGAAACTTTGAAATACAAACACAAAAATCAAGAGAAATATTTTCAAAAAAAAAAACAATATAAATGAGTAATCGGAAGAGAATATACAAGTATGAATTAATTATATTGCAAAAGAGAGATTCAATTTAATTCAATAAATATATATTAAGCACTAATTATGTGGCAGGTATTATGCTAAATACTGGGGATACAAATAAGAAAAAGATAGCATTGTCCTTAAGAATCTTAGACTCTAAGGAGAAGAACATACAAAAGGAAGCTCTAAATGGATTTATGATTTAGACATAAAGAGTGATATCATAAGCAAATTAGGAGAACATAAGATAGTTTACTTCTCAGATCTGTGGAGAAGGAAGGAATTTGTGTCCAAAGAAGAACTGTAGCTCATAATTGAATACCAAATAGATAATTTTGATTATATGAAGTTAAAAAGTCTTTGTATAAACAAAACTAATGTAGACAAGATCAGAAGGGAAGCAATAAACTGGGATATCATTTTTACATTTAAGGGTTCTGATAAAGGCCTAGAATATATAGTGAACTGACTCAAATATATAAGAATTCAAGCCATTCTCCAACTGATAAATGGTCAAAGGATATGAACAGACAATTTTCAGATGAAGAAACTAAAGCCATTTCTCATCATATGATAAAGTACTCTAAATCATTATTGATCAGAAAAATGCAAATTAAGACAACTGCCTGTTTTTTTTTGTGTGTGTGCAGCAATTGTATAAATATTTCTATACATATCGGATTTAAGATATATTTTAACATGTTTAACATATAATGGATTGCTTGCCATCTATGTATATAAAATGTTTTTAAAATAATAATGAAATTATACCTAAGTGCATTATGCACTACCTTTTGTGTGCAACAATCCATTCCAAGGACTCTCCATCTCCAGTCTTTGCTTTTCCTGTTCTGATAGACCAAAATTAGATTATCTTTCCATAAGCCAATTCTAAACATATTCTTTCCCTACTCAGGCAATTTGCCATATCAACACATGACTCACCCAAATTCTTACACTGGAGTTCAAGACGCACTTACCTTACCTGACTTACTTGACTCCAACTTCCTTCACTTGTCATTCCTTACTCTTTTCTGCTATGACTATGTTGGATAATTCACTTTCCCCAAATATATCCTATGCCTTCTTACCTCATTATCTTTGCTCAAATCATTGCCTAAATCCAAAATTCCCCTTTCCCAAAATTTTGTGTCATTGAGAACTCTGATTGATGCAATGACTAAATACAATTCCAAAGATTGATAAGTAGAAATAAGAAATATCTTCAGATATGGCTAATGTGGGAATTTATTTTACCTGACTATGCATATTTGCTTACAGGATTTAGCTGTTTTATTTTCTTTTTTGGAAAATGGACTGTTACTGGTATCTTTTGTTCTTAAATTACCTACTTTTCACCTTTATTTTTTCTCCTACCTCTCTCTATAACAAAAAAAAAAAAATAAATTAATTAAGGGCAACACTTTTAAAAACAGCAAAACCAACGATATTCAAAGAAATCTGACTTACAAAAAAAGCAATAGGAGATAAGATATAAAAGAGACTAAAAAGAAATTAGTGATAGATAGGGCTGCCAAAAAAGAAAAGAAAGAGAAATAAGGGTCATTGAAGAATTTTTTTAAGTGGAGAAGAGAACATAAGAAAGACCAGAAAGAGACAAAGATATACACATTATTTTTAGAAATTGAATTTCTTGTATACTTAAAAGAAAAAGCAAGTGATATATGTAACACTCACCATTTCATGCATAAACCTTTTCTGTTCTATTTGGCATATGGAAATTTTAATTTTATTTAGTGTTTTTTTAAGTTCAGAATAAGTATAATTATCTTTATTCACATTGTATGTATCACATAGTCTCTCTCTGTCTCTCTCCCTCTCTCTCTCTCTCTCTCTCTCTCTCTCTCTCTCTCTCTCTCTCTCTCTCTCAGTTTCTCTCTCTCTCTCTTTCTCTCTCTGTCTCTCTCTCTCTCTTTCTCTCTCTGTCTCTGTCTCTCTCTGTCATACACACACACACACACACACACACACACACACACACACACACACACACACACACACTTCCCCAGGAGGATTGAGTTATTTTCAGGCAAGTACCACTTTGTCTTTGCATCTCTTAGAATCCAGCAGTGTGCCTGGCACAGAGTAGATATGCAATAAATGCTTGCTGAATAGACCTGAACTGAAATTGTACTGTGAAGAAATTTTTCTCCTCAACCTGGGAACTCATAGATATCAAGAGCTCCTGGTGAGGAATTTCCTGTGCCTATGCAGATAAATTTCTCTGCCATTTATCATCTTAAACAAGTCTCAGATGCACCATGGGCACACAGCCAGTCAAGATGTGGTAGAGAGAGGTAGCATGCAAACCCCAGCTTTCCTAACTATTCACTCTACTCATGTCTTTCTTTTAAGCTACATTATTTCCTCTAGCACTCAGCACAACACATTTGATATAATATGAGCTTAAATGTTAGTAGAAAGAAAAATATTTTTGTATTGTACATATTTATGTAGCCAAAATTTTTAGCCAATCATTTCTCTCACAACATCCCTTTGTGATAGACTGTGGAGTATTACAGATAATGAAACTGAGGCTGAGAGATGAAATCACTTGGCTATCCAAATTCCTTTTTTTCCCTGAGATTCTGTGATTCTTACTTGCCCAATGGTTCCACAGCTAACATGTGGTGTTTTAACACAGCAGTTCCCTGGAAGTCTAGAAGCCTTTCTGTCACACTCTGCCTATCCTGCTGCACTGCTAGAAGAGCAAGAGAAAGGGTATTCAATTGTTTGTATTTTGTTGCACAACATACAGATCATTACATCACTTTTTTTTCAATGGAAAAGACACATCTTGCCAGGAAGAGTTGGTTTAAAAAGTCAATCTGCTCACCCATATCAGTTATGATCATACAACATTCCATAATACATGAAAGTTCCGTGGCTATTATTAAAAAGAGGAAGTAAGATAAATCTTATTTAAAAGGTACATTTAAAGAAAAATGTTTACTATGAATAGGTAATCTTTAGCCTTAAAAGTATGAGGAATTGGTGGTGCTAATTAGCTCTAATTCCATTAAACAACATTGGAATATTCATTTCTAAGGACATAAAATATTTTTAATCTTTATTATATAAGTTGGATATGACTAATTCTCAATTACTGGAAGACAAATTATTCCCATGTCCATTCTTGCTTTTAATTTCCTTTTGACATTACCACCTTTTCTGCTTAAAGAATATTATAATTATGTCTATTAATTCTCCTGGTAAAATACAGTGCCCTACATAGTAGTAGCTAGAAGCTAAAAGCTGAAGTAGTGGAAAAAAATCTCCAGTCAGTAGATCTGGTCTTCTGGGTTTGAATTTTAGTATTTACTACTAGTTATGTGATGTGGGAATAAAACCTCTTCTCTACTTTAACCTCAGATTCTTATCTGTAAAATGAGGGAGTTGGACTATATATAATCTAAGATCTTTTCAAGTTCTAAATCCTAGTTAGTGAATGGAAGTGAGTTTGAGGCTCCCATTTTTTAAACTTAAATACTGACTTACTTTTTCAAGGAATGCTAGGTTGTGTGCAAATCTCAAAAACAAACAAAAAAAAAAAAATAAGCAATCAATGTTTCTGGTCTCTATTGGATGGTAGTGCCATTGACTTGAGTCATTTAAAAAAATATTTATTAACTCTAATTCCATTGAGCAAGGAGTTATTAAGTGAGCAAAGGCCTAAATGGAGAAATCTGACACTTTCAAGTCCCTTCTATACTATCTCTTCACAGTATGGCTGCTTCATTTTTGTAAGAGCTATGAATTCCCAGAAATACTAGTTTAAAATCTAAGAACAAATATCATTCTGTTTTAATGTCTCTTTCCTCTGTCCTTTCTCCAACACCTTGATTAGCACCAGTTACACAGTAGTATTACAAAAAGAAGAGCTAATCCCTACCACTTATTACTTATGTATTCATGGACAGGCCAACTTTTTGAGCCTCAGTTTCCCCACTTTTAGAGTAGAAATAATACACTATCTGAGAGTCAGTCAAGAAAACAAGTATCTATTAAGTACTTACTTTGTTCCAAACACTTTGCTAACAAAGGCAAAAATCTAGCCTTTGTCTTCAAAGATTTCACATTCTAATTGGGGAGACAACATGAAAACAACTAGCACAGATAAGATATATAGTGAGCAAATGCTTTGTATATAATAACATCAATCACTCTCATTTACAGAATCATTTGATGTTTCATCTCAGAGACATAATGTGAGCACTGGGCTTTGCCATTCCATTCTATCTTCTCAGCCACCCTTTTCTCCCATGAAGTATTAGTGTCAAGATTAAAAACATCATCTCTCCTAACTCCAAGCCTAGCATTTTGTCTCCTACACCATACTGCAGTGACCTCCATTCTTAGTTTTCACTGGATTTTCTTAAATGTGAGTTGGTGACCATTTAGCTACTTTTCTTAACTGAATGAAAGCTGTTTTTCTTTCATTTCTAATTTCTATAATAGATAGGGGATTTCATTCTAATCACTCTATTTTTCTAGATAACATTCTAAATTCTCTTGAGTATAGACTCTCATGAGAAATTTGTAGCATTTCCTGGTTTCAGCTATTCAGAGATCCCACAGGAATAGAACTGTACAGTACATTTCAATACTTCTGCCTCTAGATGAAAATAGGAAATTCAAGGGCATACCAAAAATAGGGACTATAACTCCAATTTTTTGAAAGATTGGTATTTTCAAGATACCATAATTTTTTATTCATCTAAAATGAACAAAAGCATCAAACTGGAACATGCAAATACAAAGTTTCAAATGTTGATCCATCCTGAAGATAGCAGCTAAAGCCACAAACTGTAGTCAATCTTTATAAATTCACAGGGTAGAAGCAACTTAAGCAGTCTATTTTATATTTTTTTATATATCAAATGTCAGCAAATCTTATATCTGTAGATGTAAATAATGCACAGATGCTCACACAACATCAGAGCTGGAATAGGCCACGGCCACAGAATCAAAAAAATCATGGATTTAGAGGTAGAGGGGGTTTAGAAGACACTGAGTCTAAAACTAAGGGAAAGTGATTTGTCCAGGTTCACATAGCTAGAGGCAGAATTTGAGTCTTATGTACTCTGAACCTAGCATTTTGATCTAACTTCCAATTTTACTGATAAAGAAACTGAAAGCAAGAACTAGGAAAGTCCCTGTCCAAAGTAACCTATTATAAGTGGAAAAGAGAGCAGGACTTGAAAGCCAAGAAATACAAGGTCAAATCCTATTTTTGCCATTAGTTTTGTGATCACAGACCTGTTTCTACTCTAGTAACCCTCAACTTCCTCATCTGCAAAATGAAGATAGCAACAATTACACAATGTATTGTAATGGTCTGTGAGACAAACATTTTGTAAACCTTAGGGTACTGCAGAAACAGAAGCTGTTGTTGTTATAATTCACATTATTTGTTCTCAATGACTTTTTCATGTTTGAACATTGGTCTGTGTAAATTCTTTTGGCTATCATAGGTATGAATGTTATTTAAGAATATTATTTGTTTTAAATCAATGCAGCAAAGTATATCAAAATATCTGGAAGGTGTTTTTTCAACACAATCAGAAATTAAATGCATTTTGTTTAGCTGATGTGAGAAATCCACTTGCTTCCCTATTTCCCAATGTATTAAAATCCTTAAAATCACAAGTGTCTCTTCCAATCAGAAAGACATATATTGGATACAATGGCTCTACTATAATTTTATTTTCTATATGAAGCCTGAGTAAGACACTAAAAAAAAGAATCTAAAAGAGGAGGATGAGGAGAATATGGAGAGGGTGCAATCTTCCCAACTCTGTACTCAACATAAACAGCTTTCGCCAAGAGGGCCAATAATTTTGTAAATATTAAACTGCCTTTTCTTATTCTGCAACCTTCTTCATTTCATTAAAGCTTTGGACACAATTGACTACTCCCTCCTTTTCTGAATATTCTTTCCCAGTATGCTGTTCTGAGGCTTTTTTCTCCTGATTCTCCCCTGGCCAATATGACTAATTTCTCTTCAATCTTCTCTGATGGATCATCATCCATATTCCTCTTCCTAACCATGGTATTCCCCAAAGGCTAGAAGACTGTCATATGTCCTTGTCTTCCCTCATTAGGGGATCCAATCAATTTTCGTGGGTTTAATTATCAACTCTATATAGATGATTCCTAAATCCATATATTCATCCCTAACTCTCCTTAAATCCAGTCTGACATAAGCAATTGGCTGTTAAACATCTCCACTCAGATTATCTCCATGACATTGGAAATTCAACATATACAAATTAGTATTTGTCTTCTCTAACCTTATTTCAAACTCCATTTTTTGTTGTTGTTGTTGAGGATACTATCAGTCTCACAAGTTTAGTGTCATTCTCAATGTCTCATTCTCTACTCTTCTATTTCTTTCAACTCCCAATTTAAATCAGATGACATATAGGATTATTTAGAGCTCTACAAGATCCCTTTGCATGGGCTCCTTCTTGCCACTCATTAGCCCACATTAGTTCAAGCCTTCATCTAACCTAGTACAATAACTTCTTAACTGGAGTGTTGCCAAAATAGTCTTCTTAAAATACAGGTAAAACTATGTTATTCCTTTTATCAAGAATTTTATATGGCTCCCTATTGTTTCTAATCTGATACTATACTTATTTCCACAATATTCTCTTTTACATACTTTGTGCTCTAGCCCACTGGTCCTATTTGTGTTGGTAAATTCATCATGCTATCTCTTAGTCTGAAGATGTTTTCCCAAGCTTTTCCCCCATCCAAAACGTGGTTCACTTATACCTTGCATTTCCTTTAAGACTCAGCTCTAGTTCTGCCTCCAAAGGCAGCCTTTCCTAATCCTTTTAGAAGTACTTTTCTCTGTCCTCAAGTTATCTTGTATTTCAATGTATATTAAGAAGTAAAGGTGAAGAGAATATATTCAAGGTATAAAAGAATAGCCTGTACAAAGACACAGAGAAAGGAAAGGGAATCTTACCTAAATGCTAACATGGATGGAGAAGAATAAGTCTTAAAAACAAAAACAAAACAAAACAAAACAACAACAAAAAACAAAAACAAAACAAAACAAAAAAAAAAAACACTTTGAGGGGCAGCTAGGTGGCCCAGTGGATAGAGCACCAGCCTTTGAAGTCAGGAGTTCAAATCTGTCTCAGACACTTAACACTTCCTGGGCAAGTCATTTAATCCCAATTGCCTCAGCAACAACCAACCAAAGAAGCAAACACTCTGGAACCAAACTATATGAAGTTTTAAATACCAACAAATGATCCCAAAGACAACTAAGGAGACCCTGAATCCTCTCAAGAAGGAGAGAAAGTAAACAAGATAATTTATCCCCTCATCACCTCCTTTGAGGTAGTGCTTGTCAATGCAGCCTGAGTGTTTTGGTGGTTATCCTATTTCTCTGCAGAATGACTAATACTAAGCTTGCAGAATACTAAAGAACACCACCAAATCTTAGGTATTTTTCATTAAAACTATTGTCTAAATATACTACCTATCAAATTTATAGATAGGAAAAGAATTTTTTAATAAGAGACCGAGAACACTGGATTTATACAAATAAAAGCAATATAGCCTAAACTAGAAGGAAAGCAGAAAATTGGAGTGGGGTTGAGATTGGGGGGACAACTTTATATAGTTTCTCAGATAAAGGCCTCATATCTCAAATAAATAGAGAGAACTCTGTCAAATTTAAAATAATATGAGTCATTCTCCCAATGGGAGAAAGAGTAATATAAAAAATGCTCTAAATCATTATTGATCAGAAAATGAAAATTAAGTCAACTTTCAGATATCATCTTTCACTGATCAGATCACTAAAATGATAGAAAGGAAAAATGAAAAAATGTTGGAGGGAATATGGAAAAAATGGGAGACTAATAAACTGTGGAACTGTGGTCCGATTTAATCACTTTGGAAAATAATCTGGAATTATGCCCAAAGAGTTACAAAACTGTGTAAAACCTTTGATCAAGCAAAGCCTCTATTCAGTCTCCTCAAAGTGATCATGGAAAAAGGGAAAGAACCTCTATGTTTCAAAATATTTATAGCAGCTCTCTTCATGGTAGCAAAAAATTGGAAATGGAGAGCATACCCATTCATTGGAGAATGACTGAATAAATTATGGTACTGTGGTTTTTAGGATTTTACTGGTCGATTTTAGGAAAACATGGAAAGATATATGAAGAGTAAATTGAGCAGAATCAAGAGAATGTTGTCTATACTAACAGCAATGCTGATTGCAGAGTAAATGTGAACTAATCAATTAGCAATTATTTGAATGTTCAAATCAACTACAAAGGACCTAAGAAGGAAGATGCTATAACTATGAATTGTACAGTTTCACATATGTATCAGAGTCATACACTGGGAAGAAAAGAAAGGAAACCGTTTTGAATCAAATATGATGAAAAATAATTTTTTAAAAAGGACTATCATCTAGTCATGCTATCTTGAAATCATTCAGTAAATTTTCTGAAACCAAGTATAAGACTATAATCTTCTCTATTAAATTTCACTTTATTCAAGCCTTTATTCTAGCTTTCCAAAATCTTTTTTTTTGCATTCTATTATTTAATGTGACCAATCTTTCCCAGCTTCATGTTATCTATAAATTTTTATAACTTTTTATTGACAGAATAATGGCTAATTTTTTTTACAACATTATCTCTTGCATTCACTTCTGTTCCGACTTTTCCCTTCCTTCCCTCCACCCCCTCCCTTAGATGGCAGGAAGTCTTATACAAGTTAAATATGTCATAGTATATTCTATATACAATATATGTGTACAGAACCGTACAGTTCTCTTGTTGCACGGGAAGAATTGGATTCAGACGGTAAAAATAACTGGGGATGAAAAACAAAAATGCAAGAAGTTCCCATTCATTTCCCAGTGTTCCTTATCTGGATGTAGCTGATTCTGTCCATCATGGTCAACTGGAACTGAATTGGATCTTCTTTTTATCAAAAATATTCACTTCCATCAGAATACATCCTCATACAGTATTGTTGTTGAAGTGTATAACGATCTCCTGTTTCTGCTCATTTCACTTAGCATCAGTTCATGTAAATCTCTCCAAGCCTCTGTGTATTCATCCTGCTGGTCGTTTCTTACAGAACAAAATATTCCATAACATTCATATACCACAATTTACTCAACCATTCTTCAATTGATGGGCATCCATTAATTTTCCAGTTTCTAGCCACTACAAAAATGGCTGCCACAAACATTTTGGCACATACAAGTCACTTTCCCTTCTTTAGTATCTCTTTGGGTTATAAGCCCAGTAGTAACACTGCTGGATCAAAGGGTATGCAAAGTTTAATAACTTTTTGGGCATAATTCCAGATTACTCTCCAGAATGGTTGGATTCATTCACAACTCCACCAACAATGCATCAGTGTCCCAGTTTTCCCACATCCCCTCCAACATTCATCATTATTTTTTCCTGTCATCTTAGCCAATCTGACAGGTGAATAGTGTTATCTCAGAATTGTCTTAATTTGCATTTCTCTGATCAATAGTGTTTGGAGATGAGTAGAAATAGTTTCAATTTCTTCATCTGAAAATTGTCTGTTCATATCCTTTGCAAGTCATCCATAAATTAAACAAGAACAACATAGATGTCTCTTTCCAAATAAAAAAAGTACAACAGTTTAGTGACAAGGACACATTCCTGAGCTATTCCAAGAGATCTATAGATGTCTCAACCATTGCCAATTCTGACCACTTGTGCTGTCATCAAATTGATAGCTCTCATTCTCATCCATGAGAGAGAGCTTGTCAGATGTCTTGCCAGAATTCACACTTTATAATATTCTCCATTTGATCTACTAAGTAACATGATATAGGGGAAATCACAGATTCAAGTGATCACTTTTCACTATAGATTTTTCCTAAAACTAATGTATTAAAAATAACATGTACTCATAAACAATTACTGACACATCTATCTCAAAAAAGATTTTCAGCAGCCACAACGGGATGAAGAATGGCATGACTCAATAGGGGCTACAAAATATGACAATAAAGTATGCTCTTGAATGAATATAAAAGAATACTTCCTATGTATCATTCAACAAATAGTTAAAGCCCTGTGTAGAATATTACATAAGGTTCTGAGAAAGATGCAAAGATTAGTGGTAAACATGGTCCCTATCCTCAAGAAACTTACAGCCTAGCTTAAAGTAATAAAGTTACTTTGCTGGACCTCTGCTTTCTCTTCTGTTAAATTAAAGAGATAGTCAGATTGGCTAGAATGACAGGGAAAGATAATGCAGAATGTTGGAGGAGATGTGGGAAAAGTGGGACACTGATACATTGTTGATGAAATTGTGAATACATACAGCCACTCTGGACAACAATTTGGAAGTATGCTCAAAAAGTTATCAAACTGTGCATACCCTTTGATCCAGCAGCATTACTATTGGGTTTATATCCCAAAGAGATCTTAAAGAAGGGAAAGGGACCTGTATGTGCAAGAATATTTGTAGCAGCCCTCTTTGTAGTGGCCAGAAACTGGAAACTGAGCAGATGACCATCAATTGGAGAATGGCTGAATAAATTGTGGTATATGAATATTATGGAATATTATTATTCTGTAAAAAATGACCTAGCAGCATGATTTCAGAAAGGCCTGGAGACACTTACATGAACTGATGCTGAGTGAAATGAGCAGGACCAGGAGATCATTATATACTTCAACAACAATACTATATGATGATCAATTCTGATGGACATGGCTCTCTTCAACAATGAGATGAACCAAATCAGTTCCAATAGAGAAGTAATGAACTGAACCAGCTACACCCAGAAAAAAAAAAAAAAAAAACTCTGGGAGTTGACTATGAACCACTACATAGAATTCCCAATCCCTATATTTTTGTCTGCCTGCATTTTTGATTTCCTTCACAGGCTAATTGTACACTGTTTCAAAGTCTGATTCTTTTTGTACAGCAAAATAACTGTTTGGTCATGTATACATATATTGTATTTAGCTTATACTTTAACATATTTAACAGGTATTGGTCAACCTGCCATCTAGGGGTTAGAGGTGGGGGGAAGGAAGGGAAAAGTTGGAACAAAAGGTTTTGTAATTGTCAATACTGAAAATTACCTATGCATACATCTTGTAAATAAAAAGCTATAATAAAAAAATAAATAAATGCAAAAAACTTAAAGAGATGAACTAACCCTATTTCTATGACATTCTAAGAATGTTAAGATAAAGATACTGATTAATATGACATTTTAGAGCTATGCCCTAAAGATTATCGAACTGTACATACCCTTTGATCCAGCAGTGTCTCTATTCGGCCTGTATCCCAAAGAGATCATTAAAAAAGGGATAAGGACCCATGTGTGCAAAAATGTTTGTTGCAGCCCTATTTGTAATGGCAAGGGACTGGAAACTGAGTAGATGCCCATTAGTTGAAGAATGGTTGAACAAGTTATGGTATATGAATGTTATGGAATTATTATTATTCTATAAGAAACAATTAGCAGAATGGTTTCAGAAAGTCCTGGAGAGACTTACATGAACTGATGATGACTGAAGTGAACAGAACCAAGAGAACATTATGAACAGCAACAATAAGATTATGTGATGATCAACTATGATGGACTTGGCTCTTCTCAACTATATGGCAATTCAAGGCATTTCCAATGGTCATGGGATGGGAAATGCCAATCATTTACCATGCCAATCATCGGGAGATAACTATGGAGATTGAATATGAATTGACACATAGTATTTTCACCTTCTTCTTTGATTTTTTTTTTGCACAACATAACAAATATGGAAATATGTTTAAAAGAATTGCATGCATTTAACTTATATCAGATTGCTGTCTTGGGGAAAGGTAGTAAAAGGGAGGGATAAAAATTTGGAACACAAAGTCTTACAAAAATGAATACTGATAACTATTTTTACATGTATTTAGAAATATAAAATACTACTGAAAATTAGGGGGAAAAAAGTATGACAGACCAAATAAATACATAAGAGCAATATCATGAATTATAAGGAGGTGAAAGAATGCAAAATGCCATAAAACCATTAAGGTAGAATCAATTTTAAGTCATACCTATAAAGAGTAAGTTAATAGAAATTGAAAGTAAAACATACTTTTTCTGCCTTAAAATGTAAAGCATTCTATCATTATGGAAATGTAAAAAACAAAAACAAAAGAAAATTAATCTGGAAAAGAAGAAAGCAAAAGAATGACACAATTTCACAGGAAAGAGTACTTGCAGATGAGGACCCTCAGTTAAATTAAGTCCTGACATCTAGAGTCATAAGACTAGGGTCTGAATGGATGTCCATCAATTGGAGAATGGTTGGGTAAATTATGGTATATGAATGTTATATGGAATATTATTGCTCTGTAAGAAATGACCAGCAGGAGGAATACAGAGAGGCTTGGAGAGACTTACATCAACTGATGCTGAGTGAAATGAATAGAACCAGAAGATCGCTGTACACTTCAATGTTTTATGAAGATGTATTCTGATGGAAGTGGATATCTTCAACATAAAGAAGATCCAACTCACTTCCAGTTGATCAATGATGGACAGAAATAACTACACCCAGAGAAGGAACACTGGGAAGTGAATGTAAATTGTTAACACTACTGTCTATCTATCTAGGTTACTTATACCTTCGGAATCTAAAACTTAATGTGCAACAAGAAAATGGTATTTATACACATATATTATATCTAGGTTATATTGTAACATATGTAAAATGTATGGGATTGCCTCTCATCAAGGGGAGGGAGTAGAGAGAGGGAGGGGATAATTTGGAAAAATGAATACAAGGGATAATATTATAAAAAAATTACTCATGCATATATACTGTGAAAAAAAAAAAAAAAAAAAAAGACTAGGGTCTGAGATTGTTTCCACATTTGAAAAAAGGAGTAAATATTACTAGGGTTGTAGTCCAAAAAGAACCAGTGATTCTTTACCTTCTTCTAGGATAAAATACAAACTTCTCAATTTGGATCTTATCTCCCCCATCTAAGTATTCACAATGACCATTTTTTTTTGCCATCTGGTCTGTTATTATACGGCAGACCCTTGGGCCACCTAAGACCATACTCTGCATGATTTAATACACTCAACTTTGAACCACTAACCTGGAGCTATACTGTCTTGATTGGTGAGTCAGCTAGCACAGTTAGATCTAAAGTAACTGAACACTTGGATTCTAAGAATAAAGAATAAAGTTGAATTATGTGAGATATCATATGCAAATAAGGAAAGGGGATATTTCAGCTTCGCCCTTGGCTTCCTCTACCCCTTATCCTTTTCAAGAAAATAAAGAAGAACTTTTCAAGTTTCAAAGGGGCTAGAGAATTTTGGATTTCCCTTCTTTCTATCAGGAGTCTAGAACTATCCCCAACTCTACCACATTCACTTCCTTGGAATAGCAGAGGCTGGCAGTAACATCTGCATTGGGAAACAAGAACAAACTGGACATGGATTCCAATCATAAAAGATCTGAAGAAAGAAATTATTCCATGAATAAGGGAAATTTCCTCCAAAGAGAAAAAAGGACTTTTAGTGATCCAAAGCTGTTATTCCCCTGCTCTATGTGTTCATTTATGCCTTCATTTTTGTGTATTAGCACTGTGATCACTTATCCTTATCTTCTGGGGTTTTTTTATGAGACGTACTACTACATATTCAAGTTTTTCTATTCTACCAATTATTTTAGCTATGCAAAATCATAAATTCTGTTCTCTTAAGTCTCATTTCTGTCTTAAACTATTCAGAAAAAGTATGTTGTGGTTCCATATTTTGCTCAAAAAATCCACAGGGATTCTCTGCCTAATCATATGTTGAATCATTTTTCTTTGTTTTACAATGTCTATTCACAGATGTCTGAACTCATTTACTAGATCAGGAGGCCATATTTCCTTACACTGTTAATGTTTTCCCTGTTGGTTCGTCTGCTTATGATCAAGATCTTCAAGTTTTATTCTTCATGAGATCTTTGATTTGTCTTAATTTTTCTCCTTATTTCTCCCTTTTATTAACTTTCTGTTTCACTCCCTTAAAGTGTCTTAGTCTTCTCTCACATAGGGCAATGCATTGTTCACTAGTTTATTTCTCTGCTCCAAGTGATTTTGGGGGAGTAAAAACTGGCCTCCACTAAGTTCTGGGCTCTTTTCCTTATAGTTATGGGAGTGTCACACAGTCCTACATACATAGTGTTCTGTCCTGTTCCTTCTGTTCTTTAATTCTTTGGCTCAGCACTCTATACAGAGTGCTGCCGTACTGGTACTACTACAGGTAGGATGGATATTTGTTGTTTGAAGTTTGGATCTTTGATGCTTGAAGAGAAAATGAATTGGTTGGAGCATGTGAGGTTGAACTCTATTACAGGGCCAGATACTTGTTCTTTCCTTCTTTTTCTCCACTCTCCTGCATAAGAGTTTTTAAAAAGTAGCTTTTTAATTTTTAAAAAATATGCAAGGGGGCAGCTAGGTGGCGCAGTGGATAGAGCACCAACCTCGAATTCAGGAGGACCCGAGTTCAAATCTAGTCTCAGACACTTAACACTTCCTAGCTGTGTGACCCTGGGCAAGTCACTTAACCCCAACCTCAGGAAAAAATAATGAAAAATATGCAAAAATATGCAAAAAAAAGTTTTCAAGATTTATCTTTGAAAAATCTTGTGTTCCAAAATTTTAACCTCCCTTTTCCCCACCCTTATCCAAACAAGAAGTAATTCAACGTAAGTTAAACATGTGCGATTCTTTTATATATATTTCCACATTTATCATGATGCACAAGAAAAATCAAATCAAAAAGGAAAAAAATTAAGAAAAAAAAAAGCAATCAAACAACAAACCTTAAAAAGATCATCAAACTGAGTCCCTCAAACCCAGCCTAGATGCCCATATAATTGGGATTCTCATCTGATTCCCTAAACCTGGGGTGCCTAATCTTACCTCTTCATCTTTGCTAGTTGGTCTAACTCTTTTGATTTACATATAAGGAAACCTGAGGCCTAAAGAGGATAATTGTCTTGCTCAAGGTCACACCTGTAAATATTGGCAGAACCAAGTACTTGCATCTAGACCTCCTGATTCAATGCCCAACATTCTTCACACTGTACTGGAGTGTCTTGGATTTTGATTACATTTTAAAGAACTGTGTTATTTGGCAACAAGATCATACAAAGATCAATTATGATGGATGTGGCTCTTTTCAACAATGAGATGACTGAGGACAGTTCCAAGGATTTTGTGATAAAGAGACTCATCTACACCCAGAGAGAGAGGACTGTGGAAACTAAATGTGGATCACACATAGAATTTTCATTCTTTTTTGTTGTTTTGCTTGCATTTTGTTTTTTCTCATTTTTTCCCCTTTTTAATCTGATTTGTCTTGTACAGCATGGCAATTGTATAAATATATGTACATATATATATATATATATATATATATTACATATATACATATATATGATATATATAATTTAATTATATTTTTAACATGTTTAATATATATTGGATTACTTGTCATCTTGGGGAGAGCATGGGAGAAGGAAAGAAGAAAAATTTAGAACATAGGTTTTACAGAGATCAATGCTGAAAAATGATTCTTGCATATGTTTTTAAAACATAAAACTGTAATAAAAAACAAAGGAAAAAAGAACTGTGTTTTCTAAATGCTAAAATACAGTATAATCAAAGACTTTTTTTTCATATACTCATGTCTATACTCTTTTCATAGAAATCAAGAGACATGGGTTGTGGCCACATTGTCATAAACTCATCATGCAGTCTTAGAAATAAAGAGTTTTAAGATACCTTTCAATTTCACTTATTAGTATTTTATTTTTCCAATTACATGTAAAGATAGTTTTCAACATTCCTTTTTATAAGATTTTGAGTTCCAATTTTATTTCTTCTCCCCCTTAAGATAGCCAGCAATTTGATATAGGTTATACATGTGCCATTATTTTAAATATAATTCCATATTATTTACGTTGTAAAAGAAAATTCAGAACAAAAGGAAAAAACCATGAAAAAGAAAAATGCTTTGATCTGTATTCAATCTCCACAGTTCTTTCTCTGGATGTGGAAAGCATTTTCCAGTACAAGTCTATTAGAACTTGCATCATTGTATTGCTGAGAAGAACTAAGTCCATCATAGTTGATCATCAAACAATGGTGCTCTTGCTGTGTACAATGTTGCCACAGTTCTGCTCACTTCACAGAGCAACAGTTCATGTAAATCTTTCCAGATTTTTCTGAAATCAGCCTACTCTTCATTTCTTATAGAACAACAATATAACACAACTTATTCAACCATTCCCAATTGATGGTTATCCTCCAATTTCCAATTCCTTGTCACCACAAAAAGAGCTGCTAAATTTTTTTTGTACATTGGAATTCTTTTCCTACTTTTATGAGTTCTTTAAAAGGATACAGACCGAGTAGTGTCATTGCTGAATCAAAGGATATATATAGTTTGAAAGCCCTTTGGGCAGAGTTCCATAGTGCCCTTCAGAACAGCTGATGATTTTGAATTCTAAAAAAAAAAAAAAAACTCTATGGATTCTAAATCAAAAAGAAAACTTTTTCCCAGAATATACAATTCAAAATAGTATGTAATAAAGGTAAATGCCATTCCAGGTTGGTTCTTTTCAATTTGTTTTATTAGCACCCAGGTCTTTTTTTTTTTTTAGAAGATTTCAGTTTCATTCCACTCCTTCTAGAGATAGAATACTAATCCAGGAAACAGCCTTATTTTCATCTTAGAGCATCAGAGAAAAGAAATAGAAATTATTTCTTCCAAGAAGTCCTTCATGATAAGGGCAGAGCATATGACTGGGCTCCAAATCCTCTTACAGGACATTTCACATGATTTTACTTCCTTTCCACTCTATTCATCATTATAGTCAAACTGGCCTACTCTCCCTCCCCACTGTTCTCTCCCTAACCTTTTCTATGCTCATGATATTCCTTATAGCAGAAAATGATTCTCCAACATCTTCTGTTAAAACTTTCCTGTTAAAATCCAAAGTGTAAAACCAAAAAGCCATTCTTAATCACCACCAATTCCTTTATCTCTAGTATCGTAGCCAAAGAGGTTTTGCTATGTAGATCTTTCATCTGTACCTGTATTTTGTATTAGAGTTGCATCATTCTCTCATTCATTCAGTAAGTCCTTACTAAATAAACACTACATATCAGGCACTGAACTAGGCACTGAATTTTTGAGAAGATATTAGAAGATAGGTGAGACCGACTCAGAAAAAACTTCATGTGGAAAGAGTTGCTTGAACAGATTTCTGAAGAAAAGAAGGGATTTTAAAGATTAGATAGGAGATATGTTGTTGAGGTAGAAACAAAATTAGGCAGTGAATTAGATATATAGAGTGTGAGAGAATGAAGAGTGGAAAATAGCACTGGGGTTATGAACTTGAAATACAATGGTAATATTCTTCTACAGAAATAGGTAAGGTTGAGACAGGGGTGGCAAATTCAAATGATATTGTAGAACTAGAAATAGCAAGATTTTTCAGGAGCTAGATGGTGCAGTAGATAAAGCACTGGTCCTGGAATCAGAAGGACCTGAATTCAAATCTGACCTGATACAATAAATACTTCTTAGTTGTTTGACCCTAGGCAAGTTGCCCCAATTGCCTCAAAAAAAGAAGAGGGAAATAGCAAGATTTGGCAACTAACTGGTTATGTGAAATGAGGAAGATCGAAGACTGGAGGATATGGCTAAAGTTATGATTCTGAGAGACTTGAAGCCTGGGTAGTGCCTTCAACAGAAATAGGGAAGATTGGAAGATGGGAAAAATTTGGGAAAGAAAAATGAATTAAGTTTTAGATATACTGAGTTTTGAGAAAGAAAACTGGTGACATAGGGCTGAAGTTCATGGGAAACACTGGGACAAGCTAAATTATATATTTATATATATTATATATATATATATGTAATATATATATATATATATATAAATTATAAATTATATATTTATAAGGCTATTCAGTCAATCAAAAAGCAATTATTGTGTGTCTATTCTGAGCCAGGCACAGTGCTAAGCGCTGGGGATATGAAGAAAGGCAAAAGATAATCCCTGGAATGAAGGAGCTCATGATCTAATAAAAGACTACATACAAACATGTTATATATAAAAGAGGATAAAACTATGTACAAATAAGCTACTAGAATAAATAAGAAATAATCATGAGGGAAAGACCAGAATTAGGAGGGACTGGAAAAGGTTACCAAAATATTTAGATAGATACTAATTATAAACGTGACAGGTGACACAGTGAATAGAGTGTCAGACCTGGAGTCAGGAAAATTTATCTTTTGGAGTTCAAATCCACCTACAGATACTTAGTAGCCATGTGATTTGGGGCAAGTTACTTAGTCCTGATTGCCTCAATTTCCTCATCAACAAAATGAGTTAGAGAAGGAAATGGAGAACTACTCCAGTACCTTTTCCAAAAAAACCTTAAACAAGGTCAAAAAGGGTCAGACAAAATAGAAAAAAAAAAACCAAACAAGTGAATAAAATAAATATATTATATATACTATATATGAATATAGTTTCATGATGCAATATTATTTCATAATATATATAATATCCATATGTATACACACACAGAGTCTACAAAATGTTCCATAAAGAAGAATTTAGTGTCATCTTCTCAAATGTCCCAATCTTGGTTCTCTTTACTGATATTCTGAAACACATTTACAAAATCAAGCACTGAGATATATATATTTTATTGAAATATGATTCATACATGGAGATCTCACAAGATCACTGAGTTTAATCAAGCATCCCTGATTCCAGATGAAAAATATTTCTTGAAAGACAGCAATCCAGAATTTGTTCAAAATTATTGATGGTTCATTTCCTTGTGGATCATCCCTTATTTATTAAGAAGTTCTTTCCTAAATTAGTATGCCAGAAACTAGGCATTGACCCACACTTAACACCATACACCAAGATCAAACCAAAATGGGTTCATGACCTAGGCATAAAAATGAGATTATAAATAAATTAGAAGAGCATAGGATAGTTTAACTCTCAAACCTGTGGAAAAGGAAGGAATTTGTGGCCAAAGAAGAACTAAAGGTCATTAATGATCACAAAATAGAAAAATTTGATTATATCAAATTAAAAAGGTTTTGTACAAACAAAACTAATGCAGACAAGATTAGAAGAGAAGTAAGAAACTGGGAAAACATTTTTACAGTCAAAGGTTCTGATAAAGGCCATTTCCAAAATATATAGAGAACTGAGTCTAATTTATAAGAAATCAAGTCATTCTCCAATTGCTAAATGGTCCAAGGATATGAACAGACAATTCTTAGATGAAGAAATTGACACTATTTCTAGCCATATGAGAAGATGCTCCAAGTCATTATTAATCAGACAAATATAAATTAAGACAACTCTGAGATACCACTATATACCTGTCAGATTGACTAGAAGGACAGGGAAAGGTCATGCAGAATGTTGGAGGGGATGTGGTAAAATTGGGACACTGATACATTGTTGGTAGAATTGTGAATACATCCAGCCATTCTGGAGAGCAATTTGGAACTATGCTCAAAGAGTTATCAAACTGCATACCCTTTGATCCAGCAGCATTACTACTGGGCTTATATCCCAAAGAGATTTTAAAGAAGGGAAAGGGACATGTATATGCAAGAATGTTTGTGGCAGCCCTCTTTGGTAGTGGCCAGAAATGGGAAACTGAGTGGATGCCTATCAATTGGAGAATGGCTGAATAAATTGTGGTATATTAATATTATGGAATATTATTATTCTGCAAGAAGTGATCAGCAGGATGATTTCAGAAAGGCCTGGAGACGCTTACATGAACTGATGCTGAGTGAAATGAGCAGGACCAGGAGATCATTATATACTTCTACAACAATACTATATGATGATCAATTCTGATGGATATGGCCCTCTCCAACAATAAGATGAACCAAATCAGTTCCAATAGAGCAGTAAGGAATTGAACCAGCTACACACAGCTAAAGAACTCTGGGAGACGACTATGAACCACTACATAGAAATCCCAATCCCTCTACTTTTGTCCACCTGCATTTTTTTATTTCCTTCATAGACTAATTGTACACTATTTCAAAGTCTGATTCTTTTTGTGCAGCAAAATAACTGTTTGGACATGTATACATATATTGTATTTAATTTATACTTTAACATATTTAACATATATTGGTCAACCTGCCATCTGGAAGAGGAGGGGGGGGGGAAGAGGAGAAAAATTGGAACAAAAGGTTTGGCAATTGTCAATGCTGTAAAATAACCCATGTATATATCTGGTAAATAAAAAGCTATAATAATAAAAAAAAAGTTCTTTCCTATGTGAAGATAACTCTTATTTCCCCATATGTTGTTTGTTGCAGCCCTGCCCTTGAAAGTCACATAGAAAGAACAAGCTTATTTCTTTTGGTCCATTATCACTTTCAGAAATCAGAAGATTATCTCTTATATCTCTATTTATAGTACTTTCTCCTCAGTATTTGTATTCCTGAGCTCTTGCACTATGCCTGACACATAACTTTTAATAAATATCTGTTTAGTTGGAAAGAGAATGAGCTGCCTTGAGATGCCTAGAAGTCTACAGGCAAAAAGTAGCTGACCATTTGTTAAAAGTGTTAGAAAGAGGATTCTTTTTCAGGTATCAGACAGAAAGGAACCTCAGGAGCCACTCAAAGTAAAAAGCTATGATTCCCAAAGTGAACATCCACCAATATCTTTAACTGCTTTTCAAAATCTTGCTTGTTTTCTTCTAAAGAGGTTCTCATTTGGTGTCAAACTTTCTGAAATGTGGGTTGAAAAAGTGAATACACTACACAAGTGTCCTAAGAAGCACAGAACAAAAGGAAGTATTAATTCCCTTGAAAGAAATTATGTTTCCATTATGCAGTTTAAAAACAAGTTAAATTTTAAGGGGCAGAGCCAAGATGGCAGACAACACATGTTTCTCTCTGGCTTTCTTTACAACCCTCACACTAATAACAAAACCAGACTGGCAGAACCCACAAATATTAGGAGTGCAACAAATTATCACCAGAAGATAATTTCTAAGATTGCCAGAAATATTCTGTTTCAATTGGAAACAGGAGGGAGGCAGCGAGCATAAGCAGCTGAGTACAAACTCCAGCACAGACAGCACAGAATCCCAGGGCGGTGTAGTCTCCACGGGGCAGAGAATCTACAGGAAGGAATCTATAGGAATGTACAGCAATATTGGCCACTCTGCCCTGGTTGCAAGCCAGTAGATCATCAGAGAAGTTATAAAACATCCAACACAAACACAAATGATCAATAGTGAACCCCTAAGCTCCAGAATCTCATGGAACCTTCCGACGACCATCCAGCATTAGGAGTGAATCAGCACTGACCCAGCACAGCAGCAGCCTCTTGGAAAACTTCCTCCACCCCAAAGGCAGACCTTAATGAGTAAATGTAGTAAAGTAAATGAGTAAAAAAGTAAAGAGGACTCTGATGATAGACAGTTTCCATGGTTTAAGAGAAGAATAGATTTCAAACCCACAGGAGACTAAGGGCAGATTTTCTCAGATGAAGCCCCAAAAGGCAATATAACCTGGTCCCTATCATACAAGGCTCTTGTAAAAGGTATTAAAAAGGATCTTAAAAGAGAGCTAGAAGAAAAATGGGGAAAGGAAATGAAAAATTTGCAAGAGGGTTTGGAAAAGGCAACATAAACTATCTGAAGAAAATTCACTACAAAATAGACTTGTTAAATGGAAAAAGCATATAACTCATTACAAGATAGATTTTTTTTTTATTTATTATATATATATATATATATATATATATATATTATAATATTATCCCTTGTATTCATTTTTCCAAATTACCCCCCCCTCCCTCTATTCCCTCCCCCCGACGACAGGCAATACCATACATTTTACATGTGTTACAATATAGTCTAGGTACAATACATGTGTGTGAATATCATTTTCTTGTTGCACAATAAACATTAGAATCCGAAGGTACATGCAACCTGGGCAGACAGATATTAGTGCTAACAATTTACATTCCCCTCCCTGTGTTTCTTCTCTGGGTGTAGCTACCTCTGTCCATCATTGATCAACTGGAAGTGAGTTGGATCTTCTTTATGTTGAAGATTTCCACTTCCATCAGAATACATCCTCATACAGTATTGTTGTTGAAGTGTACAGTGATCTTCTGGTTCTGCTCATTTCACTCAGCATCAGTTGATTTAAGTCTCTCCAGGCCTCTCTATATTCCTCCTGCTGGTCATTTCTTACCGAGCAATAATATTCCATAACCTTCATATACCACAATTTACCCAACCATTCTCCAACTGATGGACATCCATTCATCTTCCAGTTTCTAGCTACAACAAAAAGAGCTGCCACAAACATTTTGGCACATATATGTTTCTTTCCGCTCTTTAGTATTTCTTTGGGATATAATCCCAGTAGTAGCGTTGCTGGGTCAAAGGGTATGCACAGTTTGATAACTTTTTGGGCATAATTCCAGATTGCTCTCCAGAATGGCTGGATTCTTTCACAACTCCACCAGCAATGTATTAGTGTCCCAATTTCCCCACATCCCCTCCAACATTTGTCATTATTTGTTCCTGTCATCTTAGCCAATCTGACAGGTGTGTAGTGGTATCTCAGAGTGGTCTTAATTTGCATTTCTCTGATCAGTAGTGATTTGGAACACTCTTTCATGTGAGTGGATATAGTTTCAATTTCTTCCTCTGAGAATTGTCTGTTCATATCCTTTGACCATTTATCAATTGGAGAATGGTTCGGTTTCTTATAAATTAGGGTCAGTTCTCTATATATTTTGGAAATGAGACCTTTGTCAGAACCTTTGTTTTTAAAAATATTTTCCCAATTTGTTACTTCCCTTCTAATCTTGTTTGCATTAGTATTATTTGTACAGAAACTTTTTAGTTTGATGTAATCAAAATCTTCTATTTTGTGATCAATAATGATCTCTAGTTCTCCTCTGGTCATAAATTCCTTCCTCCTCCACAAGTCTGAGAGGTAGATTATCCTCTGTTCCTCTAATCTATTTATTATCTCCCTCTTTATGCCTAAATCATGGACCCATTTTGATCTTATCTTGGTATATGGTGTTGAGTGTGGATCCATATCTAATTTCTGCCATACTAATTTCCAGTTTTCCCAACAGTTTTTTCCGAATAATGAATTTTTATCCCTAATGTTGGAATCTTTGGGTTTGTCAAAGATTAGATTGCTATAGATGTACCCTTTTTTGTCCTTTGTATCTAATCTGTTCCACTGATCTACCGGTCTATTTCTTAGCCAATACCAAATGGTTTTGTTGACTGTTGCTTTATAATATAGCTTTAAATCAGGTACACTTAGACCACCTTCCTCTGACTTTTTTTTCATTAGTTCCCTTGCA
This sequence comes from Sminthopsis crassicaudata, assembly GCF_048593235.1. NCBI lineage: Eukaryota > Metazoa > Chordata > Mammalia > Dasyuromorphia > Dasyuridae > Sminthopsis > Sminthopsis crassicaudata. The sequence continues at coordinate 510,157,653 of NC_133619.1, forward strand.
ATTCTTGACCTTTTATTCTTCCATATGAATTTTGTTGTTATTTTTTCTAGGTCATTAAAATAGTTTCTTGGGAGTCTGATTGGTATAGCACTAAATAAATAGATTAGTTTGGGGAGTATTGTCATCTTTATTATATTCGCTCGGCCTATCCAAGAGCACTGAATGTCTTTCCAATTATTTAAATCTGATTTTATTTTTGTGGCAAGTGTTTTGTAATTTTTCTCATATAATTCCTGACTTTTCTTTGGTAGATGGATTCCCAAATATTTTATACTCTCAACATTTGTTTGGAATGGAATTTCTCTTTGTATCTCTTGCTGTTGCATTTTGTTAGTGATATATAAAAATGCCGAGGATTTATGTGGATTTATTTTGTATCCTGCCACTTTGCTGAAATTTTGAATTATTTCTAGTAGCTTTTTAGCAGAGTCTTTGGGGTTCTCTAAGTATACCATCATGTCATCTGCAAAAAGTGATAGTTTAATTTCCTCATTTCCTACTCTAATTCCTTGAATCTCTTTCTCGGCTCTTATTGCCGAGGCTAGCGTTTCTAGTACTATATTGAATAGTAATGGTGATAGTGGGCAACCTTGTTTCACTCCTGATCTTACTGGGAAAGGTTGCAGTTTATTTCTATTGCATATTATGCTTACTGACGGTCTTAAATATATACTCCTGATTATTCTAAGGAATAATCCATTTATTCCTATACTCTCAAGAGTTTTTAGTAGGAATGGATGTTGGATTTTGTCAAATGCTTTTTCTGCATCTATTGAGATGATCATATGGTTCTTATTAATTTGATTATTAATATGGTCAATTATATTAATAGTTTTCCTAATATTAAACCAGCCCTGCATTCCTGGAATAAATCCTACTTGATCATAGTGTATTATCTTGGAGATGATTTTCTGAAGTCTTTTTGCTAATATCTTATTTAAGATTTTAGCATCAATATTCATTAAGGAGATTGGTCTATAATTTTCTTTCTCAGTTTTCGATCTACCAGGTTTAGGTATCAGTACCATGTCTGTGTCATAAAAGGAATTTGGTAGGACTCCTTCATCTCCTATTTTTTCAAATAATTTATATAACATTGGGGCTAATTGTTCTTTAAATGTTTGGTAGAATTCACATGTGAATCCATCTGGCCCTGGGGATTTTTTCCTGGGGAGTTGATTAATAGCTTGTTCTATTTCTTTTTCTGAAATGGGACTATTTAAGCAATTTATCTCCTCCTCTGTTAATCTAGGGAGCCTATATTTTTGGAGGAAGTCATCCATTTCACTTAAGTTATCAAATTTATTGGCATAAAGTTGGGCAAAGTAACTCCTTATTATTTCTCTAATTTCCTCTTCATTGGTGGAAAGATCCCCTTTTTCATTTGTAAGACTATCAATTTGATTTTCCTCTTTCTTTTTTTTGATCAAATTTACCAAAGGTTTATCTATTTTATTGGCTTTTTCATAAAACCAACTCTTGGTTTTATTTATTAATTCAATAGTTTTTTTACTTTCAATTTTATTGATTTCTCCTTTTAATTTTTGTATTTCGAGTTTAATTTTTGGTTGGGGGTTACAAGATAGATTTGATAAAAATGAAAAAGAAAGCAACTCCCAGAAAAACAGAATTTGTGAAGCAGAAAAAGAAAATAATTCCTTAAAAACCAGAATTTGTGAAATGAGGGGAAAAAAAACTCCTTAAAAATAGAATTTGTGAAATAGGAAAAAAGTTCCATAGAACAAAACAACTCATTTAAAAATTCAATTGGACAAATACAAAAAGAAGTAAAAAAAGTAAATGAAGAAAATAATTCACTAAAATTCAGAAACTGAACAAATGGAAATGGATGACTCAATGAGACAATAAGAATCAGTCAAGCAAAACCAAAAAAAAAAAAAAAAAAGATAAAAAAAAGATTAAAAAATTGTAAAATACTTAATTGAGAAAATAACTGATCTGAAAATAGATCTAGGAGAGAAAAACTTAAGGATTATTGACTCTCTGAAATACATGATTTAAAAAAAGAGTCTAGACACTATCTTTCAGGAAATCATCAAAGAGAACTGCCTGGGTGTCACAGAATCAGAAGGTAATAACCATTAAAAGAATTCACCAAATGCCTCCTAAAAGAGACCCCAAAATTAAAACCCCAAAGAATATCATGACTAAATTTGAGAACTATTGGACCAAGGAAAAAATGTTACAAGCAGCCAGAAAGAAACAATTCAAATACTGAGGAGCCACAATAAGGATTATTCAAGACTTAGCAGCTTCCAGTTTAAAGGATCAAAGGGCCTGGGATCTGATATTCCAAAAGGCAAAGGAACTTGGAATGCAGCCAACAATAAATTATCCTGCTACACTGAGCATTTTCTTTCAGGGATGATGGACATTTAATGAAACTGGAGAATTCCATTTATTTACCAGAGCTAAACAAAAAAAATGACATTTTTTTGGTCAAGTGTAAAAAGGTAAAAAGAAAAAAAAAAACTCTAGAGAACTGTATTTCTGTTGTGAGTATACATTGAGAGTACAGGTAGTATATGAGTTTACTGTTATAATATGAAAAAAAAAACTAGAAGTGGAAAGGGGGTTGTAACAGCAAAAAGGGGAAAGTGAAGGTAAAATAAGGGAAGTTATATCTCAGGAACAAGCAAAGAAAACATATTATAATTGAGGGAAAGAAGGGAGAGTAATGAATATTGTGTGAATCTTTTTCTCGTCAGATTTGGCCCAAAGAAAGATTATTAGATATATTTGGTTTCACTGAGAAACATCTCTCATCTTATAGAAAAGTGGGAGGGGAAGATGGAAAAGGGAAGGGGGAAGCTAAATAGAGAGTAAAAAAGAAATAGTAGGGGAAAATAGTAAGGGAAAGAGGGAGGATCCCTAAAGGGGGAGGACTGCTTGAGGCAAGTAGTGCTTTCAAGAAAAATACTGGGAAGGAGGGAAAGGAGAAAAGCAAAGAGAAAAGTATAATGTGGGGTTAATAAGATGGCAGGAAATACAGAATTATTATAGTTGTAACTGTAAATGTGAATGGGGTGAACTCTCCCATAAAACGTAAGTGAATAGAAGACTGTATTAAAAGCCAAAATTCTAGAATATGTTGTTTACAAGAAATACATTTAAAGCACAAATATACATACAGAGTAAAGGTAAAAAGGCTGGAGCAGAATCTATTATGCTTCAGGTGAAGTAAAAAAAAAAAAAAAAAAAAAAAAAAAAAAAAAAAAAGCTTGATCTCAGATCAAGCAAAAGCAAAAATGGATCTAATTAAAAAGATAAGGAAGGGCACTATATGTTGCCAAAGGGTACCACAGATAATGAAGCAATATCAATATTTAACATATATGCACCAAGTGATGTAGCATCTAAATTCCTAAAGGAGAAGTTAAGAGAGTTGCAAGAAGAAATAGACAGCAAAATTATAATAGTGGGAGATCTCAATTTTATTCTCACAGAACTAGATAAATCAAATCACAAAAAGAAAGAAGTTAAAGAGGTAAATAGAATACTAGAAAAACTAGACATGATAGATCTTTGGAGAATATTTGGGAATTTATCTGCCAAGGGAAAGTCAGGTACTATCTAAGCAAAACTACAAAACACTTTCCACACAAATAAAGTCAGACCTAAGCAACTGGAAAAATATCAAGTGCTCTTGGATAGGTCAAGTGAATATAATAAAGATGACAATGCTCCCTAAACTAATCTATTTATTTAGTACTATACCAATCAAACTTCCAAGAAACTATTTTACTGAACAAGAAAAAAAAACAACAAAATTCATCTGGAAGAACAAAAAGGCAAGAATTTCAAAGGAATTAATGAAGAGAAAAGCAAATGAAGGTGGCCTAACTGTACCAGATCTAAAACTATATTACAAAGCAACGGTCATCAAAACCATTTGGTACTGGCTAAGAAATAGAGAAGTTAATCAGTGGAATAAGTTAAGTTCACAGAATAAAACAGCCAATAATTTGACAAACCCTTTTGGGATAAAAATTCACTATTTGACAAAAACTGCTGTGAAAATTGGAAACTAGCATGGCAGAAAGTAGGCATAGACCCACACCTAACACTGTATACCAAAATAAGGTCAAAGTGGGTTCATGATCTAGACATAAAGAATGATATTATAAACAAATTAGAAGAACATAGGATAGTTTACCTCTCAGATTTGTGGAAGAGGAAGGAATTTGTGACCAAAGAAGAACTACCAATCATTATTGATCATAAAATAAATACTTTTGCTTATATTAAATTATAAAGTTTTTGCACAAACAAAACTAATGCAGACAAGATTACAAGGGAAGCAATAAACTGGGAAAACATTTTTACATCCAAAGCATCTGATAAAGGCCTCATTTCTAAAATATATAAAGAATTGAGTCAAATTTATAATAGTTTAATTCTCCATTTGATAAATTTCATTCTCCAATTGATAAATGGTCAAAGGATATGAACAGACAATTTTGAAATAAAGAAATTGAAACTATTTGTAGTCACATGAAAAGATGCTCCAAATCATTAATGATCAGAGAAATTCAAAATAAGACAATTCTGAGATACCACTATACATCTGGCAGATTGGCTAAGATGACAAGAAAACATAAGGATGAATGTCGGAGGGGATGTGGGAAAACTGGGACATTGATACATTGTTGGTGAAACTGTGAACTGATCCAATCATTCTGGAGAGCAGTTTGAAACTATGCTCAAAAAGTTATCAAACTGTATATACCTTTTGATCCAGCAGTGTCTCTACTGGGCTTATATCCCAAAAAGATCTTAAAGGAGGCAAAGGGACCCACATTTGCAAAAATCTTTGTGAAAGCCCTCTTTGTAGTGGCAAGAAACAAGAAACTGAGTGGCTGCCCATCAATTGGAGAATGGCTGAATAAATTATGGTATATGGATGCTATGGAATACTATTGTTCTGTAAGAAATGACCATGGTTTCAGAGGCTTAGAGAGAGACCTACATGAACTAATGCTAAGTAAAATCAGCAGAACCAGGAGATCATTATACATAGCAACAATAAGACTATAAGATGATCAATTCTGAAGGACGTGACTCTCTTCAACATTGAGATGATTCAGACCAGTTCCACTTGTACAATGATGAAGAGAGCCATCTAGACCCAGAGAGAGAACTATGGGAACAGAGTGTGGAATATAATATAGCATTCTCACTCTTTCTGTTGTTGTTTGCTTGCATTTTGTTTTCTTTCTCAGTTTTTCTTTTTCTTCCTTCTTGATCTGAGTTTTCTTGTGCAACAAGATAACTGTAAAAATATGTATATGTATATTGGATCTAATATGTATTTCGACATATTTAACATGTATTGAATTACCTGCCAGCTAAGAGCGGGGATGGGGGAAAGGAGGGGAAAATATGGAAGAAAAGGTTATGCAAGGGTCAATGTTGGAAAAATTACTCATGTAGATGCTTTGTAAATTAAAAAGTTTTAATAACAAAAAAGAAATAAACATATCAGTAGTAGAAGCAAAGACAATTATAAGATATGGACAGGAAGAAATTACATATTTAGTTCTTTAAGAAATGTAATTAACTTCCAGAAATTTAGGATTAAACAACAAATATGATAGCCAGCCAAAAGGAAACCCTTCCTATTCTTTAAAAAATACAAATTACCCAAAACTATACTTTATTTATTAATAATTAAAAAGGAAAACTGGAATATAACATTCTAAAAGCAAAAATTTCTTTGTAGCCTCTCTTTAAAAGGAAATATTCAACAAAATTAAGTTTTCTTTTTTTTAACAGGCTTTTTTAAAATAAGAATTTGACTTGTTTCTTTAAAAGAAATCAGAAGAGAAAAGGGCATTTGGCATGGAAACTCATCAAACAAAGGAAATACATAAAAGGTAAATGAGTACAAATAGAATAAGGTATTAAAAAGTTAAACCCATGATTATCCTAGGGCTAAATAAAGTTAGGGTTTTATTTTTGTTTGTTTTTAATGTCCATATTTCTTCTTTCTGCTATGATAATCTGTTGGGATTACTAGGTGAGAACTGAGGTTGTCTGGATGGTGACAAGGTGAGAATTCAGGTTTTCTGGACAATTACAAGGTGAGAACTCAGGTTGACTTGATAGAGGGGGCAAGCTCATTGGCTGGGGTGGTTCTTCCCAGAAGCCCTTGCATTATCCCACGCCCATTCTCTGGGAGGATAAAAAGAGACAGCAATGGGCGCAGACAGCAGATCGGCCTGGAGAAGGATAAGAGCTGGAGGAGATTCAGAGCCAGGATTCAAGAAGGAAGACTCTGAATTGCATCAGGCCTGACGGGGCTCTCTGCAGGAAGGGAAGTCACTTCTTTGGACAAGAGTAACAGCAACTGCTGGAGACAACGGTTCGTTACAGGAAGAAGAATCTGTCGGAGAGATTTGAGTAGAAGACACAGCAGATCTCTTCCCAGAGAGAGATCCAGCAGCTTCTGGAGACAACAGCACGTTACAATAATCTGTAATCTATTCATTTATTTCTCTTAATCTACTGATCATTATATCACAAAATGCTTTCCATTGCTATTCTTCCCTCCAGTTCACAGATTTCCTTATCAGACAACGTTGTGAATATCCAATGCTGCATATTAATTTTTAAGCTACTTTATTATCTTTAAATAGGAGAATAATGTTGCAAGGTTATATTTTTAAATCAGGAGTTACATCTTAACAATTATCTCTGAATTAGATATCTCCATGATGTCCTCTTTCCTAATTGCCAATACTAATATCTCCTGACTCATTTCTCAACTGCCCTTAGTTCCCCTTTTTTTTGTATCTGTTTACTGCTTGCCTACATTTTTCTTTCTGATTCCTTTGGTTACTGATTCTGAATAAAAAAATTCAAAAAAAATTTAAGGGGCTAGTAATATCTGGCAGATAGTAAACACTTAATAAATATTTATTGACTGAGGAATATAAGTAGAGGTCAAATCTTCTGACATAATTTTCAACGAATATCTAAATTCTTTTGTAGTTCCAAAATTTCTCTGCAAATAATACTTTGTAAAATAAGTTTGATAAACAATGCATCAATTCAAAAGAAATATCCTTTGTTTAGATAAGCTAAGAACCACCCTGCTTCCCAATACACACGCCACATTTTCACAGTGATACTTAGGAATGTAGCTAGTACAGAATAGATCATGGTACATTTTTTGGCTCTGCCATCTTTTATCCTGCCAGAAGCCATTGTTTTGATGACTCTAGTTCAACATTCTTTTTTTTTTTCTCTCTCTGGAAGCAAACTGTTCATATTTCTTATTTCCTCAGGCTGTAGCAGAAAGAAAAGACTTCCACCACAACTAGCTAACTCTTAGCAAGGACTTTTTAAAATTAGAATATAATGCTAAGCCAGGTCCCCCACTTCCTGGGCTGTGGAATCTTGATTTTCTTCCCTTCTTGAAGTATGGGGTGCCTCATCTGTAATTCCACATGACCTCATAGGACTGTGAGGCTAAAGTAAGATAATATCAATGATTAAGGCATTTTATAAGGGACATGTAAATAACTGCTATCAAGTGAATGTGACATCTTAATTAACATATAAGAATTTACTTAAAGCTTTCACATAGAAATGTAATAAAAGACTGCATATTTACTATTTCCCCTTTAATTACGTAACATATTAATCCTGAGTGAGGCCTAAAATTGGAGTTATGTTGATGTTTGGTGTGTCTTGTTATTTTTTTTTTCCTTTCAAAGAGATCTCATTTTAGGAATATGCCCTATATTCAGAAATAGCCTGTATAGCACATATGCCTAAAGAGACTATGTGTAGGTAATTTTCAAATTATCAACTTACTGTGGGTATTTTTAGTCTATCCTTAATGTTTATTCTGGATTTTCCTCATACTTTATTTCTTGGGATCTATTCATTTTTCATTCATATTGTTATACCATGAGAATATAATAGAATTCATGAAGACATAGAATAAAAAAAGATAAATGAAGGAAATTCAGGCACTCAATGAACAAATACTAATTGGAAGTCTAATGTATACCCAACTTGTCACAGGTACTACTAAGATGCTTAGGATAAAAGTGATATTTCCCCCTTTAAACAAAAATTAATAGCACTAGATAAAACAATAAAAAGAAAAGTATAAACTAATCCAGACAAAGGTTTTCAGATCCAATGCTACAAGCTATATATACATATAAATACATATGTGTTTCATTCAACAAATGTTCACTAAACACTAACTATATGTAAAGCAATCTAAGATAGATGGATAGAAAAATATATACAAACCTAAAAGGATTTTACTCATTAAATTAGGGTTGGGGAAAGAAGAGGGAGAATTTGGAACTCAAAATTGAAAAATATAACCACAAATAATATTAAAATATATTTACAATCAATTAGGAAAAATAAAAATTTTTAAAAAGAAAAAGATATATACATATCACTAATATATTCCTCTCAGAGAGAAGATAAAATAATAATTATTTACATTTTTAAAAATCCATTCAATTGTGAGCTCTTTGAGAGCACAGACTTTTTTTTTGTTTCTTGGTGTACGATGTTAGGATTACTAGGTGAAAACTCAGGTTGTCTGGACAGTGGCAAGGTGAGAATTCAGGTTGACTTGACAGTTCTCTAGCTCAGACCTTTGGTTCGGGCCTTTAAAGGGAGTTTACACCTTATGAATTCTAGGAGGAGCAAGCTCATCGGTTGGAGTACTTCTTCCCAGAAGCCCTTGCATTATCCCACTCCCATTCTCTGGGAGGATAAAAAAAGGCAACATTGAGCCTGGAGAGCAGTCTGGACTGGGGAAGGACAAGAGCTGGAGGAGATTCAAAGCCAGGATTCAGGAAAAAGAAGAGGCTGGCTGGAGGCCCCAGAAGCCTCCCAAGAAACCTGCTCATAGAGGAAAAGATTATACAGAAAAGAAACTTCCTCCCAGAGAAGGATTACAACTGAGAGACGATCAGAACATTACAATTGGCGTCCACACGTGGGGCCAGGACTTTTCCCTATCCTGACAAGGATTTATTCTGAGTCCTTCAGAGGAGCTAGACTGGACCATAGCAGTACCCCAGTGCTAATAATAGTGCCTGGCATGGCATATTGTAGGCACTTAATAAATGTCGATTAATTGAAATAATACTAAATTTCTGCTACTGAAGAGTTTACAGTCTCACTCACCTTGGAATCTGATGAAACTGGAGTTCAAATTCCACCTCTAACATTTACTAATTGTGATAGGCACGCTACTTAGCTAATCTGAGATGTCATTTCCACAACTAAAATATGTAGAAAATAAAAGCTATAGTATTTAAGTAGAATGTAATATATTACAAACAAGGAATTATGAAGGAAAAGGACTTGGCACATAGTTAAGTGCTTAACAACTGCTTTATCTATCTGTAAAGGATGCTATTAAGAAAATATAGTTGGAAAGCGTCAAGCCATGAAAGTGAAGAGTGACTGATAAGCAGATGCATGATTTCCCAAGAACTCCAAGGAAGGTTCCCATAATGTTGGTGGACCCCTAAGGAAAATTTATGGCAAGATGCCTGTCATGTGGATGGGTGGGGGTCCGCATGGCTGGAGACCATATCCACAAAGAAGAGATCTCAGACTACATTAGAGCCATAGAGTTATTTTGAGAATCTAACAAAAACATATAAAATGTTTTATAAACCATAAGACCCTATGTAAAAGTAAGTTATCACTATTATGCAAATCACTATTGATCAGAGAAATGCAAATTAAGACAACTCTGAGATATCATTACACACCTGTCAGATTGGCTAAGATGATAGGAACAAATAATGATGAATGTTGGAGGGGATGTGGGAAAACTGGGACACTAATACATTGTTGGTGGAGTTGTGAAAGAATCCAACCATTCTGGAGAGCAATCTGGAATTATGCCCAAAAAGTTATCAAAATGTGCATACCCTTTGACCCAGCAGTGCTACTACTGGGCTTATATCCCAAGGAAATACTAAAGAAGGGAAAGGGACCTGTATGTGCCAAAATGTTTGTGGCAGCCCTTTTCATAGTGGCTAGAAACTGGAAAATGAATGGATGTCCATCAATTGGAGAATGGTTGGGTAAATTATGGTATATGAATATTATGGAATATTATTGCTCTGTAAGAAATGACCAACAGGAGGAATACAGAGAGGCTTGGAGAGACTTACATCAACTAATGCTAAGTGAAACGAGCAGAACCAAAAGATCATTATACACTTCAACAATGATACTGTATGAGGATGTATTCTGATGGAAGTGGATATCTTCAATATAGAGAAGAGCTAATCCAATTCCAATTGATCAATGATGGACAGAATCAGCTACATCCAGAAAAGGAACTCTGGGAAATGAGTATAAACTGCGAGCACTGTTTTGTTTTGTTTTGTTTTTCTTCCCAGATTATTTTTAGCTTCTGAATAAAATTCTTCTTTTGCAACAACAACAACAACAAAATTCAGTTCTGCACATATATATTGTACCTAGGATATACTATAAAATATTTAATATGTATGAGAATGCCTGCCATCTAGGGGAGGGGGTAGAGGGAAGGAGGGGAAAATTTTGGAACAGAAGGGAGTACAAGGGATAATGTTGTAAAAAAAAATTACCTATGAATATGTACTGTCAAAGAAAATGTTATGATTATAAAAATTAATAAAAAAAATTTGTAAAGTTATCACTATTATGATTCACAAATAACTATAATGGAAGAGTTAAAGATAAAATAAAGTCCTATAAAGTTAGTTATGCATCATTGTCACTAGAACCATTGAATTGGATTTAGAAATATCTGTAAACTTCAACAATTCTCTTTTAAACATTTTAAGTGATTTCAAACTGCATATGTGTTATCATATTGCAAATCAAAAAGTGCTATATAAATGCTTTACCTATCAATCCAAGACCCATTCAATTCAATTTATGGAAATAATATTTCAGTATAATGAACAGATTTTAAATTATATATTAGAATTACTAAAAGATAAAATTTAATACCTAAGCATACCATATTTTAAAAGGTAGTAATTTTTAAAGCACTAATTGGAAAGAAAAATGATGACCATAAAAGGCCCAAATAATTTCATTTTCATGATTTTAACTTAAAAAGAAGTTGTCTTCAGAAATATTGAGGCCAGGGGAGGGGGATACGTGGAGTTTGGGGTTATAATGTAGTTCTTATAAAATTTTTAAGCTAAATATTTTCACAGAAAACAGCAACTGACAGTAAATCTCTATGCTCAAGAGGAAAAAACATTTTTATTCCCAAATTCCACCAAAACTACTAGTACGAAGAAAACCTTAGTTTTATAACTCCGAGTTTAGCAGGAACTAGCTCTATGACAAGTCACAATCTCTCTAACTTTCAGTGTCCCAATTTGTAAAATGTAGGGACTGGATAAGTAATCTTTAAAGCAGTGGTCTCCAAAGTTTGATAAATGACTAAACAAGCAAACAAATAAAATCTGAGCATATGCCCCTCGGTATTCAGATATTTTGCTATGTCTGGAATAACCTGCTTCCTCCCTCTTTATGGCTGCACTCCTATCTCTTAAAAGGCCCATCACAAATGAATTTTTCCTGTTCCCCCCATCAGAAACATTTTCCCCTTCCAATCTCATATAGCATTTTGTTTTTAATATAAAATTCTCAACTGTCAAGTAGAATTGGTGCATTTTTGTAGACAAAAGGAATCTTCATCAAGTCCAAAGTCCACATTTAACAGAATAGGTAGCTAAGGCACAGAAAGGTTCAATGACTTGCTTCTACCCAACATGGCCTCCAAATTCTTATTTTCCACCTGCTATATTAGCCACAAACTCTTAAATTCCTATATACAAGGTCATCAATTTAGATCCAGAAGGGATATTGTAAGTTATTTATTCTACTCCTTCATTTTGCAGATGAGGAAACAGAGATCCAGAGAAACCTAAGTGACTAGCCAAGGTCACATAGGTAGCAGTCAGAATATAAACACAGATCCTCGAATTCCAAATCCAGCATTTTTTCCCAAATCAACATACTTGACCTCAGTATATAAAACTTGTATGGTACCATTCTGAAGTTATTAGTAACACAGGTTAGGTAAGTCCAGGCACAGCCTAGATTAGCCTGGGATAGTGGACTGTCTTGGGAGTCAAACACAATCATGTTCTCTCTCTGATGTTCCAATATAAAAATAGATATAAAAGTTGTAAACTACAAAATGCCAAACAGAAGGAGTTTTTAGTGTTACAGTGTGAATTCACCAAAATGAAGCTAAGTGTAGCCTAGTACATAACTAGAGTTGGAGATCAGAATTCAAAGTCTATCTAAATTACTTAGCTTCCCGAAGCAAGGTATATAACTTAACCTCTGTCAACTTCATTTTTCTCTTCAGTAAAATGGAAATGATAATAGAGCTTATCTCCCAGGATTGTGGGAAGGATGATTAATTGTAATAACACATGTAAAGCACTTAGCAAACCTTAAAGCTAAATGTTAGCTAGTAGAGAATGTGCTTATTGAAATGTCATCGAAGATAAAGACAACAGCACTGCATAAAGATGTTCTCTTGGCTGTCAAATGGGATTACCCACTCACTACCAGGAGGACTGAGCTGTTTGAGTTCTGGAAGAAAGATCTCTTCATGGGACCTCCTTACCTCTAGAATAGGGATTATGGACACAAACTATACTTCAGGCCAAAAAACAAATCTCTTCTTCCCTGCCTTCCATAATTTTGAGGAAATCTAGATAATGACAAAGGAGGATGTCAAGATAAGGGGAGCAAGCTAGTGAAAGGAAATCAGTTTATATCTTTTAAAAGTAAAGACTTTAGTTAGTAAAAAAAAAAAAAATCTTACTAAGAGTATTACAGCTATCACTACCATGATCCAGGATAATGACAGCAGAACTTTTTCCAATTTCCATCAACTCTCCTATACTTAAGCTTAACTAAAAGAAACTTTGTACCCAAAAATTTGTTTAGCTGAGGTATTATCATAAATGGCAAGCTAAGATTCAGATAAAATGCAACTATTTTATGAACCTAAAGGACAATATTTCTTTTTTTTTTCTTGTGTAGGCCAACATTCTTGCAGATTTAAGCAAACAAACCAAAGCATAGTGCCTGATATTATAAGTATATATTTGCATATGCCCCAACATGGACTGTCAGTATTACATATACAAGTTTAAAAATCTGACCTGAATACTAGATAAATAGTAAAAATACTGCCATAGCATTAAAAAAAGAGAGTGGGTAAAGGAAATCTTATCCTTGCCCTGGAAAAAGAGTTTTGAAAAGTGAAGATTCATTTCTATAAAAGATATCAATAAGGTCAACCTCTTCCCTCTTTCCATGTTATTCCAGGTGTAACACTTCTTCATCAAGTTGTGAGAATGAAGAGTTAGAAAAGGGAAAGAACTAGATTAGGAGTGAAATGGGTGATTACTTCTTTTCCTCTAAAATTCTATAGAATGACTTTGCTAATAGATTTTTAATGAACTATCTATTAGAGAAAAGACTAATAGGTCTCTTTTACAGGAGTCAGGACTCCTTTTCTTTCCCATTTTTATAAAAAACTATTGAGCAAAGTCCAAACAACCTTTATTGAACAAAAACAATTTTGTCTACCTATTAATTTTTATTATGTTGGTTGGTCATGTGGTAAATATAAGAAATAAACTGATGGAGTTTGTAAGCTCCACTAATATCATAGGCATAATAAAAAGAACTTAAAGAAGTCCTTTCTCCCACCCAAATATTGGAAAGGTCCCTAGGGGTGAATATAATGGGAGGATAAGAATCCAACAGGATGGGCAGATGAGAATGAGTTTCATTCAGGAAGGAATACCTACATCAACATGATTACATATCTATGATAGTATCAGCAAAGTCTTCCCAGAAATGTCATTATTACCCAATGCTAGATGATAAGAACCTGAAAGGGACTATTCAGAGTATAAGTGTCAGAAATATATTTTTATTCCACTCTCAACCTTTCCTTTCTGGACCTCTTCCCTCAATATCATTTTTCATTTGTCTCACTAGAGATCTCTGTTACTGGGATTAAGACTGGCAAAGAAAATAGCTCTCATTAGATTACACACTATTTTGTATTTTTTTTTATGTGAATGCATGCTACCAATGGAATATATAATCAAGACCTGACAGAACTAATCTAAATGAAGTAGCATTTTAAAAGCTCCCTATCCCAATAAAATTCACCAAGAAAATAAAAGTCATTAAAGATAAGAAAACAAGACCCAAGTAATTTTTTTTTATTCTGGAATAAAATAAGGAGTAAGGAATTTATTAGTACAGTATGTCTAATTTATTCATAAAGTAATTTCCTTTAGGAATAAAAATAGCAGACAAATCACTTCTCTACACTGGCATAATACTACAAGTGGTGTAATACCACAGGCTATTTGCCAGTGGGCCCACGTCTGCTCCTTCAGTGCTTGTCCGGAGGCAGGGAGCCGCCCTTAGTCTACAGTCTTTTCCTGCTTTTTCAACAACCACAGTAACTTTTTGTATCCTTTCACTGGCCACATTCTATCAAGGCTTCAGGGAGTGAATTCCTAGACAGGACTTGCTTGTAGCAATTTCTTTTTGAGCACCCCAAATGATTTTCCTGATGTCCCAGTGGCTAACTACCTGCTGAGTCAGTAACTAGCATTAATTTTTATCCTAACAGCTGTTCATTCTACTTAATGGCTGTTATAAACTTTCTTTTTTTCTTTCTTTAAAGATACATTTATTTTGTTTGAATGAAAGAATTACTAATATGAAAGATATCCCTGGACATTTTGTAAAAATAGGCTTCATAATCAACTCATAGAATTGCAGGGGTTTTTAGCTTAGGGATCACAGCATCCAATTTATTCATTTTATAACAGGAAACTAAAGCTCAGAGCCATTAATTTAAAATCAGAGTTGATAGGAAATTCAGAGATCATCTAGTTCAACTTCCTAATTTTAATTTGGGCCCAAGGAGTTTATGTACCTGACTTACAACTCAGGTAGTCAACAGCAAAGCTGAACTCAAATCTATCACCTAATGCAAAAAACAAAAACAAACAAACAAAAAAAAACCCTTTCTTTTTGCAAATGAATAATATTGGTAAATTTCCTGCACTTTTCTGTAGGACTTGTGAAAGATACTAACTGTGAAAGTTAGCTAAAAAAGTTTCTGAATAAATAAATAATAATAAAGCAATATAGAGGCACCCTGAAAAGCACAGTACTTCACATATTCATCCAGTATAAATAATTCTCTGCCAAGTTGTGTAATCTTCAATTAAGTAAACTCAAGTAAATTTCAGTATTCCCTGAAAAGGGCATAATGTTCTTATCATTCTTAGAAATTTTGCCTTGAATGATCTGGAGTTACTATTTTCCCACTGTCATCATAAAGCCAATGCTCTGCCTGACATTTCTACATTTGACTGGTCATCTCTTATCATCCAGCTATTCTCTCACACTCACCCAATTAACTCCTTACATTGTCCAGCCAACTGATTAGAACATTATACTATATACCAAAATTCCCATTAAAAATAAACTTTTAAGTCTATACAAATTGTATATGGAAGTTCTGGATGAATTATGACACTTTCCAAGAACAGTACACAGTCAGATGAGAAAGAAGAAATAAGGACATCATTTAGTCCTAGCACATGATACCCCATACTTTTTTCTACTTGATTCAATGAAGATGTATAAAATATTAGCTATGTATGTGCTGTGTTCTTAGCTCTAGGAATACAAAGATAAAGCACTATTCTGTACCCTCAAGAAACCTATAATTCATTGGGGAAGGGAGACATCATAAATGACATGTTCAGCCATTCCTCAATTCATGGATATCCCCCTCAATTTCCAATTTTTGCCACCACAAAAAGAGCTACTATAAATATTTTTGTATAAATAGACCCCTTTCCTTTAAAAAAAAATCTCTTTGGGATACAAACCTAGTAATTGTATTGTTAGATCAAAGGTACTTGACAGAATTCCAAATTGTTCTCCAGAATGATTATCAAAATCAATTCACAACTCCACCAACAGTGCATTCTCAGAATAGTTCTTTAGAAGGATATATCTACTTGAAAACTGTCACCTTATAATAATCTAGGGATTACACACCTAACACCATATACCAAGATAAGGTTGAAATGGGTTCATGATATTATAAACAAATTAGAAGAACATGGGATAGTTTGCCTCTCAGATCTGTGGAGGAAGAAAGAATTTGTAACCAAAGAACTAGAGATCATTATTGATCACAAAATAGACAATTTTGATTATATTAAGTTATATAAAATTATAAAAATTATAAATTTATAATTTAATAATATAAAAATTTATAAATTTATAAAATTATAAAAAGTTTTTGTACAAACAAAACTAATGCAGACAAGATTAAAGGGGAAACAATAAACTGGGAAAACATTTTTACATTCAAAGGTTCTGATAAAGGCCTCATTTCTAAAATATACAGAGAATTGACTCAAATTTATAATTCTCCAATTGATAGTCAAAGGATACGAACAGACAATTTTCAGATGAAGAATTGTAGTCATATGAAAAGATGCTCCAAATCACTATTGATCAGAGAAATGCATATTAAGACAACTCTGAGATACCACTACACACCTGGCAGATTGGCTAAGATGATAGGAAAAGAAAATGACAAATGTTGGAGAGGATATGAGAAAGCTGGAACACTGAAACATTGTTGGTGGAACTGTGAACAGATCCAACCGTGCTTGTTAAGGACCATACCTAAGTGAAGGGACAGGTCAATTCACCTAGAGCCCCCACAGCTGTGGATCATAACATCTGAAGGAGTTGCAAAGCACCCTTTACTGACACAGGTATTGCTTGTAGACTGGAAATGAAATAAATTGGAGGCAAGAGGGAAGAGGAGAGAGGTCAGACAATGCAATTGCCTCTCAGTCTCCTTGTATTACATCATCATCTGCTCACATGAAGAGATCCATTCTACAGATCTGAGTTAGATCTCCAGCAACCACTGGCAGGTGGCTCCCATATCACAACATATGGCACCTGAATGTGGAACATAAGAACTATAAGAAACAAAGAAGCAGCAGCGCCCCAGGAGCTATTAGTGAATAGGATCTTTCCAGAGTTCCTTCGGTAATACGTGGGGATGGAAAAGAAACTATGCTCAAAAAGTTATCAAACTGTGCATATCCTTTCATCCAGCAGCATTACTACTGGGCTTATATCTCAAATAGATCTTAAAGAAGGGAAAAGGACCTGTATGTGCAAGAATGTTTGTGGCAGCCCTTTTTGTAGTGGCCAGAAACTGGAAACTGAGTGGATGCCCATCAACTGGAGAATGGCTGAATAAATTGTGATATATGAATATTTTGGAATATTATTGTTCTGTAAGAAATAACCAGCAGGATGATTTCAGAAAGGCCTGGAGAAACTTACATGAACTGATGCTGAGTGAAATTAGCACGACCACGAGATCATTATATACCTCAACAATATTATATGATGATCAATTCTGACAGGCAGCCCTCTTTGGCGATAAGATGAACCAAATCAGTTCCAATAGAGCAGTAATGAACTGAACCAGCTACACCCAGCGAAAGAACTCTGGGAGATGACTATGAACCACTACACAGAATTTCCAATCCCTCTATTTTTGTCCACCTACATTTTGGATTTCCTTCACAGGTTAATTGTACATTATTTCAAAGTCCGATTCTTTTTGTTCAGCAAAATAACTGTTTGGACCTGTATACATATATTGTATTAAACTTATGTTTTAACATGTTTAATACGTATTGGTCAACCTGCCATCTGAGGGAGGGGTGGGGGTAAGGAAGGAAAAAATTGGAACAAAGAGTTTTGCAGTTGTTAATGCTGAAAAATTACCCATGCATATATCTTGTACATAAAAAGCTATAATAATTAAAAAATGGAAAAAGAAAATAAATAAATAAAATTCTAAGTTTTTTTTAATATTATAGCTTTTTATTTACAAAACATATGCATGGGTAATTTTTCAACATTGACCCTTGAAAAGCCTTCTGTTCCAAATTTTCCCCTCCTCCCTCCCCCAACCCCTTCCCCTAGATGGCAGGTAGTCCAATACATTTTAAATATATGGATATCTATTTATATAGTTATCTTGCTGCACAAGAAAAAATGGATCTAGAAAGAAAAGAAAACCTGAGAAGGAAAACAAAAATTCAAACAAACAATAACAGAAAGAGTGAAAATGCTACGTTGTGGTCCACACTCAGTTCCCATAGTCCTCTCTCTGGGAAGATGGCTTTCTTCAAGACTGAACAACTGAGACTGGTAAAACTATAACTTTCAAAGAAGAAGATGACTAACATTGGCAAGGGGACGCTTCCTCATTTGGAAATCTGTCAAATTAGGTGTTTAAAAATGAAGAGCAAAATCTTTCAAAAACTGGATGTCTTTTGCAAATATCCAAATGTGTGAAGAAGGGGACTTAGCTTTTGGAATCATTCTATATTAAAAATAAATCTGAGGGGGCCGCTAGGTGGTGTAGTGGATAGAGTACCAGCCCTGAAGTCAGGAGGACCTGAGTTCAAATGTGATCTCAGAAGCTTAACACGTCCTAGCTGTGTGACCCTGGGCAAGTCACTTAACTCCAATTGTCTCAGGAAAACAAACAAACAACAATAACAAAAAATCAAACAGTTTCAATTTAGCAAAATAAAAGCTGTTTAAAGCAAATTTGTTTTTAAAATGAAGTTACTATTGATACTTTTGCAACAGAAAGGAGGGAGGCCATGAAATGGAAAGTAACCTAGAATAGAATTTGCTCAAGATCACACAGCTAGTCAGATGAAATAATGTAATAATAGTTATGTGATTCAGAATAGGAGGTAATATAAGACAGTAATAAATAAGATGTTCTTCATGTAAGTCTTCATATATTCCAGGCACAACTGATTGAAATTAGCCAAGGATGAACTGATACTCCTGAGATAATAACCAAAAATAAAAGTGAAGATGCCAATCTGTTAGATAGCTCCTCTAAGGAGATTGGAGAGAAAGACAAGAAGAGAAGACTATCAATAAGCCTTCAAGGAGCTAAAGTCACTCAACCTCATTGGGAGGCTGGACTCTTCCCAATTAAAGAAATAGAAAGATTCTCTGGCTATACAATAAGCCAAGAAAATAGGGGCAAAAAGAACAGGTTGCTTTTTCACTCTCAATGATAAAAGAATAATTTTGATTTTAAGAAAATATGCAATAAAAATGTCAATGAAAGTAATGGTTGAAAAAAAATCAGTATACAGAGAATGAGGAGACACATTTCCAATTATTTCCTTCAAAAAAATCTCTTTGAAAATAGTATAAGTGTTAGAAATGTTATCCAAGTGTCATGAAGGTATTCCCATGTGGTTTAGTGGAAAGAGCAATTAATCAGCTTGGGAGATCTGCTCTCATCATTGCCTTTAGTTCTATGGATTTCAGTTGTTACATCTATGAAATTAGGGGGTTAGACTAGATCAGTGTTTCTGAAAGTTGGCTCTAAAGGAATTTGTAGTATTACATAATGTGAAGAAGAACTCTGTAAGAAAACTAGAGTTGGATTGTCCCTTCTTTTTCTTCTTAGGTGTCTTTTTTCTTTAAGTTGCACATTACTTCCTAATTATTTTATTAATCCTTAAAAGTTTACTTCCGTTCCTTTTCTATTTCCTAACCTTGAACTTTGTCTTTCTTTCCCTTCTACTTATCTCAAGTGTGATGATCATTTATTCCTTCCAATGCTGTATTTTAATTCTTCTAGATTCCATCTAAAAAGGGAGTTGCATCTAAAAAGGAAGAATAATGATAACAAAAGAGGAAGGAAGGAATCACTCCCAGATGTGTTGGGACACCAGCTGTTTACAGAGATACTATAGAGCAGTATAATGCAGCAGAAAGGATTGCATTTACTGGCAGAGGACCTGGGTTCAAATTTCAGATGTCACTTACTACTAATATGACCTTTGATGCCATTTAACCTTTCTGGGCCTCACTAACTCAGTTGGCTTATCTGTAAAATAAAGTAATTATACTAGTTAATCTCTAAGGTCCCTTCCAGATCTAAAATCTAGGTGTCTATGATTATTAGGAATAGTCCTGGGGTTCTAATGTGAATGCTTTTATCTCATAAAATGTCTATTGTCAAAAGTTTCTGAGATTAACAGAATCTTTAAGATCACAAATGTATTAATATTTTCCTAATCTTCACCTAGTAAAAAGCAAACCATTCCTCTTCTCTTCCCATGCCCTATAGCATGCCACCTTAAACTTGAAGAGTACTAGGTCCCAAAATTGTTTCTGCTACCCATGTTAGAACTCCTAATTCCTTTCATGAGGGCTTGGGGCAACAGCAAAAAGTAAAAGTTTAAAATCATTTTTGACATTCTATAAACATAAAAACACACATACATCTTCTGTTTGCCATAAAATGTCAGACATTGTCAAAAAAAATTGGGTAATCAATTGTCTCAAGTCACTAAACTGGTTATTTATTATTGGGTTTAATGAAATAATGTGTCTAAACAAGCTTAAGTTTGAGACTTTAAAATA
The DNA here is from genome assembly GCF_048593235.1 of Sminthopsis crassicaudata. Lineage (NCBI taxonomy): Eukaryota > Metazoa > Chordata > Mammalia > Dasyuromorphia > Dasyuridae > Sminthopsis > Sminthopsis crassicaudata. The sequence goes on from NC_133619.1 coordinate 510,178,260, forward strand.
TAACATTTCTATGCAAAAAAGTAATTCCTCTAATGGACACATATGAACCTTTCAAATTCCAACAAGCTATTCTTTGCTAGAACATATACTTATTAACTCCTGTACACTTACAGCATGATTTTATCAGTAGGTTGCTGGCACAGATAGCATTTAACTATTTTGGCCTAACCAAGGCTATAATTTTAAAGAAAATCCTTGTAGTTCTATCAGCCACTCCTATTTGTTCCTAAGGTATGGTTATAAGTTCTACTAATAGAGCTAGAAACTCAATAACTATTACAGAATATAAAATATTTAAATCAATTCCTCTTATGCAGGAAGATAATATAATAAGAATAGAGGTGGGGGTAGGGGGAGAGAGGTAGTGGAGAGGAAGGTAAGGGAAGCTTCTAGAAGCTAAGGATTCTAACCATCCATAGAAATTACTGGCAATCACAGGAAGAGCTGTTACTAACAGAATTATAATCATTAAATATAATAATAAAGGATGTTTTGTTTTGTTTTTCCAACGTAGAAGTAACTAACTTTCTGGTAATGAAATATTCAGTGCCTCATGAAAATCCTCAAAAATAGAAGGTGAAGAAGGGATCACTTGGGACTTCCAAGGGAGAGCATCCATCAAAGCATGGGAGAAATAGGGCAGCCTCTGGCAACTCTGATGTCCTTAGTCAATCGTTTTAAAATACCTTAAATGAGCCTGATAAAGAATCTTGCCCTTACCTGTGCATATTCTCTTTCAATTGCAGCCTTCTTTTGACTGAATGTCCTAAAAAAGAACAAACATTTATTTCAAAAAATGCACAATAAGTAAGTAAACTCAGAGTGAAAAAAAAATAATTTTCAAACATTCTTTGTAATTCACCAAGGAGAAAAGGGAATATTGCACAAAAGAATTTCATACTCTTATGATAAAAGGTTCTCAATAATCAACATATATCAACACAAAACTATTTCCTCCACTCTAATGATTTACCAGGCTGACAACTCTGAGGACAATATAATTAAATACAATGATTCCTGGCCCAAATATATATTCATGTTAAAATGACTATTTTGAGTTGGCAAGTGTTTTTTTTTCCCAAAATAAGAAAAGGATAGTTGCAGATAGTTCAAGGACTAACCAAAATTTCTTATTTTTCATTTTCATTGGTCTTTACCAATATTGATACATCTTTATTCTGCCACTGGAAAACCTGAGTATTTAGAACTCACTGAAATTTTATAGGTCTTTTAAAATCAGGGGTTCTTAATCTGCAATCCATGGACCCTCAAGGAGTCTATGGATAGATTTCAAGGAATTTAGGCAGGAAAAAAAAATGATGTTTATTTTCACCAACCTCTCACTGAGAAGTTGTTTCAATTATTTGAAAGATTACTCTAAGAAGGGATCTACAGGCTCTACTAGACTGACTGCCACAGTGGTTCATGGCACAAAAATGTTCAGAATTCCTGCTCTAATGGAACATCTATTTCTAATACTGTATTAGAAATAATGAGGAGGAGTAAAACTACAGAAAAAACTAACAAGACTCTTGACTACTTAGCAGTATTTAAGGTGACTTAATTATAGCTAAGTTTCAATGTAGCAAATTTCTTCATTATATTTAAGTTGAGTAAAAAGATTCTTTCATACTTCTCTGAACAAGATCATGAAAACAAGTTATTATAACCATTTCAAACAGCAATCATCCTATACTTCCACATTTCAAAAATATTTCTTGCTTCATACCCATTTCTCTCTCTTCCAACACAATGCACTTTTTCACATTTTAGTAAACAATCTGTATTTAGAATTATTTAAAAACTAGTAACAATAAAATCATGACCTTGTGCCCAAACTTCACTATAATATATTCTAACTCACAAATGATACTATCCACTTCTTGGATATTTTACTAAATTCCATGTGGTAGCCTACCATATGACTGTAGTCCCAATCTGTTCCAACCTACCCACCACAATCCTGTATTCTACCCTTGTATACCTTATCTCAGAAGGGTAAAGGTTTACCTTATCTTGCAAAATACTTTCTGGCTACGAGCAGCAGTATGCAGATTAGCACTTCTACCTACCACCCTCTAAGCCTACTTTTTAACTCCTCTTCATGTGCTGGCTTTATCCATTAGACTATAGTTTTGGAGAATAAGGACTAGCTTGCTTATATTTGTGTCCTAGTGCTTAGCATTATGACTATAAGCACATAATCAACTATCTGTCTGTCTGTCTGTCTGTCTAGCTAGCTAGTTATCCATTCAAGCTTGCTCAGTGATCTCACTAGCACCTGGGGTGTGAGTATTATTATTATTATTATTATTATTATTATTATTATTATTATTATTTGCTGATTCCCAGATCATTCTATCTAGACCTAGTCTCTTGCCTGAGCTTTCTCCAGTCCTACATCACCTCTTGGACATCTCAACCTCAATGTGTACAAAACAGAACTCATTGTCTTTTCACCCAAACTATTCTTCATAATTTTCCTACTACTATCAAAGGCATTACTATTAGTCCTACCCACATCTTATCCCCAAGTCGAGCAGGTTTGCAATATAGATTTTGTTCTCAACTGAGTCCTCACTCAATCTAACCATCTAACCAATCTCTTGCCAAGTCTTTTTTCTTCTGTCTCTAATATTCATGCCCTTCTCTCTACTCAGTCAGCCCTCACTACTTCACAACTACAGTATTACAAAATGCTTCTGGTTGATCTCCCTGACTTAATTTTTTTCCTACTCCAATCCATTGTTCACTCAGCTACCAAAGTGATTTTCCTAAAGTATAGAACCATGTCAATACCCCCTCACTCATAATAAACTCCAGGAGATATCTATTATGCCTAAGATCAGATATTAAAAAAAAAATCCTGCTGGGCATTTAAAGTCTTTTATAACCTGGACTGTTTCTATCTTTCCCATCTTTTTACGCTTTGCCCTGCCGTCTATACAATTCTACTAAACTGGTCTAATCACTGCTTCTCACAAAGGATACTCCATTTTCCATCCTCATGCATTTTTACTAGTTCTCTCATGTCTAAATGGTCTCCTTCCTCACCTCAGTCTTCTAGCTTCCTTGGACTCCTTTAATATTCAATGTAAATGTCATCTTCTGCAATAAGCTTTTCCTTGTTGGTCCATCCTATATCCCTTCCCTCTTTGCACTGTTATACAATACAATATATATGCTTTATTTACATAGTTATTTAAGTGGTATCTCCCTCATTAGAATGTGAGCTCCTCTAGGACAGAGACCAGATTTTTACATTTTTTTGTATTCTCAGTCTTTATCATAGTGCCTAACACAAAGTAAGCACCTAAAATATATTTGTGATTATCAGTCTGTCTGTGTGTCTGTCCTGATAACCTTTGCATCTTAGTAAGACATGCTAAAGTTTGCATTCATCCAGCACTGCCTTTGAGAACCTTATGCCCCATCCAAGCCACAATGACATATCAGAAAAAGATTTATTGTAATTCAAAGAAATTGCATTATTCCTTTCCCTATCACATGATTGCTCCCTTCCCAAATTGGAGTTCGAGTGAATTAAGTAACACAGTTTCTCAACTAATACTATTTCAGCAACTTCAAAACCAACAGGGAAATACATTCAATATATACTAGGACACAAAATAAGCATAAATTAGCTGATACTTTCAATTGTTTAAAAAACCACCTGGTAGCATCCTGCATGACTCTAGGATCATAGGACTATAGATTGATAGTTTAAGGAATTATAGAGATCAATTGGTCCAACTCCACCATTTTACAGAGGTCTAGGTGGGCTTTCTAAAAGTCTGGTATGGTGGAGACCACTTCTTTATGTTCATACAACTAGCTGAAAGGTATGAAGAATCTAAGCTTCTATTAGGCTTGAATGACATCTTTTTTAAAAAAATTGATTCAAAGAACAAAATATAGGTGTAAATGCTCTCTTTCAACAGGATGCCTTCCATGTATATTTCAAGATCCCTTGAAAAATGTTACAACAGAGATAACTTTGTTTTAGGAAAGTATAGTTATTAATATCAGTGAAAACTAAAATAGTCTTTCAAAAGTGTTTGCTATCATCATAGAGGGTGTCCAACATAAAGAACAAATCAAAGAAGGATTGTCTACAGATGGTGAGATGCTCCAGATATTCCTGTTTAAGGATATTGCTTTGATCATATCAAGTGTTGGAATATTGCAGAGTATCCTCAATAAGATCTATAAATCACTGGAAAAGCTTGTCCTATCCACACATGAAAAAAAAAAACAAAAACAAAAACAAAAAACAAGGAGATGAAAGCTATCTCTATGCAGGAGGATGGATTGATTACTTATAGAATTTGTCCTGTCTATTAGGATTCTTACAAAGTGCTAAGTCACTGGAATGGATAGAAACAATAGTTATCTAATTTAGCATGGTTCAGTATGATTGATCTGATCCTACAAGGAGATGTTTTGGGCCTTGAACTTGAAACAAGGTATGGAATGGAATTGAGGAGACAATGGTTAAATCTAATTTAGCACTGATTTAATCCTACAACAAATAATGGTTTCCTAGTGATGTAATGATTGGTGTGTACTCAGTGTGCAGCATATAAGCAAGAAGCTCTCAGGGCCAAGGAAAACTTATGGAGATTCAGAGTCAGGATTCACAAGCCGGGCAGAAGAAAGGAAGACAGAGAAGTGGTGGTAGGCTGTTCTATGGAGAACACTGAAATCAAGATCTGGAAGGCCTCCCCCAAGGGGATCTTAAAGAGAGGAGGATAAAAAGCTGGATCACTTTAGTAATTCATAAAGTGAACAATGCTTTTAACGATCCTAAACTCTCTGAAACAAAGTCCTTATTTGTTTTAACATTTTTTCCTATGTTGAACTTTTGCCCTTTAAAAAAAAAAAACTTTTTTCTCAATTATCAGGCAAAATATTGGCCTTGCCTTACAATGTGTGCCTCATTCTGAATATCAATCTATATCAATCTATAGTTTCTCTGTCATGAATTGGGTTGCAGTCTTCAGTACCTCTGGAATCATGATTGATCATTAATCATGGCTAATCATTACAGTGATCAATGTTAACTCTTTCAGAACTGTTTTATCTTGTTTTTAACAATATCAATGTTAGAAATTGGTTCAGCTCATTTTATACTAGTTTATACATATCTTCAAAGATTTCTCTGAAATTTTATTTCTTCATTTCTTATAGGACAATATTCTAATACATTTATAATAACAAGATTTTTTTAATTTAATATCAATATTCTGGTGAAGCTATATGGATAGATGTAAGATATAGAAAATAAGACTCTTAAAATAGTTTAAATTTAGAAATTTCAACAGGCAACATCTAGTTTTGGGTACACATGATTTAATTTCTACTGTATTTACAGCTAAGATTTATTTGCTTAGACATTAAAAGACATTAAGTAGACACTTAATATTCAGTGTGTTGGTCATGATGATGTAGTTACTGGCAGTGTAGAAAGTTGTGTAAATTCCCTCTGGTCAACGCAGGTCCAACATGAAAGAATTCATGAACCCAAAAAGTCTGAATGGCAAAAGGGTAGTTTATTGTTGGCACTGAAAAGCCAGCTTTGCTAGGAAGACAGACTTCTTAGTGGCAAGGTACTGTCAGAAAAATAGAGGTTATCACTGAGAAGAAGGTAACTTCACAGCAGGCAAGAGTCCTGGTAGGCAGCTATGCCAAGAGGAGAGGTCCCTTGGCAAAGCATAATTCCTACTTCAGACTTCTGCAAAGATTTGGAGTTCAAAATGGTCATTTTATAAGAAATGTGAGACTAGGGCTTTATTGTCAATGCCCCCAGGCCTAGATTTCCAGTTAAATGAGACCACTTAAGTTCAAGCTATTAGGAATGGCCCTAGACTAATTTTCAACTCAAAAGAGGGTCCAGCTACTCAATAGAGGGTACAGCTAGTCACCAACAAGATAACAGAATGAAACCATTTATTTTGATTCCCTGATGTGGGCCTCTCCCAGAGGAGAGTTTTTTAGAGTTTTTTCCCCCATTGCCAACAATTTACATCAATGCAGTCATAAATATCCAAGTTAAAGTAACGGCTAATAGTTACTACCTGTGATGACAGACAAGCTGCTTAAAGTTCTCAGTCTCCATTTTCTATATGTAAAAATTGTAAAAAATTATATGTTAAATGAAGATTTTAAACTAGATTTTCTTGGAGTTCCTTTTTGTCTCTAAATGTATGATCTTATCCTTTTAAACTTAGCATCAAGTCATTCTCAAATAGAGATGTTTTCTTAAATAGTATGCAAGAAAAAAGAATGTAAGTTGATTTTGTTTTTTAAATCTTGAAAATTTAAATGGTAGACAATCTAAATAGAAGATACAATATTTATACTTGTCATAAAACATACCTGTATGTATTCCTTCCTTTTTCCAGGGGAAGAAAATTAATCATGTTGCCAGAAATGATATAGTATACAATTCTTAAATTTTTTACATTACATTTAGTTTTAAATATACAGGATGAATCTAGGAGGGAACTGAGAGAAAATTAAGTAGAGTCTTTCAAGCAAAGAATATATTATGTATTATGTATAGTCTGAATCTCATATTTTGAAAGAAATTCTTTTGTTGTCAGTATTACAACCTCACTTATCCATCTGCTCAAAAGGCAAGATGCTTTCCTTATAGAGATTAAGCTCTACCAATGTATTAAAAAGTAACAATTTTGTTTTAAAAGTATTATTTACAGAATTAGACTTAGACCTTAAAGATTACATATAATCAAACACCTCCATTAGTAAATGAAGATCAAAGAGAGATTAAAGAACCTGTTCAAATTCACACAAAGCCAAAATTTAAACCCAAGTCCTATGACTACAAATTCACTCTACTTTTCCCTTTACCAATTAACAGATTTTTCAGTATTTCAGAATCAGTAATGTTACAATCATTAACAAATAGATCTTAACAAATTTTTAAAAACATAGACAAAAATATAAAGATGAAAATGTATGGTTTTCAATGTTCAATTTCAGGAACTCCAAACTAACCTGTTTAAAAGCAAGACAGAGAAATCACATAATTTTTTTGGGCCTGAGATGTCTCATCTGAAAAATTAAATAGTCTCTAAGGTTCTTTCCAGCTCTGAATCCTATGCTTTCATGATGAGAGATAGTGCAGGGGAGAGGGGGCCCCAAAGGAAGGGGAAGAAAGAAGAGGGAGAGAGAGGGAGAGAGAGAGGGAGAGAGAGAGGGAGAGAGAGAGAGAGAGAGAGAGAGAGAGAGAGAGAGAGAGAGAGAGAGAGAGAGAGAGAGAGAGAGAGAGAGAGAGAGAGGAGAAAGAAAGAGAGTGAGAGAAAGGGAGAAAGAAAAAGAGGGAGAGAGAGAAAGAAAGAGGGGGGAGGGAGAGGGAGAGGAAGATAATTACAGAAACACTAGACTCCATTACCAAATAATTTCCTAATGAGTTGCCACAACCAAGGGATTGAAAGAACCCAGAAAATGCCTTAGTCATCAACACATACTCTCCTAGTTAAATGGAAAAGGGTCCATTAGTTTTGAGTATAAATTCAATCTACATAATTCTAAGGAAAGGAAAACAGAAAACTATGAACAATATAATCTCTGAAAAGAATTTGAAAAAAAAAATGAGCTTGCAGAAATTAACATGAGATTCAGCTAACCCAGATTGTCCTAATTTACAAATGAAATTACAATATACAAATAAATACAATACACATAAAACAAATCTGCCATCATTTTTATAGTCATTTTTTTCTTTTTTTTTTATAATCATTTATTTTCAACAGCAAAAATAGAAGAACCACAAACGATTGGACTCGTATCATTTCCTTACCTGAAGTACCAACAAAATAGGGAAACATGACTATATCTAACCAAGAACACAAAGAAGTAATCTTTTTTGGAGGAGACACATCTGTGAAAACACACTGAGGGATCAAGTTGAGACAACTGTTTATCTGTCTATGTTCAAAATATATTTGTGGACAAACAAGTGATAGAAGAAGACTGCAAAAGAATGCCAAAAAAAAAATCACAAACAGAATTTTTACTACCCCAAAGGAATCAAGATGACGGTAGCAACTACCAACTTTCATGTCCTCCTGACACTGGTTAAAGAATATATTTAATTTTTTAACATACCTGAACACAAAGCAACCTTGAAAGTTCTTCTCCACTAAAATTTCTCTCAAGAAGATATCAAAATAATATAAGACTCCCCAAAAGACTCAATTATGCATTTAACTTTATTCAACAATTGACTAAATAATAACATGAAGCAAGACATTAATTAAAGAGCTATATAATTTAAAAAAGCATTTATCAACATCATGGAAGATGTCCCCTCCATTAAATCCGAAAAAAGTCATTGCCCACCATGTTAAGTTCTCTTTTCTAAATTCACAAATAACAATATATTAATTGGATTGAGTAGAAGTGAATTAGAATCACAGAAATCTCTTTCCATGTGGGTCATAACCTCCCAAATTTATACTTCAACCTCAATATGACTTTTATTTAATCTTTTTCATCCAAACCTCTTCTCCCAGGTCTCTGGTCTCATTTTCCTCCATTCTCAGTCTTGGTAAAAGTATGACTATTCACTGTTATTCTTGTTTGAGTCAAGTCAGTAAGCCAATATTAATCACTTACAATGAGCCAAGCGCTGTGCTAAATACTGGCAATACAAAAAAAAAAAAAAAAAAAAAAAAAAGAGGGGGACCCAAAAACACTAATGAAAAGACAACATACAAATAATTATTCAATTACAAGATGTATACAGGGTAAATTGGAGGCAATTTCAAAGAGAAGGCAGTAACACTGAGTGGGATTAGGAAAAGGTCAGTTTTTCACATAAAAGTTTCATATCTCAAATATATGGAGAACTTTTTTCAGATTTCTAATATGAGTCCTTTACTGATAAATGGTCAAAGTATATGAACAAGCAGTTTTTGGATGAAGAAATCAAGCTATATATGCTCATAAAAATGCTCTAAAACATTATTGATTGAAGAAATTTAAATTAAAACAACTTGAGATATCATCTCACACTGATTCCCTAAAATGATAGAAAAGGAAAATGACAAATGTTGAAGGAGATGTGAAAAAAATTGAGACCCATTGATGGAACTGTGACCTGATCCAACCATTTTGGAAAACAATCTGAAATTATGCTCAGAGTTATAAAACTATTTATGTAATAGATAGATAGATAGACACACAGATGGATACATGAATAGAGATAAATATAGATATATAAATTAAATCTATAAATAGATATCAATACACATATGCATCTTTTTGATCCAACAATACTGCTAGTAGGAATGTTTCCCAAAGTGATCAAGGAAAAAGGAAAAGAACCTATATATTCTAAAATATTTAAAATATTTCCAAAGAATTGGAAACTGAGATGTCCATCAATTGTGGAATGACTAAATAAATTGTGGTATATGACTGTGATAGAATACTCCTGTATATATGAAATGAAAAGCAGGTTGATTTTAGAAAAACATGGAAAGATTTGCATGAATAATAAGAATGAAATGAGCAGAAACAAAGAGAATGTCGCTACAGTAACAGTAATATTGTTCAAAGAATTACTATAAATGACAAAGCTATTTTGAGTATTATAAACATTCACATCACTACAAAGGACCTATAAAAGAAGATACTATCTGCCTCCGGAGAAAGAACTGATAAATAAAAGTACACACATAGTATGGTTATATATATATATATATATGTGTGTGTGTCTCAAATGGTGACTTTCTCTAGAATGGGGAGGGAGGAAGGAAGGCAGTTTGGAACTAAATATGTAACAAAAAACACAATAAATTAAATTTTAAAAGAACATTATCACTATCCTCAAAGAACTCTCAATGTAGTGGAGAAGACAACATTCAAGTAATTGTTCAATTATAAGATATATACAGAGTAAACTGGAAGTCCCTGGGTGGGACTAGGAAAGTCCTCCACTACTCCCTTGTAATACTCCCTTCATATTCTGTTCATCTTCAACATAGGGTTTCCCCCATCATCTGCCTTCTTTGTTCCTAATCCCATAAAACTGCATAACAGAGGAAATCATACAACTTTACCAACAAAACACTAAGAATTGATACTATCAATATAACCTCAACTGGGACCTTATTATTAACACAACATTATTTTTATCCCTTCCTTAAGACCTCAAAATTGTTATAGCTGCAATTATCCTCCAGTCTCTCAAAAAAAGGCAGCCATTCTCCTTATCAAAGCTAGCTCCTCTAGTTGAGTACATATTCTCACTCAAGCCTTTTATTCCAGTTTAACACAATAATTATTTCCCTTCTCTTCTTTCCAACCTCTTCCTATAGACATTCCTTCCCAATACTTACAAATATTCTCTTTTTCATTCTCTTATAATCCAACTTTTGAACTCATTCCTCCTCTTTGTATTGAAAATGTTTCAGGGCAGCTAAATGGCATAGAGGATAGAGCACTGGCCCTGAAATCAGGAGGACTTAAGTTCAAATTTGACCTCAAGAACTTAATACTTTCTAACTGTGTGATGCTGGGCAAGTCATTTAATCCCAATTGCCGCAAAAAAAAAAAAAAAAAAAAAAAAAAAAAAAAAGTTTCCTCAAAAGTTACCAAAATTTTAAATGTTAAATATTAGATGCTAAGTTCAGTCCTCAGCCCCTTGACCTGTCAGTCAATTTCAACAATCTCAACAATCTTAATCACCCTCTTTGTCCTATCCATTCTCTCCTGGTTTTTCTGTTATCTGTGTGACCACTCTTCGGTATTCTTTTCTGGTTAGTCATCCATTTCCTATTATCAAATATGAATATAACAACAAGATTCTGTCCTGGGCCCCTTTTTTCCTCTCTCATGGTGATCTCAACTATTTCCATGATTTCAAAGATCATTTCTACACAGATCATTGTGTACTGTGCCCTGGTCACATATCTGGAATATTATATTAAATTCTAAGCTCCATATCAGAATTAACAAGCTTTAGAACCTTCAAATGGAATTGTCCTGAGAGAGTATGTCACACTAATTAACTTAAGGAATTAGGGAATCTTAAGCCTAAAATGAAAATACTTAAGGAGACACAATAACTGTCATCAAGTATTTGAAGGATGTCCAAGTTGGATAAGGAATGAAATTTGTTTAGCCTGGCTAAGTACAGTTCAAAAAAAGTCATGGGTGGAATTAAGGCATCAAGAAAGAAAGAAAACCCCAAACAACCACCACCACCATCTAAAACTTCTTTACAATTAGAACTCTCCAAAGTAGAATGAACTTCCTTCATCTGATGCCTCCAAAGGCTAGATAAGATTTAGTGGATGTTAGAAAGTATATTCTTAGTTAAATACAGATTAGAACACAGGGCACTAGAGTTCCACTTCTTTTTTCTTTTCTTTTTTTTTTATTTTTGGGGGGATTATACATGTACATTCTTTTAAAAACCCCATTTCAACCCCATTTCCTTATTAATTATATTGGGAAAGAAAAATCTGAACAAAAAATAGGGAAAAAAAAAAGGAAAAAGTGAACATAACATATGTTTTGATTTACATTTAATCTCTATATTTGTCTCTGGAAGTAGATAGCATTTCCCATTCAAAGTTTATTGGAATTGCCTTGGATCACTGAACCAATGAGAAGAACCGAGATTTTCCTAGGTGATCAGTGCAAAATTTTGCTGTTACTGTATATAATGTATTTCTGGTTCTGCTTTTTTCATTCATATCAGTTTGTGTAAATCTTTCCAGGCCTTTCTAAAATCAGCTTGTTCATCATTTTTTATAGAACAATAATATTCCATTACTTATACCATAATTTATTAAGCCATTCCCCAATTGATGGACATTTACTCATTTTCCAATTCTTTGCCACCATAAAAAGAACTGCTACAAACATTTTTGCATATGTGGGTCCTTTTCCCTCATTTATATTTCCTTGGGATACAGACCCATTAATGGCGCTGCTGGATCAAAGAAAATGAACAATTAGTAGCCTTTTGGGTATAGTTCCAAATTGCTCTCCTCAATGGATGGATCATTTCACAACTTCACCAACAATGCATTAGTGTCTAGGGATCCATTTCAACTACAACTACTTGAACAATCATATGTCCTGATTCTATAGGACTTAAATCTCACCACTTGAACATAAATTCATCATGTCCAAAGCATAGTTCATTATCTTTAACATTAAACCTACTCTTCTAGAACTCTCAAATAGTGAAAACATAAGGACTAGAGCAAGAGAATCTAGGCTCTGAAATTTACAACCAGTTTAATCATAGGCAAGTCATTTGCTCATTTGTAAAATGAGAGGTTTTTGACAAGACAGTCTCTAATGCTCCCTCCAGTTGTAAATCTAATATTCCAAGATCCTTCTCAAATCCACATAGCCACTCCTAAATATATGCCTCAATTCCCATCCCATATATTTAACTATTTATCAAACATCTCCACTTAGATGTCCCCTTAGCATTTCAAATAGCCTATTTCTTTCCAAACATCAGGAAAACATGGCTTAGTTAAAAAAAAAAAAAAAAGATAATACTAAGTTACCCTCATTTTCTTTCCTTCCCTATTTATGCCTTTTTCTTTTTAAAAAATCAGCGCTTTTTCCTAATATTAGCCTCCTGTCGCCCTTCAAGTTTTTGTCTTTTACAAAGTGAAGTTTGAGCACCACTCAGCTAACAAAGCAATTGTAGTTTCTACTTCTCATCCTCTACCCCTCTAAAAGGGAGAGGAAGGGAAGTTTTCTCCTTTCTTCTTTGAGTTCTTGATTAATCATTGCTTTAATTTTGAGTTTGGTAACATTTCATTTTTTGACAAGTTAGATTTGATAGATTAAGAAAATGTTTTCCTAGATTTATGCAAAGCATTTGACAATATCTATCATACAATTCTGTGGATAAAATGGAGAGATATGAGCTAAATAATAATAAAACTATATAGATGAAAATCTAGTTGAATGACTGGGTCCAAAGAAAAGTCTAATATGATTCCATGTCAACTCAAAAGGTCTCTAGTATTCTTGGCACTATTTAATATTTTAATCAATGGTTTGGACAAAGGCAAAGATAGTATGCTTCTTAAATTTGCAGGTTATACAAATCTGGAAACAGCTAAGGTAATGACAGATGATATAAAGTTAAAAGTCTGCAATAATTAGAACTGTCTAGAAGTAAACCAGCCTGCCTCAGGATATATAATGGATTCCCTGCTCTGTGAAATTTTCAAACAAAAACTTCTTTTCCTCTATTTCTTGAATACTCTGTAAATAACAAATTAGGCAAGATGAAGGAACACCTCAATGTATGGGTTTAACTACTTGACTCAAGTCTATTCTAAACCTACTTTTGAGATTCCAAGGCCAAAAAAGGTAATACTAGTCATCAAGTCTGCTAATTAGCAATGGTCCTAGAGGCCCAAATTAGGCTTAAAGGCAAGCCAAGAGAACATAGTCATTAGCTTCAATAAACTTGATAATTAGAGCCCTTTTCCCATCTTCCTGCCCTACCCTGATCCATCTATCCACATCTTGAAGACTTGGTATTAGAAATCTATGTTCAGGTTCTAGTTTGGACACTTAGAAGCACTGTCTTGTAAATAGAGATGTTTAACCAACATTTACTGAATTAAATGACATCATCAATCTAAGAAAATTGTAAAGAGGCCATTTTTAGTTTTGATATAAGGAAAAACTTTCTAAAAGTTAAAAGAACCAAGAAAAAGAATGGGAATCCAGCCTCAGGATAACAAACTAGATCCAGAATTGGTAATAAAAGGCAAAAATTTAACTGAGATCTATTGACTACACTTACTAGGTCTATAAATGAAGGTCTCCATGTTTGTCTTCAAGCCTAATTTGAACCTTTAGAACTGCTTCTAATAGGTAGACTAGATAGATAATATTATCAGTTCTCAAAAACAGACCTAGACTATATTTAAGAGTATTTGAGAAATAGTATACTTTTTTGTTTTACTTCTTTATAATTCCAAACTAAACTGTTATGCAAAAGCTCATTGTTTTAATACCTATAATCTCTTTGCTATAAATATTAGAACACTATGAATCTATGAAAAGTTTAAATTACAAACATCCCAAAGGACAATAGCAATTTGCCCAGTATATTGTAAGCACTGCAAAATGGGATTTAGTTTGGAAAGAATGTTAGGGATCACAGAATGTTAATCAACCCAACCCTTCCTTTTTATAGCTAAGAAAACTAAGGCCCAAAAAGGTTATGACTTGCCCAATGTCACGTATGTAATAAGACTGGCAAAACTAGAATCAGAAACCAGATTTGACATCAAATAAAGTGGTATTTCTACTATTACTGTAGTGATATTATTACTAAGACCAATGGATGTACAAAAGCTAAGTAAGAGAAATCATAAGACAAATGTATTATCGGAAAAGCAGTAGACCAATCAGATAACAAGAATAATGCTTGAATAGTAGCTAAATGGTCCATGGTACACAGAGTACTGGCCCCGGAGTCGGGAAGATCTGAATTCAAATCTTGACTCACTTACTAGCTATTTAACTCTGGACAAACCGAATGACTTCTGTCTGTCCAATTTTCCTCATCTGTAAAATAGAGATAATAATAGCACCTACCTCCCAATCAATTTCCTCAATTGGCTTTAATTAACACAGTTCAGTTCCTCATTTTCAGGAGCATTATTAGTCATCTTACAAGTGTGAGGAAATTTAAGCTAACACCATTCATTCCTCTGGTCAGATCCAAGAATGCCAAGGGTATTCCAAGAATGTAAAGTCCCATGATGCATAGGCTTTGAGTCCCTGAACCTAGCATTCTCAGCACATTTTGCTAATTCAGAAGCATAAAGTTAGTACATTTTTCCACTCTTAAATTTAGAGGCTCACCAATCCTGCCTTCTCCACTGCATCTTCCAGTCCTGCCTACTCCAACTATTAAGGGAAAAAAAACAAGACTTCTATGAAAACAGACCTTGGCTTGTTGCAGTTCAAGTTTTCAGCTATTAGTATTAAGATAGACAATCCTTAAGGTTCTTTATGGTTCTTTTAACCATAAGAAGGGTGAGAGAACTGGCAGTAACAGCAGATCTTGGCACTTAAAAAAAAAGGCCACAAAGGAAAAATGAAATGAAAACAGTGACACAGCTTGTCTTGGAGAGTCTAATATAAAAATCAAGGAAAGAGAGTGAGGAGAAGGGATATTTCAGTGATCTAGACTAATAATAGTCTGATTACTTTCAGATCAATAATAAATTGTGAGAAGCATTCTGCTCTTACTTTAATGAAAAGGAATAAAAAAGAAGCTTAAAGAGAGGGAAATAAACAAACTCTTTTTTAATTAATATTAAATTAATTTTAATAATTAATTATTTTAATATTTTATTAATATTTTTAAAAGATTAAAAAAGGTTCTGCAGAGGACTTATGGGTCAGCACCATATTGTAATATATGTCCACCACTGAATTTTATATTCTAAGAAGAATATGGAAAAATATATAACTTTCAGAAAAAAAGTTAAAATGAGTAAAAGAACTTAAGAAATCTATCTGTGAAGATAGTTAAAAACACAACTATTGCTTCAGCAATAAGCTTTACAGCTAATCCATATTCTGGGTTTAGAGACCTAGTTCCATTCATCTAAAATAAATTTTTCCTGCTACAATTTAAGCCAAATGAAGGAGACCATATGTTAACCTTTTGTCTAGCTGGGAGGCAGCATAATACAGTGGGGAAAGAAAATACTTTACAAAAATAAAAAGCTATATAATAACATGCAACAACTCTCCTGACTTGTTTGGCTCTCTTCAGATCTATTCCAAATCTGTCTCTTCAGATAGATTTGTGAATCTATCTGAAATCCATTATTTGATCCTCTCCCTTTATTATTTATTTATTATTTAATTCTAAACTATGTGTCTAATGGATTTTAAGTACTTTAGGATAATGCGATTATATATTGAGATTTAGAAGGGTATTTGGAGGTCATATAGTCCCACCATATCAATTAACAAATCAGGAAACTGAGCTCCAAAGGCTTTATGTGATTTGCCCATAGTCAAAAACATAGCAAACAACAGTCAGAATTTGAATGGGGATTCTGCCTCCAAATAGAACTCTCTTTCCATTACATCACATTGCCTCAAATAAAACATAAACAGCTGAAATACTACTAATTTTTAAAACTGGACAATATCTATAGGACTTTTTCATCTGTCCTATCTCAATCTCAGAAGAGATCCTTCAACACTCTGAGATGGAGAACCATGTCACCAAGTAGGCCATGTCACACAGTAAAAGGCATTCAAGTTTTCCATCCTTGTATCAACTCAATTCAATCATTAAGTGAGTACCTACTACATGTATAGCACTATGCTAGGAACTGGAAATAAAAAGTCAGCTAAAAATATACAAAATTCAACTAGTGAGATACATGTAAACAAATAAGCAAATATAGGATAATGTGAGGTGAGAGAGCACACTAACAAATTGATCAGGAAAGGCTACCCACAAAACATGGTAAATGAGATGAGCCTTGAAAGATTCTGAAAGGAACAAGTAAGGAAAAAGGACACATAAAGGACAGCCTGGGCAAAGATTAGAGGAAAGGGATGAAATACTGATTTTAGAGAATAATATGGGGTCCAGCTGGCTAAAATGCCAGAGTTCAAGAAGAAGAAAAAGTGGAAATAAGTCTAAAAAAGTCAACTCAACATCTACATCCAGAAAGAGGACTATGGGGATTAAATATGCACCACAACATAGAATTTTCATCTTTTTTGCTTGTTTTTTCTCATTTTTTTCCTTTTTGACCTGATTTTTCTTGTGCAGCAAGATAAATGTGGAAATATGTTTAGAAGAATTGCACTTGTTTAACCCATATTGGATTACTTACTGTCTAGGGGAGAGAGGAGATAGAGATGTAAGGAGAAAAAAAATGGAACACAAGGATTTGCAAGAATGAATGCTGAAAACTATCTTTGCATGTATTTGGAAAATTTTAAAGCTATTATTAAAAAAAAAAAAAGTTAGCCCAAGTCAGATGATAAAATGCTTGAAAAGTCAGAGGAATTAGTACTTTGTCCTGAGCCAAAAAGGAAACAATAAAGATTCTTGATCAGGGTTGTGATGTGGGCCTAGTTATGCTCTTAAGTTTACTTGGTAGTTTTATGGAGGACAGACTGAAGAGTTAAGATCAGTTAGAAAACCTGTTTGTTTTCAGCTTGAACATGACATGATTATAGAAAAATATATCCCTTTAGGATCATTAAATGCTAATTCAAAATGTAGCCAAATCACCTAAGAATTTTTTTAAGGAATATTCTTTCTGTCCAGGCTGTCTCATAAACTTACTAAGAACACAGAACAAGATTCACGAATGTACTTGCTCTAAGTTTTAGCTTATTCTACTATCTCTGAGAAAGGCCTTGTCTAGGCATCTTTTCTTTTAGCAGATTGGTCTTGGCTAATACTAATGAGACTAGACTATTACACATATAAAGAAGTGGGAACCTGAGGCCGGGCCAAAGAGAAAAAAGGCAGAAGATCTGGCAAGAAGATCAGTTTTGCCCTCTCTGGGAGCTCTGGGAGATGCCAGCAATACAAGGATACAGAGGAAGCCAGGGAAGGCAGATGCTCCCAGCTGGCAGCTGGAAGCAGCAGTCAGGACAACAAGGACTCAAGCAGAGCAGACACTCCCACAAACAACAGAGGTCCTGTACAAACCAGTCTTACTTGGTATTCTTATACATACTTCATGGAACTAAATGCATGTTTGGGGATGAGGAAGAGACCCTGAAAATTGTGTGGGAAAGGATTTTTATCAACATCATTTGCTTTCATTTAATAACTTCTAAGTGTTCTTATAGCTAGGATTAGATTTTAAATTGTCCTGATTTCCCATTTCTAGGAGATTAATAAGAGAATAAAAACAGCTTCAAATAAACTGTAGACTAAGATAGACATGATATAAACAAACAGAACAGAAAAAAGGAAATGCCCAATTAGATTCATCACCCTTTCTGATCTGCTGACCTCCAACCAAGGATTTTGCAAATAAATATAATTTTACCTAGAAAAAGAGTCAGATTCTTCCAATTATTATCTCCAAACAGCACTGTATTATTCTAATTCTCTTTCACCTTTCTAGCTTTTTATCTTCTTAAATGGACTGCATTATGACAGAGGATTTTATAAACTGTCTAATATCTTCCTAATAATCACAAAAGGATTAACTCATCTTTTCCACCTGTATTCATACCTATTTTACATCAATTCTCCCATTTTTCCTCTACAATGTCAACAAGAGTCAAACATTAATGTCTTCTTTGTATATAAAAACACTCAACATGATAAGCTTATGAGTTGTTTTTAATAGTTGTCATGGATTATTTGTACCCATACAGCTTTTCCCTTGTGACCAAAGGTGAACATTTTCACGATGGTTTACCTGATTTGGGGGTACAATCTGTGACAGAGATAGGAATATAATTTAGCTCCAAGGAAGAAAACAAAGCTCAGCTGACTGGCTCATATGGGGTAAATTTGTGACAGGAGAATTCCTTAGCAAGATTATCTCAGATATTTAGAATGAAGAAACAATAATGACCACTTACAATGTGCTAATGTTTTAAAAAACCAAATTTGCTTGTCAGAAATAATGTGATAAAAATAAATTACAAAACTAAAAATGCAAAAACTTTGCTTCTATAATTTATTTATAAAATGCTTTACATTCCTTAAATCAACTGATCCTCAGAACAACTCTGTGAATTGGGTAACACAGATATTAGTGTCTCAATTTGGCATCAAAGGAAACAGGTCCAAAACTATGTTAACTAAAAACTATGTCAAATGAAACATGTCTAATGAGACAGTCAGGATTCGACTCTAAACCCATTTTTTTTTTTCTCACAATGCCACAACTGTTTATTTCTATTATCATGTATATTTTATAGATAGAAAAATTAAAGATTACTTTCCAAACAATGTATACTGAGGTCAAATCCAAACTAAAATAAGGGCCTCTTGCTTCTCAGTTGCACACCATCTGATCACTGCAGCTAAATACAGAAAAAGGACCAAAACAACTCAAATCTTTCAGTGGCTATAAACAGGAGAAGGAAGTATGCACCACTTAGAAGACTTCCCTTGTGAAAAGAATGCTAATTCAATATACGCAAATGTACTAGAATTAAGTTTGTTTACAGGTTCTTTTTCTTTAGGTTTGCTTCCCCCTTCCTTTTTTCTGTTTCTACATCCTCCCATCCATTCTTCCAAAGGAAAGAAAGGAAACAGGAAATATTCAGAGAAATCTGAACAGATGATAAAACATGCCCAGCAAAGCAATGGGCTCCTCCACTCTTAAAATGCAAATACTTCAGATCAGTTTTATACTTCACCTTAACATAGTGCTCTGCAGTTTACAAAGACTTTTCCTCCCAATTCCCCTGAGATAACACAGTGCAAGTATTATTACCTTCATTTTACAGAAGGAAAAACTGAACCTCCAAAAGAGGAAGTTCAAAAGAGGAAACAGTGGACTTGACTCAGTGTGCAATGCTCACTTTACCACTAGTTGACACATTCTGAAAGGCATACAACTCATTTAATTCACAGCAGGAATGAGAAGTAATTGGAATGCCTTTGGTGTGTGTGTGTCCTATGATACAGTAAAAAGAGTGCAGACCCTGGAGTCAGATCACCAGGTTCAGATACAAGCTCTTGACAGTGGACAGAGTAATGGATTTACAATCAGGAAGTTGTTCAATTGGGTTCAACTATTCATGATCCCATGTGCCAGATGTCCATGGGGTTTTCTTAGCAAACATATTGGAGTAGTTTGCCAATTTTTTCTCTAGTTTTTATGCAAGTAGGAGTTAAGTCACTCTGGTCTTTCTGACTCTAGGCCCAGTGCTCTATCTAATGAGCCACCTAGCCATCCCTCAGGAATCAGGAAGACCTGTGTGCAAATCTTGCCTCAGATATTTACCATCTACTACCCCGGAAGTGCCTCCATTTTCTCAACTATAAAATAGAAATAATAATAGCACATACCCAAGGAGCTGTTGTAAGGATCAAATGACATAATATTTGCTTTTTTTTTTTTTTTTTTAAGTACACAGCACAGGGCCTGACACATAGTTTTCAGTTGAGTCTGATTCTTCATGATAATATTAAAGAAGATTGCCATTTGCTTCTCCAGGTTATTTTACAAATAAGAAAACTGAGATAAACAGGATTAAATGGCTTGCCCAAGGCCACAAAGGTAGTAAGTTATCTGAGGCCAGATTTGAACTCAGGAAGCTGAGTTTTGCTGACTTCAGGGCTAACACTGTACCACTAACTGCCCAAGGACATAGTAAACATCACATAAATTCTCATTCCCACTCTCTCCTTAGTTAATTTCTCTGGGCCTCAGTCTCTTCACATGTAAAAAGAAAGGCTTAGACTATATGGTTTCTGAGGTTCCTTACAACTCTAAAGCTATGATCCTCTACTTAGCAAGTTAATTATAAATAGACTATTCCTAAATATTAATATTTAGTAGCTACAAAATGCCCAAATTATAAGTAGCAGCCTATAAAGTGAGTTCATAAATATCTATTCCTTGGACATGTATGATAAATGTATAACAGGGTGAGCCCAAAGTTAAAAGAAAGACAGTAGGCTAGATCATATTTAGGAAATTGTTCAGTGCTTCCAATGATCCCAAACTACCAGCCACAAAAGTTAATTTATTTAAAATATTCTCCTAATGAAAGTATATGGCTGTATGGCTATGAACTACGGATCACAACCATCTAAGAAGAATCAAAATTTAAAATAATACAAGAAGTAATAGAGACACATGGTAAGTGCTATGTCAAAGGACATTAGCAAGAATGACTTGTGTGGGGAAAGTGTCATAAATGGCATCATCAAAGAAATGTATGACCAGAAAAAGAAGTGGATAAGTTGTACCATGAAAGAAGGTTAATTTATAGACAACTTAAGTGTTACACAGGTACTCAAGAGATACAAAAAGAGTCAGAGGAAGGCTGATAGTATTTGAGTTATCTCCTTTATGGTGGATTTACATAAAGAGAGGGATAGGATGTCAACAGCAACATGTTCAGTGAAGAAAAGAACCATATCTATGAGGTTATAACTCCATCAAACTAAGATATAAAAGTAACAGATAAATAGGTAAGAGTGTGTATTGCGGTGAGGAGGGGAAGAATATTTCCTTCATTACAACTTCTAAGTTTTTATATGAACTGATGCTAAATGAAGTGAATAGAACCAAGAGAGCATTATACAGAGCAACAACAAGACTGTGTGATGATCAATTCTGATAGACATATCTCTTTTCAAAAATGAGATGATTCAAAGCAATTCCAATAGACTTGGAATGGAAAGATTCATCCACATCCAGAGGGAGAACTAAGGAGACTGAATGTGGATCAAAGCATAGTATTTTCACCTTTTGCTGTTGTTTGTTTGCTTTTTCTTTCTTGTGGTTTTTTTTCTTTTGATTTTATTTTTCTTGCACAACATGATGAAAATGGAGATATATTTAGAAGAACTGCACATGTTTAAACTATATGGGATTGCTTTCTGTCTATGGGAGGGGATGGGGGGAAAGGGGAAAGAAAAATTTGGAATATAAGATTTTGCAAAGATGTATGTTAAAAACTATCTTTCTTTGCATGTATTTGGAAAAATAAAAAGTTATAAAAAAAAAGCAGCCCAACAATCTTTAAGTCTTTTGCATATACTCAGTTTAACTGGAATTAGAGAAGGGTGGTATCTTTTTTATATCATACTAATTAAGCCTCCCAGAAGTGACCAACCATGAAACAAAGTAGTTTCTATTCTTTTTTTTTTTTTTTGTAAATCAAGAAATCTTGACAAAATTTAGAGATTTATAAACTGATTTCATTAAATATTTTTAAAAGTGTAAAAATTGGCACCAACTTCCAATATATCACATATCTTTATTCCACATTCCTTCTCCATTGAGAACTGAAAAATACCAATCTCAAAAGAGAGGGTACTTTTAAGATCATCCCAATCCAACCCCTTATTTTACAGATGAGAAAAAGGAAGTTGACAGAGGCCAAGTTATTGAGACAGCTGGTGACACTGCTAAGTAAGTGAGCTAGGCTCCATTGCAGGTCTTCTGACTTAAATCCTTGTCCATATTGCATCCACCATGAGCCATACCGTATATAGTTTGTCTTCGTGTTGACTACTAAAAGTCACTGTTTTAACAGCTATATAATTTCTATAAGGGGGGAAAATCACTTAAATCTTAGCAAAGACAGCTGCTACTCACATGTGGAAACATTTTTCAAACTAGGAGCTCAACAGATTAGTTGCCCTCAAAAAGAGATTTAAAAGTCAGTTCCTATTTTTTCTTGAAATGATATAAAATTTCTATTAAAAAGTAAATAAACAAAAACATTAAAGTAAATCCAAGATGTAAATGAAGACAAATCTCTCCCTTATTTTCTCTTCCAAACAGGAGTTCTGAACACAGCAGAAGCTTAATAAATGTGCACTGAATTGATGTTATTTGGTATTAAGGTGTTGGCTTTCTTCTCTCCTGACTTTAGCCTATACACAACAAAGGTTTTTCTCCTTTTGAAAAAATTAATCAAGCAACAAATATTTATTAAGTGTTTAATATGTCCAGACAAGTACTAAGCTGTAGGGATACAAAGAAAAGCAATAATTATCCCTGTTCTCAAAAAATAAAGATCTTGCTTCTACTCTAACTCAGCTTAAATTTGCATAATTTGTTTCTGAGAATCATTAATCATTTGATTTCAAGAATAACCTATTAGAAGGTTACATTAGGTTCATTATAACTCTTTCCTGGTCAAATCCTACCTACACTACAAAAAAAATTTTGGGGCCCAAAATAGACACTACCTTGCAAGAAATTTTTACTACATGGTTAACCATTCCATTTTTACTCAGCACACTAGGCTCTTGTATTTTTTGCTGGTCTTGAAAGTAAAAATTAAGCAAGGTAGAGTGCTGGGTAAAAACATTAAGAAGGCAGGAGGCAGGAGAGACACTCCAACTGCCCAGTTTCATCTCAGTCCTGGCTTTAATCATTTCTCCAGGGTATTGAAAACACACCTCCTTACTATTAAGAGCTACTCATCTTACCCTCAGGCTATAAAAGAGTCACTGGTGGCTAACATCCGTAATTCCAACCCAGTTAACGAGCCTCCCATTTGGGGTAACCAAGGAACACAAGAGACATTTTACACCTAATACAGTTAAGTACCAATGAAGACAATATCACTTTACTCTGTTCCTCCTAAACTGACAGTAAAGCCTTACTCATTTAAATGGAGGAGGGGAAAGCATAACAAAAGGGAAAATCAATCTAAATTGTAAAACATCTGAAGTAAAGCAGTTTATATTTAAGACTGGCTGTCCATAAAGTAACACAGCCTGCCCAATAAAGAGAAGAAACTAACAATAATTCCATGAGTCTACATTTAGAATTTTCAAAGCACTTTACCATCTATTCTTTCTTGAGTGGTGAGGGGTAGGCAAGGTATTGATGATTATGTGCATTATTTGTCAGAGAAGTAAAAAAGGTGTCTGGAAGCCACAGAGATAGTGGCAGATGACCACCTAGATTCTCCTTTTGAACAAGATGAAAGTAAGAAGAAAGATTACATTAAAGTTACAATGTATCCAAATTCTTTATTTTATAGATGAGGAAAACTGGGTCCAAAGATCAGGATGTGACTTACTCTCTAGCCAAGGCATTATGACTTCTCAAATGAGTTTCCCTTAATATTCTAATATTCTCCATTTAGTAATGATTCTAACAAAAATTCACATTTTTATAATGATTTAAGATTGACCATGGGCTTGTTTCCCAACAGTCTCCATTTTGTAGATGATTCTTCTGAGGCCCAGAAAAGGAAAAAGAATTTTAGAAGGTGACACAGACACTCAGTGGGTGAGCTAGCATCAGAAACTGGAACTTCTGTTTCCTGGTTCCATGGCCTTTCCACATCAGAAAGATTCTTACTGCTTTGTTTGTCTCCCTTCTATTTGATTACTGCAGGAAAAATGCCATCCTCTCTCAGGATTTACTAGGTATCCAAAAGATCCTTTATATATTGAGCACACTTTACTAGAAAGATTTTTCTGGGGGGAAAAAAGCTACTGTTATAAACAGAATTTTAAAAATACATTTAGAAAATCAGTCAAGTTAATGGGGTAAAAATAAATTCTCATTAGACCTACATTACTTTCCTTTCCAGCTGAAAATTTCCTACTTACTATTAATATCCCAATTTATTTGTGGAGTCACAATACAAATAATAATTTATATAGGCTTACAAAGAAATATGTATACATAAACAATCTCATTTGATCATCAGAACAATGCTTTGTGTCAATTTTATAGATAAGAAACTCCATTTTATAAATAAGGAAATTGAGGATGAGAAATTAAATGATTTGCCCAAGGTCATATAGCTAGTAAGTGTCTGAAGCAGTAGTCTTCCTGACTCCAAATCCAAAAGTCTACTGCTTTTGTGAGTTGTCTCAAAAAATTTATGAAGTTTTTGATAAGTTTTTACTAACATGCAGGACTCCAAAAAATCCTAAAATCGTATGTGAGAAAAGGAATCTACCCAAGGTATAGCTTCTATACATTTCTCTATTAATACTCTCTATATGCTAGATACTTAATTTGTTGACATGAACTGAAGCTAAAGTTTGTATTCTTCCTCATCCATTACAATGCTCTGCTTTAGACAAATGTCATGCAACCTTTGCTCTTTACAATGTAAACAAAATAAAATTTGAGATATCACTTGAAGTTCAAAGAGCAGCAATTCACTGAAGAGCAGTTAACAGTGTTCACAGAAGGCAAAGTGTAACAGATTAAAATGGAAAATATAAGGGATCTCCTTCAATTAAGACTGTAAGTCAATGTTTCCCAATCAAAATGCCATGAAACAATAATGGTATTGTGTAAGGGTGCTATTGAATGACCATACTGCTGAATTAAATATTATGATTTTTTTTTTAAATTTCAGATAATTCCCCATTTCACATGTGAAGATGAGATATCATGTTTATTTCATTATGAGCCTCATAAAAACCTTGTATAGTACCATAGAATCATGGACAATTATGGACAATTAGATTGAGAGGGAATCTTAGCTTCTATCTGACCTAAACCCTATACAAAAAGAATCCCAACTATAATAAGACTCCACAAAGCCTTTTTCTTGAAGATCCTCATTGATAGGGAAAACTCAACCTTCAGAAGTAACACAGTGCCCATCTTATTCAACTCTATATTTTTAGGAAGGCTCTCCTAATATAAAGTCTCAGTTTTTCTCTTTGCAATTCCTACCTATGGTTCTAAATTCTATCCTCTAGGACCAAAGAGAGAGAGTAAGCCTAATCCCTCATCCACATGACAGCTCCCCAAAAACTGGAGATAGCTGTCACAGCCCTTCTGAAGTGTCTTCTCCAAGCTTCCTTCAACCTATCTTCATATGAAAAAGACTCAGACTTCACTCTCTTGACTGTTACTTATAGATGTCATTTTTAAACAGTAGCTTCCAGAATTAAACACAATACACTAAAGATAATCTAGCCAAGTCAGAGTGCAAAGGAACTATATATAAGCCTCCCTATTCTTGGATGTTATGCCTTTATTAACCCCAATTTATATTAATTTTTTGGCAGCCATATCACACTGCTGACTCATATCATGCTTATAATCCACTTACATTGCCCAGATGTTTTTAAAATTGCTATTTAATAATATACTTGTGAAGTTCATTTTTGGAATCCAAGCATAATTTGTTTCTACTTAATTTTATCTTGTTAGATTCAGCCCAATGCTTAGGTCTATCAAGCTCTTTTTGGACAAAGTATCATCAATAATGTCAATGACATTAGCAATTTCTCCCTTTGTGTCATCTACAAAGTTGATGAGCATAATGTCTATGCCTTTATCAAATATATAGATATTAAATAGCACAAGACCAAGAACAGATTCCCCAGGGCATTCCTCTGCAGAACTGCTGCCAAAGTGACCTCCAACCAAAAACAACTCCTTTTAATTCAACTATCCTAGTAGTTACAGATCCATCTAACTATGTTAGAGTCTAACACTCATTCCCCTTATCTGCTCAATAAGAAGGAAAAAGAAGAAGAGGAGGAAGAGTATGAGGAGGAGAAGGAAGGGTAATGAGGTTAGCATAGCTTAAAACTATTTCTTGGTGAAGCCATGAAAAGTCAGAATTACTACTTCCTTTTCTAGATGCTCAGTAATTATCTCTTTAATAGTGTATTCTAAAAATTTTACCAGAAATGAAAAACAAATCCTAACTAGAACTTACATAGTCTCTTCTATTCTTTTTTTTTGAAAATAGAGACATTTGCCTTTCTTCATCCTGCAGTGCTTCTATAAAGAGTCTCAGCAATTACACCTGCCAGTTCTTCCAGCACTTGAGCACATACTTATCTGGACTTGGTGACTTGAGTTTATCCAAGACAACTAGGTGTTCTCTTACCATCACCCTATTTATCTAGGTTGTCAACTCTTCATTAGTTACTTCCAGGGGAAAAGTTATTGTCCTTGGCAGAGAAAACTGAAGCAAAACAGGAATTGAGCAATCCTGTCATTTCTCAGTTATCAGCAACCAGTCTACCCCATGATGCAGTCCCATCCCTTCAGCAAGCTCTGCTAAAAGGAACGTTTAAACAAAGACAATAGTTCAAATTATTATCCACGTTGTAAGATGAAGAAATTGGGTTTCAGAGAGGAAAAAGTAATTTACCCAAGAGCATACAGCTAACAAGTGGCAATGCCAGAACTCATACCCAGGTCTTCTGCCTCCAACTTCAATGATCTGATGAATCAATCACACAGAGCTCAATATCCCTATTGACCATTCTGACAAGTACTAGACCGGTGCCTATTTTCAAAAGAAAAAGTTATAGCCCTGGAGTTCAAAAGCACTGAGAATGGAGAAAGACTTTAAAATCTGAAAGAAATGGGGGAGGGGGAGAGAAGAGAGAAAGGAGAAGAGAAAACAATGCCTAGAGGATGGCCAATGCTTCAGGTTCCCTTATCTACAAAGAGATTCTATGGAACTCTATTTTCTTAGAACCCTATTCCCTATCACAATCAAATTTGTAGAACTTAACTGAATGAACTGGCATATTTTTAAGTATAAATTATAATGGGGTGGGGATGAGGGGAAGATGGGGAGAAAAATAGAGCAAAGGAGAATGATAAAGGTTTTCATGCTGACACCTATCTTCAATTTTATTAAGTTGCTTAATATCTCAGAGAAAGTAGTGGGAAGGGAATTTAGAACTCAAATTGTTATTTAAAAGAATGTTAAAAATCATTTTCACATGTAATCGGGAAAAAATGAAAAATTATTCAATTTCATTGTTAATGTGAATAGGATTTTATAAACATAAATGTGTTTACAAGCAACTTTTCAAAAATGCATTTGTTCCATAAATGTATACAAATAAAGAGACAAATCTTTTCTTACACTGGATGAAGAAACTAGTTTTATCAGATCAGTAAACTTTTTTTCTGTTCTGTTTAAATCCTAAAAATAAGAATGCACACATGTTTTAACTCATTACTTGATTGATAACATTTCATTTTAAGGATTGTGATAGGTTTCTAGGATTGCATTTTTAAAAGATATTGATAAACCAGTGAAAAGTGTACAGACCCTGGAGTTAGAGGCCTTGGATTCAAATCCCAGCCCCATTTATAATATTATTCATGTGACCTCAGGCAAATGACATAATCTCCTTGAGTCTCAATTTCCTCAACTATAAAATGAGAAGATTGAGCTATATGGCCTTTGAGGGTACTTTTACAGCTACAGCCCAAATGTTTGAAGCACAAGTAGATAGTTAAGGTGGTAAAAGATCAAGGAACCATGTAGAGACATCTTGGAGAAAACTAAGGGAATGACCAATCAACAAATATTTCACTGTCTTCTCATATTTGAAGAGAAAGAAGGAGAAATAAAAAAGGCTTTATTTTGCACTTGAAGCAGAAAAAAAAAAAAATGTGGTATGTATGCTAGGGGAAGGAGACAAGTTTGGATTTGACTTCAGACAAATAAAAGCTAACATCCGTGTTGTCCAAAAAGTGAAATGTGCTATTTCTGGTGGCAATGAATGAAGATGCCATCAATTAATATCAGATGATCCCATATTATTTACTTTACAGAATATATAATTATTGAGGAGCAGCTAGGTGGCATAGTGGATAGAGCACCAGCCCTGAAACTCAGGAGGACCTGAGCTCAAATCCGACCTCAGACACTTAATACTTCCCAGCCATGTCACCCTGGACTAGTCACAAGTCACTTAACCTCAATTGACTTAGGGGGGGAAAAAAAAGAAAAGATGTAATTATTGATTAGCTGAATGACCTCTGAGATCCCTTGCATCTCTGAGATGGAATAATTCTAAAAACTTTCTACTTACTAAAACTATTCAATAATAGAACAGGCTCCCTAATTAGGCAGGGTTATAGATTTATGCAGACTGGAAGAGACCTGAGGTGTTATCTACTTTATTCCTCTTTTTACTAAGGAGGAAACAAAGCACAGAGAGATAAGGGGAAAATGCTTAGTAAACTTCTTGCCCCATAAGAATCCAAGAAATGACCATCAAGGTTGTTACAACAGAGATTCTTACATTGGATGGGAGATGAGATTAGATATCCTCTGTGGCACTTTCTGATATCATGATTACATGGTCTTTTCACTCTTTGATGTACAACTAAGGCAAAGCAAAGTTTAGGCCAGGTTAATTTACACTGGTTTTCCCCTTGCTGTGAGCCAGTAATGAGTGCACTCAAAGCATCATCCTTGCCTCTCATCTATAGCAATCAAGACTTATAACCAGTCATGTGTACTCATTGACACAAAAATACAAGATCTAATCCATTTATAACACATTGACCTCATTGAGGTTCCTTTAAATCTTTCTCATTTGTGGAAAGTGGTTGTATGAAAAGCAAAGCTGTGAATCACAACCAAGTAATTATTAAGATAAGACCAAAGAGTAACTGAGGAAAACCTAAAGGAACAGTCTGTGGGAGCACAAAGAGTTTTCACCTTGAACTCACAGGATCTGGCTCCAAATCTAGCTGTGCTAATTACTACTTATGTCACTTTCAAGAAGTCACTTAAAACTAAGGTTCAGAAAGGTCTTTATCTGTAAAATAAGAGGGTTGGGTCTAAATGATCTCTAAATGTTTCTTTCAGCTCTGATATTTCATGATCCTCGGGTACTTTTATATCTAAAGAAACTTTGCACATAAAGTTTAAATAATACCAGCTTAAGCAACTATGATTCTGAATTAGTGTTGACATCTTAAGTCATAAAGAGTTGAATTTCTACTCACTTTTCCCTTTTAATCCCCAAACAGGAAGCCTAACATTATAAAGTCATTTCTAATCCCTTACTATCTGAGGACAGCAAGAAGGAAAAAAATACATTTTTATATTTTCTCTGCCCACTGGTAGGGGGCTTTTAAATCCTCATTTTGCTAAATTGTAAGAAAGGGAGACAAGTCCATATAAACTTCCATATTTTTTAATCTTTCTATTACGTTTAGGAGAAAATTAATAAAAACTCTGTGATATAATATAAAAACATAGGATTGGAAGTCAGAAAACAATGGGTTTGAATAAATCCTGGCTCTAAGAATAATACTAGCCACTATTTATAAAGTTTTAAAGCTTGCAAAACACTTTACATTTAGTCTTTGCAATATCCTATAACCTAAGTGTTATTATGCACATTTTATAAAAAGAATTTTTACAGAAGAATTTTTAAAATGCCAAGGGCAATGAAAAAGAGTAGCAGGCATGAGTAGGCTGCCAAACGAAAGCCATGAGGAACAATTCTGAAGGATAAAAGTGAAAAGAATTGTGCCAGTGATAGAGAAGAGCACTAGCAGAAAGCTGAGGCTCCAGATCTCTTGTGATGTCAAAAGAAACCAAGCCTGGCTGAACCCTTCTGAGCTGAATTAGGAGAAGATCTGGACAAGAATGGCCCAAGAGGGATAGGCATGAAGATGCTGAAATAGTCGTCATTGGAAGAAACATCCCAAACTAAGAAATTACATTTGAATATTTTAAAGGTAAGGAAATTAAGGCTCAGAGAGGTAAACAACTCAATTGCATCCAAATCTTCCTGATTTCATCCCCATCATTCTGTTCTCTATACCAGAAGTATCATATTCACCAATTCTGCTGAAACAGATCAAAATGTAATAAAGAAATATTTAACCAAATAAAAAATATACATACAAGAAAAACATAATACAGTAATGTTAATTTGAAGTTTTCAAAATAAATATATGGACTACAAGGATCCATTTCTCTTTGAATCGGACATCACTGCTCTACCTACACTTATCTCTCATAGTACTAGGTCCTCACACAGTAACATCAGGCAAAGTTTTTCACATCCTTGGGCCTCAGTTTCTTTCTCTAAATGGAGGGGGAGGAGACTTAGACTAGATGCTTTCTAAGATCCCTCTTCAACTCTCCAATTTTATGAATTTCGGAACTGCCAAAACAGGATTACTCATTCATCTCAAATCGGCATTTTAAACATATACATATAAAGATACAACAGAGAGGTAAGTATAACATTTTTTCCTCAGCATTCATGTAATTATATGTTAATATTCATAGCATCTAATAATATTTTTTAAAATAAACTCACCTGGATTTGTTGAGACAAGTTTGAACATTTTAATTTACTTGTTCTGATCAGGGAAGACCAAGTCCCTGATTTATATATAGCATAATAACCTAACATGAAATATACATATTCTGACCTTAAAATCTGTGACTTCAAGGGAAACAGTAACATGTGATGGGAAGAACACTGAAAAGCCCAGGTTGTACACCTGAATGGACCCTAAATACTGTGTGTCCTGAGGCCAATCACTTCCCTTCCCTGATCCCCATCTATAAATGATGAAACTGAATTAGACCGTCATAAGACCACAGATCACAGATACACAAATGGAAGGGCCTGCAGAAGTCATAATTTGAAATATGAGGGACTAGAAGTGGGATATTAACTGAGATACTAACTCCAGAACCCATTTGTTCCCTAACATTTTTTACTCAATAACAATTTTTATTCAATTTTATTTTCCAACTGCTTGTAAAAATGGTTTTCAACATTCATTTTTGTAAAATTTTGAGTTCCAAATTTTTTCTCTCTCCCCCTTCCCCAAGATATAGGTTATATATACATACAATCATTTTAAACATATTTATACTGTGCAAGAAAAATCAGATCAAAAGGGAAATCCCAGAGAAAGAAATAGCAAATAACAACAACAAAAGATGAAAAATAATATGCCTTGATCTGCATTCAGTCTCCAGCATTCTCTCTCTGAATGTAGATAGCTCTCTCTATCCCAAGCCTATCGGAATTGGCCTGAATCATCTCATTATTGAAAAGAGCCAAGTCACAGCCCTTTTTGTAGAGGCAAGATACTGGAAACTGTTTGGATGCCCACCAATTGGAGAATGGCTGAATAAATTATGGTATATGAATGTTATGGAATATTATTGTTCTATTAGAAATGACCAGCAGGATGATTTCAGGGAGACCTGGAGAGATTGTAAGTGAAATGAGAAGAACCAGAAGATCATTTTACACAGCAACAATAAGACTATATGATGATCAATTCTGATGGATGGGGCTCTCTTCAACAAGGAGATGATTCAAACCAGTTCCAATTGTTCAGTGTTGAAGAGAGCTATATATACTCAGAGAGAGGCCTGTGGGAACTGAGTGTGAAGCACAACATAGCATTCTCATCCTTTCTGTTGATGTTTGCTTGCATTTTGTTTTCTTTTTCAGGTTTTTTTTTTCCTTCTTTATCCGATTTTTCTTGTGCAGCAAGATAACTGTATAAATATGTATGTATAAATATTGGATTTAACATATTTAACATGTATTAGACTACCTACCATCTAGGGGAGGATGTGGGGGGAAGGAGGGAAAACCTTGGAACAGAAAGTTTTGCAAGGGTCAATGCTGAAAAATTACCCATGCATAAATTTTGCAAATAAAAAATCTCTAATAAAATTAAAATTAAAAAAAAGAAGAAAAGAGCCAAGTCCATCACAGTTGATCCTCACATAATTTTGTTGTCACTGTGTATGCACAATGTTCTCTTGTTCTACTCACTTCTTTCATCATCAGTTCATATAAGTCTTCCCAGGCTTTTCTGAAATCAGCTGTTCATCATTTCTTATAGAACAATAATTATTCATTATATTCATATACCATAACTTATTCAATCATTCCCCAATTGATGTGTATTCACTTAATTTCCAATTCCTTGCTACGACAAAAAAAGCTGCTACAAACATTTTTGTACATGTGGGTTATTTTCCCTCTTATGATTTCTCTGGGATACAGATCCAGTAATATCACTGCTGGATCAAAAGATATGCACAGTTTTATAGCCCTTTGAGCAGTTTCAAATTACTCTCCAGAATGGTTGGATCAAAGTTCACAACTCCACCAACAATGCATTAGTGTCCCAATTTTCCTACATCCCCTCCAACATTTATCATTATCTTTTCCTATCACATTAGCCTAACTGATAAGTATGAAGTCCTATCTCAGAGTTGTTTTAATTTTCATTTCTCTAATCAATTTTCCCTAACATTTTATGTATTTTATTCACATTTCCATAGTGCTTTAAGTGTTAGTTTCATTATTTCCAATGCCTCTGTAAGATAGGTAGTATAAATATTATAAGGCTTCATATAACAGCCAAGTGATCTGACTTTGGAATCCACTCCCTTCCTAGAATCTGACTGCCTGCCTGTTTCTAGGAGTCCTTTGTGCTCAGACATTTTAGAAGTCTCTGAATAATAGCCTACCATCCAAAAAACGTGCATGTGAATCAGGAACTCTGAGTGGTCACTCTGCTAAGGTAGCTGATTCACTTTGTGTCTTATGGCTGGTCATTATTTCTCATGAATTCCATTTTCTTATGTGAAAAATAGGGAACATTTGTTTGTTATCTCCAAAAGATATTCACATTCACAGGAAAAATGTCACACAGCTGCTTCTGAATGTTTAAATGTACTAAGGATAATCAGTCAATAAGCATTTGCTAAGTGCCTACCATGTGCTAGGCACTGTATCAAGTGCTAGGGATACAAAAAAAACATGCTTCCTGTTCTCCAGAACCTCACAGTCTAATGGGGAAGACAACATGCAAACAATATGGATAAACAAGATATGAACAGGATGACATGGGGACACTCAAGAGAGGGAAAGCACAAGCATAAAGGAGACAGAAATGAATCAACATTAAATGTGTAGTATGTGCCAAACACTGGGCTAAATATGCTGAACACACATGTATACCACCCATGACCCCCAAGCAGAATGTCATAGTCACAAAGTAAGGTCAGAATGGAAAGGGAAAATAATAATTCATTCTGCTCCCTTTCTCTCACTACTTCAAGAATAACAAGACAGCCAGTATTTCAAAGTATCTAAATGGTAGCTGGTTCCCCTTGCTAGTAATAGCCACTCAAAGTTTTATTTTGTTTTTAAATTTATTTTCAATTCATGGAACAAAACAAGCATTTCCAAAACAGTACCATAAACCACAAATATACTACATACAACTTAACTATTTCCTCCACATACATAACAATTATCATGTATATTTCTTGTTTTTTCTTTTTTTCTTTCCCCTTTCTAGAGATGACTACCATTAGATACAAGTAGGCATATATGTGTAATATTATTCTATACATACTTCAATATGTCAATTCTTTTTCTGGATGCAGAAAACACTATCTTCATATGCCCTTTATTTTTAATTTATGTATTTTAAGAGTCAAAATGATTTAGCTACTTAAAGTTGTTCTTAAAACAATATTGCTGTTACTACTACTAGTTTTCTCTTGGTTCTGCTCATCATTTCATGCAAGTCTTTCCATGCTTTTCTAAGATTACTGAGTTCATCATTTCTTATAGCACAGTTGTATTCTATCACAATTCTATCACAATCATAAACACAACTTGTTCAGACATTCCCCACTCAAAAAGTTGAATGACCACATATTAGCCATGGAAAAGATTCTTATTCAAAGGACTGAACAACACACTAGAGCACTTCCTCTGGTTATTCTCCAGTTCAAACTTCAAGTTGCTCTCCTTCACTCTCACTGAACAATCAGTCCACATCTTTTTCAAGCTATATCAGTATATCCTTATTGAGGCATTTATGTCCATTCTTGCTATAATTGTATATGCTCTTTTCTCTTGACCTACACAATAACTCACTTACCCACCCCCCAGCTTAGGCCACTGGTCTCAAACTCAAATAGAAAAAGATTCTCTGCAAGCTGCACATTGACTCAGAAAAGCACAAATTAACATTATCTGTGTCATATTATCTTTTCACTTATTTTGATAAATAGTTCCCAATTACATTTTAATCTGGTTCCCATAAAACCCATGCCAAGTTTGACACCTCTGGTTTCCTTCTTTCAAATCTCTCTATTCCAATCCACCTTCACTCAGTCACCAAAGAAATTTTCTTAAAACAGATCTACCTATGTCACCCTTCTCTCACCATTTTAATAAACTGCAGTGGTTCTCTATTAACTCCACAATCAGATATAAAATCCTCTATTTGTTATTAAAGTCCTTCATAATGTGAGCCCTTCCTAACTTTCTAAATATTCTTCTTCTTGACTTCCCTCCACACATTTTCTAATCTAGCTTCAATGGCCAACTTGCTGTTCCTGGAACTGACACTCCATTTCTCCTGTCTCTGAATCTGCTCTGGCCATCCTCCATCCCTGGAATGCTTTCCCTAATTATTTTTGCCTCTTAACTTCCCTGGCTTGCTTTAAGGCTCTATTCAAATCCTACTCTCTACAGTAGTAGTATTAAACTCAAACAGAAACAGGAGTACTAAATGGAACCTCTGGGTCTCTATACTACAATTAACTTTTAAAAAATTAACATTTTCAGTATTCTAGTGAATTTTTATTTATTTTGTTAAACACTTCCCAATTACATTTTAATCTAGCTTGGGAGCACTAGGGCATGTTTGTGGTCTCCTGTGGCTCTTCAGGAAGCCTTTCCCAGTTCTTTCAGCTGCCTTCCAACTGTATATACCTTTAATGTACCTACTTATTTAAATGCACCATCAGAATATGAGTTCTTTGAAGACAGAAATGATTTTGCCTTTCTATGTATCCTTAATGTGCCCTAGTGCCTCGCATAGAGTAAAGGTTTAAAACTTACCTAACATTAAAAGAAACAACATGTAAAAACAGGAAATATATATATATATATATATATATATATGTGTGTGTGTGTGTGTGTATGTATGTATATATATGTATGTGTATATGACACATGCTAATGAACTAACTGCAATTTTAACAGCTGACTTTCATTTAGCACATTCTTTCATTCACTTGGATTCTTCTGGAACTCCTGTGTTCCAAAATTTTGAGCCTAAGGCTTAACCAGAGAATACTAGTGTTAAAAAAAAAAAAAAGGAAAGAAAAGAAAGAAGGGAAATGGCACCCCTCTAAGTGATTAAAAAAATACCCAGAAACTACACTCAAAGATGACCAACATCTACTAGGCAATCTAACAGTGCAGAATTGTTCTTGAAGAAGTATCTTCTCATTAGGCTATCCAGTCTTGTATAAACATTTAGCAGAAGACTTTGTGCCCCAAAAAGTAACTAAGCAAGAAGGAGAAAGTAAAGGAAACATATATGCAAAATGATAAAATATAATGTATAGATAAATCATGTGAGAAAGGGAAGCAGCCTCTACCCCATCCCTAAAAAGGAGCAATATTAAGGAACTAATTTACTCTTAAGCAAGGGAGAATACACATATATTCATGGTGAAAACAAAACAAAACAAAAAATTAAGTAGTATATCCTGGGCTGCTAGGTGTATCCAATTGTCTTGAGGAAATGGGAGGTTCATACCAATGTAGAAACACTTTCTAGTGATTCAGCATCTTGACAACTTAGTTCTAGTCATAGAGCAGAGCTATCAGAAAAGCAGCCTTAACACTCCCAACTATGGTCTAAACCAGATTAAAATGTCATTGGGAAATATTTATCAAAATAAAGAAAAAAAAAAACCTATAGATATAAATAAGTCAACCAAGGATCAATTTGAGTTTGACCCCACTGGCCTGAGGAACTATGACATTAAATGACTTGCCTATAGTCACAAAAGCAATATCAGATATAAGTCTTGCACCCTACTCTTCTTGAGTCCAAGATCAACCCTCTATTTATTATTATTATATTATATATTTAATAGTATAAAGGGTTAATCACTTTAATTTGTATTTAAGAAACCAAAACCCAACAGCTGGAGAGGCTAGAGAATGAAATGCAGCTTCTAGTTATCAAAAAGTTGGCCATTTGTTTTCTTTGTTCCACTTATATAGGTTAAATACTCTATGAAGAGTTAAACTAAATTTTCAATCCAATAAACATTTTCTGAGAATCTACTGTGGAAGACATAAAAATTAAGTAGTGGTCCTATCCTTTAGAAGATAGAGAGTAAGGGAGAGAAAGCTATAGACACATAAAATAGAGAATATATACCTGTGAAAATACCTGAGATATGCAAATCTCTCTCTACCCTTTGCTAGGAGGAAGTAGCTCATTTATTTCAATATTTAAAAAGTATCTATATGCAAACATTGTGCTAAGTGAGATAACAAAAATAATGAATCCTGCTCAAGAGGAGGTTGCAATTTAATAGAAATGTGAGTCATAAATAAGCAAAGTTACAATACACGTTAACTATTAAAAAAAAAAAAAGCTACAAAAAAAAGATAAATGGAAGGGGTACCGATTGCAATGGGTATCACAGGATTTCAACAGGTAGGTGAAAAAAGTTAATTCTAAGCATATAGAACAATAGGACAAAAGTGAGAAGGCCTTAAAAAGTTAACTGTCCAATTGTTCAGTGATGAAGAGAGCCATCTACACCTAGAGAGAGGACTGTGGAAACTGAGTGTGGAGCAAACACAGCATCTTCACTTTTTCTGTTGATGTTTGCTTGCATTTTGTTTTCATTCTCAGGTTTTTTTTCCTTCTTTACCTGATTTTTCTTGTGCAGCAAGATAACTGCATAAACATGTATGTATAGATATTGGATTTAACCTATATTTTACATGTATTAAACTACCTGCCATCTAGAGGAGGGCATAGGGGGTAGGAAGGAAAAACTTGGCACCGAAAGTTTTGCAAGGGTCAGTGCTAAAAAACTGCCCATACATATGTTTTGTAAATAAAAAGCTTTAATAAATTTTTAAAGAGATAAAAAAGTTAACTGTGTTTCATCATGAATTTCTCAAAATGACTAAACAAAAAATAAATTCTATAATACAGTAAAAGCAGATTAAAAATTAAATACCAACATATAAACTTAATGGTTTTGAAGACTGAATATAGACAACTTCATAATTCCATTAAATTCCATCATTTTTAATGTATGTGCTATTTCTCAATATATGAATATGAACTACAACTACTACTAGATTGTAAGCTCTAGCAGGGCTACTACTTATCTTCTCAAAAGTTGTCTTTTTAAAAGTTTGTTAAGTGTAATCTGTGTGTGTGCGCACACATAATATTTATATAATCTAAGTGTAGAACTTATCCCATAATTAATGATATTTAATCATTTAGGGAAATGAGGTGCCTATATAAAATGAGCTCTCCAAATATCTAAAGTCTCTTCATAAGTGTCACTTTTAAAGAGTTTTTAACCATTTTAGAAACCATTCAATAACAGATTATACACTTGTCTATTATCTTAAATAAAGAATGCCAATGGAAGGTCTTCACATCAGCATCCAGGGTATAACAGAAAACCACTGGAATCTGAGTGGGAAATTGGGGAAGAGGATGGAGTGTGACATGGGCAAACGTATCATTTAGGAAAACAACTCTGACAACTAGAGGATGGTCTGGAACAGAGAAGGAGTCGAGACAGAGAGACCAATAGGCTAGAGATGCAAGAGATGATGAAGACTTGAAACTAAAGTGACTGTGTGAGTTCAGAGAAGGGAATATGTATGAGAGATGTTATAAAAATAAAAATGACAAAACCTGGCAATGTATTAGATGTGTTAGGTGAACAAGAGAGAAAAATTTCTAAGAGTGCAAAAGACTAATATGGTCGTGCCTTTAACAGTAATAAGAAAATTATGAGTGTTGTGTGGGAGAAATGATGATGAATTCTGTTTTGGACATGTTAAGTCTGAAATGGCTACTTTAAAAATATCTGGCTTAAGATATATAAAATGCAGTCAGTGATGTGGGACTGTAGCTCAAACAAGAGACTACAACTAGATATAAGGACCTGGGAATCATCTATATAGAGATAATTGAACCCATAGAAGCTGATGAGATCAAGCAAAATTTTAAAGGAAGAATAGAAGAAAAGCCATAACAAAACCCACAGTTAGTGGGAGTGACATGGATAAAGAAACAGCAAAGGAGAATGAGTGGTCAAACATGTAGGAGGGAAATCAAGACAGTAGTGTCACAAAAACCAAGAGGAAGAGAATGATCAACAATTCCTCAGATGAGAGTGAAATATGAAGGAAAAGGAGGTTCCCTCTCACTGGATGTCTTCGAGCAAAGATTGAATCAAATGACCTCTCACCTAGGTGGGCTTTATGGTTTCTTTTTGAGAATGAATTGGCTTAGATGGCTATGGACACCCCCTTCAAGCTCTGAAATTCTATGACACTGTTGAGTACCCACAAAGGTGAGATCAGAGATACAACCAAAACTAATTAATACAAATAAAAAGACAGAATTGCTTCTCCTGCTTTTTCATCTAATATTCCTGTTTGCACAGAAAGGTCTCATACTACTGCTGTTTTTCCTGGTTTATCCAAACACCAGTCTTCCAGCATCCTCAGATATCTGTAACATAGTTACAGATGGCACTAAAGCAAAAAGTATTTGAAGAAGAAAAGCAACAGTTTAAGACCAAATGATAAAGAAAAGAAAAAAGAAAAAGATTGAAGAAAAATGCAAACAGAAGTGACAACAGAAATTAGAAACCAAATTAGAAAGAATAGCAACTGAATTATCAAACAGCACATCCACTGCCAAGAAAGATAAGTACATCTAGGGATAAAGGAGCATTAGACAGAACAGCTCTTGAGTCTGGGGTAGGGACAAAGAGTGATACCTCAATACTAGAGAACCTTAAAAGTTCAGGTATTGAACTTCTATGGTGAGGGGAAAGTAAAAAGGGTATAGAGTCTGGAGGTAAGCAAAGTAGTCTCTCCTCAAAGCAATTATGATCACAAGCAAAAGCAATCTATTACCTCACACCACCTATATCTGCTGCATTATGGTCCAGTACAATTAATGCTCAAGATAATAATCTTAAATTATCAAGCAGAGATTCTAATTATTGTCAATGTTTTAAAAAAATGGGGAAAGGAAACGGCAATCAAAAAAAAAGCAATAATAATTAGTGTTTGAAATGCAAAGAGTTAAAGAGGCTTTTGTCTCTTGTCCAGAATGATTCCTTTCTCAAATAGCTCTAGAGGTTAGACTTTACAATGCTGACTATAGTCAAGAGGAAGGCTACTGGAAACCCCTAAAACTGGCCAAGCCTCCCCAGCATTAGGGAAGTTCTAAGAGAAGGTAAATCTTGAATGAGCCAATCCTTCAGGATGGAATAAGTTTCTGGAAAGAGATGACCAGAGAGCCAGATGGGAAATGGAAGACTTTTCCATTCTATCTTATGTAGCTATATTCATGTAACTATATTCATGCCTAAGTACCAAAACACATTTTAAAACCAGTGTGGGGCTGGAATGTAGTTCTCATAGATTACATAAGCTCCATCACTTCCTTGTTTCATTAAGCATCAGAGTGTTCCAGGTTTTGTTTTTTACCCAAATAATCCTCTCTTGCACTTGTCTTCATTGTCTTCATCTTTTTAACACATTCTGTATGTCAGTACTAACCTAGAATCTTTCAGAGATATGGATGTAGTTGGGTTCTTAAAGGTTCCACCAGTAAGGCACAAACTCCGGCAGGTAATAGCCAAGCAGGAAAGATGGTAAGCACAGACCTACTAACTAACATCTGAGGGCCAAATTTGCTATATCTAGAGGAGCTCATCACCATCAAAGGCACAGGAAAATGTTCAACCACAGCAACTCTCAAAGACATAATATAATATATAGGGGGGAAAAAGGAAAGAGAATACTGGATTAAGAGCCAGAACAACAGAGTTCGAACTCATCCCTACTCCCACACTTACTTGTTGTTTGATCTTGGACAAGTCACCTAACCTATCTCAGGCTGAGTTTTCTCATCAATAAAATGGGGATAGTGACTTATAAATTGGAACTATTAGTGCCACTACTAAGTTCCAGAGGAGTTAGAACATGTGTCAGTACTGGAAGTATCTATCACATTCAACAAATATTTACTGAGTACCTACAATGTGAAACATCCTGTTTTTACTGCTGAACCTCCCAAATGCAGTGACTAGCAAATAGTAGATTCTCAAGCATGTACAAACTAAATATAAGAAGGGAATGAGCTAAGGTGCTACCCCACATTATAAAGCCAGCCTACCTTGAACTAAGTTTTTCTCATCACAAGAATTGATTTTCACTTTCCAATGGATCTATTTGTGACCATGAGAATCTAGTAAGACAAACTTCCAGGGTTAGGTTGCAATGTAGTGAAGAAACAGAGCAAAGCAAATTAGTACACATGGGGACTGGACCCATAACTCTAGTTTCATTAACAGATGTTTTAACCAACTAAGTTAAAATCAGAGGAACTATGAGAGACTACACATTAATAACATTGTTATATCAACTTCAAGACTTATGTTGTCAGATGCTGTATGCATTTCTGTTCTTTGGGATAACAGGTACACAGTGTTAAAGAAAATGAAAGTGGAGGGGACAAAGACTGGGGTAATGAGGCAGAGGATGGTGCTTGGGAATGCTATGTTATGAATTTAAATCACAGCACATACATACATATCCATTTAGAAGGTTAGGACCCAGTTAAAGTGACTTTATGTTGTCAACACTTCTATTGAAAGGTTCAAGGAAGTAGAAAAACTAAAATTTCCCATTCTATTTGCATTGCTCTCCTTTGAAGGCCTACAGCTTTCAGAACAAACTGAGAACTAATACATGCACTGTATTGCCTAACCTGAATGGACTCAAAGTAAAACCTTATTTAGAAACAGATCATTCAGCTTTATTATTAAATATATTAGCATATTCTAATAATTTAAGCCTATACATTTTTTAAAAATCCATTAACAATGGTTTCTAGATAACGCTTCTAAATCTAAGTTAAAACTAACTTTTTTTAAAAAAAAATATATTTGAAATTTGAAAATTCTTTTAAATAGCAAAACTTTAAAGCCCATTAAAAAGTTCCACAAAAATCTCCCACAAAATCAAGTATTTCCTCATCACTATTTCCTTAGGGACTGCCAGCTGTGTTACATTACATTTCACTAATAATATTCAAAACTACCACAACAGCAGGTTTTTTTCCATTTCTGCATGATCAGAAAGTAGGTAAACAAGGAGGAAGTTTCTGATGATATCAAATTTCTAGTTTAAATATTTTTCCATAAGTAAATATGCCTGGCAAATACCATAAATATCACAAATCACACTGGATTCCCAGAATTTCAGACTTAGAAGAAATCTCAGAGATTCTCTATTCTATCTAGTTCATATTTAATTATGAGTCTTTCCTACTTCCCTGATCAGAAGTCATTTAGCCTTTTTTATCTTCAGAGGCAGACCAGTAAACTTTTGAACAGTTTTAACCATTACCAAATTTCCTTTCATCAAGTTGAAATCTGTCTCCTTACAGCTATTAGTTCTAGTTCTGCCTCTGGGGTCACAAAGAACATATTGAATTCTGCTTTCATATGGAAGCCTTTCAAATACTTGATGATAGCTATCATGGACCTCTCCTCCAGTGAAAAGTTTTGTCTTCTCTAGGCTAAACATTCCCAATTCCTTCAACTGATATTTTTTCACAAAGCACACCCTCCAGTTTCTTAACCTCCTGTGTGTGGTTCCAGTTTGTCAACTACCTTTCCTGAGACACAGTGCCCAGAAGTAAACCCAGTGCTCCAGATGTGGGCTAACTGGCTCTAGTAGATTAAAAGTACAACTGCCTCTTTTCATACAACTGAAGGATATGTGGAGCTTTTCATTTACCATTTCATGCAGCTGGTTCAGGTTTGACAATTGCAGTTGCTTTGGGAAAAAAAAGTCCTACTAATCCCTGGTTCACTCCCCTCCTCTAAAAAACTCAAATTAAAGCTAAAAACTATGAAAGCAAAGAGGGTGACCAGTTAATTATAATTTGGCCAACTTCTCAGCTAAATCAATAACATTGATACTGAAGCAATAATTCACTAGTTTCCCCAGAAAAAGGGAGGCAGATCCTAGTGACACTGAGTAGCTAAACTAAAAACAAAACTTTCTTACTAAAATCATATTTTTATTCTAAATAACTCAAAGCATTTTATAAACTCTTGACTATCAATTTTAGATATAATGTATTCATCTTCCTTTCTAAGTCAATAGGGGAAGGAATAGGACAAATATAAAACTGCTCTGCCAGAAGTGGAATCAAAAAAGTATACTTTTTAAAATGATGCCCATAACTTAAACAAATCAGAAATGAAAATAAATTTCTTTCAATTTTTTAAAAAGAAAAAATGGCATAGTTATTTAATTCCATGCTCTCTTGTGCAGTAAAAAACTTGTTCAAAACTAATACCAAAATCTAAAATTTCAGGCTATCCAGAGCAATCTGAGGTCATATACAGTTAATGCAGTACATCCATAGTGATTGTAATAGAAAGCAACACCATAATCAACTGGGACAAGACCAGCCCTCAGTTTTGTCCTAAATACGAAACAGTAAGACAAATCCTTCCTTTCACTATACTCTCCCTTGTTTGTTGGTTTGTTTGTTTGTTTTAGGAAAAATAACCTCTCTTCCCCCACATCCCTAATATCAGAAATCCAACTGACTTGGACTTAAATACATAGTATTTAAGAGTATGTAAGGTGTAACTATTAAGGAAATAACTATGTTCCATAATGAAGACTTAGCAGCATTTAAAAATCTTATGAAATATCTTAGGGAAAGCCCTTAGCTATTCCTAAAGAGTCTCTACATGGCAGTCTCTGCAATATTGACTTGAGCAAATAGATCATTCTCCAAACTGGTCTAAAAATAGCATTCTCCCCCTCAATATTCAAACTAACTTAAATATGAGACCTCAATATGGAATACAATTATTCTTAGTAAGAGAAAAATGAAAATAAAAAGTTAAAGAAGTGATGAGATCTGTAATCACTCAAAACAGTTTGGCCTGTCTTTCCACATAAGAAAAACCAAGAAGGTTAAGAATGTCATTATGCATTTGGAGCCTCTCCTTTAGTATGTATATCAGGACAGACAGTACAGATATATAGTGAGTTTGGCGCAGAGATGAACAGAAGAAGAAGAGTTGACTGAATTACTTCCAGAAAATTGCAAAGCTTCTCTCCTGATTTTGTGTCCCATGAAAACAAAAGATCTATTTTTAGCACTAACATTCTATCAGGTTTTTTTATATGACAGTGAGACATGAAATACAACTGACTATGTAGAATTTAAAATCAACTTTACATTGAATAGAGAAATACGTGGCTAGGTTTGTACAGACTAAAAAATAAAACTAATAAATTCTGAATGACTAATAATAATAAAAGAGATCATCAAAAATTATAAGACAGAAAGACATGCTGTGCTGGATTTATGCCAAGTTGAAAGATAACAAACAGGTAGAGTGCCAAAGATACCCTGGTAATATCAAGAAAAAGAGAGGAAAGCCTCCAGCATATTAGGTGGGCCCCTTGAGGAAAACAACAACTCATGCAGAATGGGCTGGAATAAATGGTTTTCATTCTGTAATGTTGGAGGAAATTCCCAGAGATCACAGATCCATTTGGGTATATGAACTTATTTTAATTGGAAAAAAAATATTTAGCAAGTTCAGAATAAATGTTTGATTAAAAATGTTTATGTCATTAATTCCAATGTATACCTATATATATATTTTTTTTCTCAAAGAGATCACTATTTAGGAGTATGGACCATAAATTTGTACTATGCATTCATAAGAATTTAGAGCTGAAAGGGGCCTGAGCACTTTATTTTGTAGATTATAAAATCAAAACACTAAAAGATATGAAGT
Organism: Sminthopsis crassicaudata; assembly: GCF_048593235.1. Lineage (NCBI taxonomy): Eukaryota > Metazoa > Chordata > Mammalia > Dasyuromorphia > Dasyuridae > Sminthopsis > Sminthopsis crassicaudata. The sequence goes on from NC_133619.1 coordinate 510,222,642, forward strand.
TAACAACCACAGCCATAAACTCCATAGAATAATAAAATCTGAATATTTGAAGGTTATATGGAACCTCAAGCTATCTAGTCCAACCTGGACCTAAAAAGAATTCCTACTATAAAATACTCACCAAGTGGTCATCCGGTTGTACCGTTATTGAAGGGATAGCCCAACATCCTTCCAAATAGTTTATCCTACTCTTGGATAACTCCTAATCATTAGAAAGTTTCGCCTAACATAAAGCTTAAGCATAGTTTATTTTTTGTTTTGTTTTATTTTGTTTACAACTTCCATGCACTGCTCAGTTTTGCCAGCTGGAGTCAAACAGTTCAAGAATTAAAACCCAGAACTGAATGTAATATTCTAGTTGAGAATTGACCAGAGCTGACTTCAGTAAGACCATAATTCTATTTAATTTATAGAAATACTACTACTGGGGCAACTAGGTGGCACAGTGGATAGAGCACCAGCCCTAAAGTCAGGAGGACCTGAGTTCAAATTTGACCTCAGACACTTAACATTTCCTAGCTGTGTGACCTTGGGCAAGTCACTTAACCCCAATTGCTTCACACACACACCCCCAAAAAAAAGAAAGAAAAAAAATACTACTATTCAATTTATCCCAGGCCTAAATTAATTCTCACTTTTATTTTGGTTTTTCCAATTAAAATTTATTTTCTCTTCTTCCCATTCTCTTCCATTTGGGAGTATTGTATGTTCAAACAAAAGACCCTCTCATATTTGCCATGTATCACCTCTCTGACCAGAAAGGTAGCAGCATGCTTCATCAGTCCTCTGGAATCATTCTGGCAATTAATTAAACTACATAACATTGAACTACTAATATTTGCAGTCCACTAATACCCCCAGATTTTTTTTCAGGCAAACTACTATTTAATCATGTTCCCCCCATCATTACTGGTCAAATTAATTTTTTTCTGCCCCAAACTCTCCTGATTTTACTAGTTAGCCCAATATTCTAGCCTGTTATGAACTTTTTAAGATCCTAATTCTGACAGCCAGTGTTCATTATCCCTCCTACATAAATTTGATGAGCATGCCAACTATGCCTTTTTCCATGTTAATGAAAAAAAAATTTAATGGGAGAGGGCCAAACACAGATCACTGGACAGACCTCTTTCCAAGCTGACCTTGCAACATGAATAATTTCTCAGAGTCCAACCATCTAACTGTTTTAGCCTTGTCCATAGTTTTCCATGTTTTCCATGAAGGCAGTGTGAAGTAATTTATCAAAAACTTTGCTAAAAGCTAAAAAAAATATATATGAACAAAATTCCCCTAATCTACATCTCTTTAGTAAGCCTATCCAAAAAACAATTAACTTAATCTGTCATGACCTGTTTTTGATAAAGCCATGCATGATGGCTCTTTGTAGTCATTGATTCCCTTTTTTTTTTTTCAATTAAATTTAATTTTTTAAATTATCAAGCAATAGAGTGAAATGAGCAGAACCAGGAGATCATTATACACTTCAACAATGATACTCTATGAGGATGTATTCTGATGGAAGTGGATATCTTCAACATAGAGAAGAGCTAATCCAATTCCAATTGATCAATGATGGACAGAATCAGCTACATCCAGAAAAGGAACTCTGGGAAATGAGTATAAACTGCAAGCACTGTTTTGTTTTGTTTTGTTTTGTTTTGTTTTTCTTCCCAGATTATTTTTAGCTTCCGAATACAATCCTTCCTTTGCAACAACAACAACAACAAAATTCGGTTCTGCACATATATATTATACCTGGGATATACTATAAGATATTTAATATGTATGGGAATGCCTGCCATCTAGGGGAGGGAGTGGAGGGAAGGAGGGGAAAAATTTGGAACAGAAGGGAGTACAAGGGATAATGTTGTAAAAAAAAAATTACCTATGCATATGTACTGTCAAAAAAAGGTAATAATTATAAAATTAATTTTAAAAAGGGGAAAAAAAAGAAAAAAATTATCAAGCATTTTTCCCCTCCCACTTCCCCTCTCCACTGAAAAGAAAAAAAAATTTGCTTCCTATAACAAATAAATATATCCAAGCAAAATAAAATCCCATATTGGCCATATCCAAAAATGTATTATTCAGAATAATAGTCCATCACCTCCCTGGAACAAGAAGGACAGCATTCATCCTCAAGCCTCTTCAGTCATAATCGCTCATGCCATTACTCAGAGTTAAGATTGTCAAAATTGTTCCTTTTTACAATATTGTCCTTATAACATAAATTCTTCACACTCTTCTGCATCAATCATACAAGGCTTTCCAGGTTTTCCTGAAACCATCCATCTCTTACCACAGAATGGTATTTATTCCATTATACTCATAAACCATAATTTGTTCAGTCATTCCCTAATAAATGGATAAATCTACATGCATACCTACAATTCATTTCCAGTTCTTTGTCACTACAAAAAGAACTCCCTTTGAAAATATTCACTATCTTTTTAACAATTAATTCTAGTGTTTTCCTAGGAATCAATGTCACAGAGACCTATAATTTGTATTTTTCTTCTTTTCCTCTTATTGAAAATTCAGACAACCTTTGCCCTTTTCCAATCCTGTGGTACCTTCCTCATTTTCCACAATTTTCAACTAACTAACAAAGATATCCCATATGCCAGTTTTTTGGGGAGTTTTTTTTTAAACTGGACACAGTTCATCTGGGTAAAGTAACCCAAATTTATCAAGGGAAAGAGATGTTCTCCTACTATCTCCTTATAATAACATGATTATCAACTTCCTGTTAGCTATTTTTGTTCGATTTATAATGCAAAAGTCATTTTCATTGGCCTAAAAATAAAAGAAAGATAGCTCTGCCTCTTCTATGCTGTCAGTTATCATTGGCCCACGTACATTAAGCAAAAGTCCTATCCTTTCTCTGGTCTTCCTTTCCATTCAATTTTACTTAAAAAACAAAACAAAACAAAACAAAACAAAAACCCAATAACAATAATAGGAAATTTGGGGAAAAAAAAAAAAAACAACCAACTTTTTTTGTTTCCCTCAGTTTCACCCTCCAATATAAACTCATCCGGTACTTCCAATTTATTGAACTTCTAAATCTATTTTTATAAGACCATGCCATATCTTCACAATTATCCTATGTAACAAAGTCTTACTTGCATCTTTTGTATAATTATTTTTCAAATCTAACTTAGGGTGATAATTCTCCATGACTCTCACTGACCTCTGCAGGCAAATTCCCATGATCATTCTTTACTGGAATTGATTCCATTCATATCTTCAGAATTTCATTCTTGAGCATCTCTCATCCTTCTTGGGTTGACTTTCTTTATAGTCCATGAGATTCTACCTATCCCTTCACTTTTGAAATCTGGTTTTCCAAAGATATCAAGGACATATCTACATTTCAGCAAGGTATATGGTATAATCTCCCATATTGTTCTTATGGGCAAGATGGAGAAAAGTAGCTTAAATCGCAGCTTGTTAAGCTGCGACCCCTATGGGGGTAACTGAATTTGGGGGTCATGAAAATATGACTTATCATCAGTAAATGTTTGGTCTGTATACCTATTGATATACTTATATATCCAAGGTCACATAAAAATTTCTTGAGCAAAAAGGAATCTCAAGCAGAAAAAATTTAAAAAGACCTGGCCCTAGTAATAATAGGTAAAAAAGAAACAAAGCAGGATTATATTCAATTCATGATTATCTGTATTAAAACAACATGAATAATCTAAAAGTAAGTTTTAAAAACACATACACATTTGGTTTTGTAATAAACAATGGTAAAATGTGTGTTTCTTTCTATAGTCTGCAAACTCATACTTCCAATAAAACAATGAAGCTACACTACAAAAAGCTAATTCAGGAAGAACTAGAAAGTCACCTCAGCTCAGTCCTCTGTTCTCTCCACCATTAAGGAAAAATTGCATCACCCTTCAAGCTGATTAAAAGTGTCAGCCTAAATACAGTGGTCCTTTTCCAAGCTAAATTTGCTGGCTAAACATCTCAAGCTTTTTTCTTGAAGGGTGGGAAAGCGCAATTTATTTCGTAATTGTTGTTGTTTGTCCTTTGTTTTCAAAGAGGACCATGATATCATGACATGCAAACAAGTTGGACTTAATGAAGTCAGAGCTGTGCAGTCACCAGCCTCAGTTTCTCCTCTGGAGCCATCCGCATCCTGTTGCAAAATATAGTTTGGGAAGACCAGAGGGGGATCTTGACCTTTTGAAGTTTCTTTCTTGGGTCTCAGTTTGTCTGAGGCAATACCCATTCAATGATTTAAAGCTATGTAAAAATTGAGACAAAAACTGGCCTAGTACACCTACTCAAAAGAATTAGTCTGGGAGGGCAAAACCTTCAGAATTTCTGGCAAGAACAGAAATGATTGACACTTACTTTACTCCAAGCCATCAAGCCCCATATGATGACAATTGTTGGCCAAACATTCATTGCCAACCAGCATGACCTCAAAGAAATCTCTTCTCTCTGGGTTTCAGTTTCTTCCCCTCTAAAGTTAGACTATGTGATCTCTGAGATATTAAATTTTATAATTTTATTCTTCATCTTCCTATTTAGGGTTGTATATCTGATTTCATCACCAGAATTTTGAAATAATACTACTAATAAAAATTAACGCATTTTAAAAAATAAGATCACAATAATCTGAATTTCAATCATAATCATTATGAAGTCAAATTTTTAAAAAATCAAATTTAAAATCTGTGTTATTTTATCAATCAAATTGTGGTAAAATAACAAGAAAATGATGCCCACAATTGATGAACTTGAAAAATGGAATCCCAACACTTGGGTAGACCAATAAAGTACACTTTTGGCTATACTAGACAATTTCAAACACAAAATGCAACTAAAAGGAATGACCATGGACAAAAATCACACAGGATGAGAAGTTCAGGAAGAAATTATCTGCATTGCCAAACAAAACATCCACATGACATTTGGTCTCACTTAAATATTAAAGTATTTCTATCACTAGGAGCTTATTCCTGGATAGATAGGCAATGATCTAGTTCAGGCTCTGTAGTCCCTTTGTTAAGAGAGTTTGGTAAATGGATTAAAATGATTAATCATTCCCTATGGAAGACAAATGTCATCCTGGATAATAATTCTCTCCTACTGAGCTTTCTACTTGAAATACAAGTTACTTCCTCTCTCACTGGGCTCCCTGAAAAAATAAAGGGTTTTAAAGAGATGCTCCCTTTCAGCTATCTAAATGTACTCAAATACTATAAAATTTTTATAGTACTTTTATATAGTACCCTTTGTACAAATCTCATGATAAAATAAAATGCCTTTCACATTAGTTTCTCTGGCTTTCTAAATGATGCCATAGACATAGAGGAATAAACTAATAAGGAGGAGAGGAATGGCAACTGAAGATCAGTTTTTGAGTAAAAAAGGTCAGCAAAAGAATGAAGATGCCTCCAGACACCTACCAGAAATGATAAAAAATTTTAAATCATTTGTCAAAATTACTTTATTTGTAGCTCTATAACCAGAACTCATTTTAAACACTATGATTTTCATTTATTTTTACAGTGAAATGTTATTTTTGAGTCTTTTAAATAGATGTCTATTTCTGTTGCAAAGAAAAGAGAGAAGCATTTATGTGTTTATGCATTCCTTTAATAAAGTGGAATGCATTATGTATTCCCCTTTAAGATCTGCCCCATAGCCCATTGTACATTCAGTGAGCTCAAATACACTTGGTATTTATTATAAATAAGAGATAATACAGAGATAATTTGCTTGACATTGCTTGTCTTTCAAGATCCCAAGTGCATACATCATTTTATTCATTATCCTTAAATTTTATATTGGCACCAGAAATGAAGCATATCAAAAAGCTCCATCATAAATTTCGCAGAGTCCCCTACATGGTCATGCTACTCATATAAAACAAAACATTGAGCCTTTTTCCTCCATCCCTCTTCTATTAAAAGAATGTTGGCACAAAACACACAAAGGCTGGGGATTTAACCTGAATAAGCCTGAAGCAATACATATTGTGTATTGCACATATAGACTATTTGTAAAAAATAATTTTTTAAAAGCTGAAAAAAGTCACTGTTAATGTTTGATCTTTTCTTTATTTAAGCAAATATTTTTTAAATTTTTCTTTAAATTTGCAGAATTTCTTGTAAAATAATAAAAGAATGTAAATTCTAAAGGTTTTAAACACATTTTTAGTTTTTTTTTTCCTTTAAAATTTTGTCTCAATTAAATATAAAATAATTTTAACATTAACTTTTCACACTAGAGAGTATAGGAATAAATGGACTTTTCCTTAAAACAGTCAGCAGCATCTATTTAAAACCATCAGCAAGCATCATATTTAATGGGGATAAACTGGAAACCATTCCCAATAAGATCAGGGTTAAAACAAGTGCCCACTATCACCATTACTATTCAATAATGTATTAGAAATGCTAGCTTTGGCAATAAGAGAAGAAAAGGAGATTAAAGGAATTAGAGTAGGTAAAGAGGAAACCAAATTATTGCTCTTTGTACATGATATGATGGTATACTTAAAGAAACCTAGAGAATCAACTAAAAAACTAATCCACAACTTCAGCAAAGTTGCAGGATACAAAATAAATCCACATAAATCATCAGCATTTCCATATATCACTAACAAAATCCAACAGCAAGAGATAAAAAGAGAAATTCCATTTAAAATAATTGTCAATAGGATAAAATATTTGGGAATCTATCTGCCAAGGGAGGATCAGGAACTATATGAGCAAAACTACAAAATACTTTACACATAAATAAAGTCAAATCTAAGCAATTGGAAAAATATCAAGTGCTCTTGGATAGGTTGAGTGAATATAATAAAGATGAGAATACTACGTAAACTAATCTATTTATTTAGTGCTATACCAATCAAATTCCTAAGAAACTATTTTACTGACCTAGAAAAAATAACAATTAAATGTATCTGGAAGAACAAAAAGTCAAGAATTTCAAGGGAATTAATGCAAAGAAAAGCAAATGAAGGTGGCCTACCTGTCCCAGATCTAAAACTATATTATAAAGCAGCAATCATCAAAACCATTTGGTACTGAATAAGAAATAGAACAGAAAGTAGGCACTGACCCACACCTCACACTGTATATCAAGATAAGATAGAAATGGATTCATGATCGAAACATAAAGAATAATATTAAAAACAAATTAGAAGAACATAGGATAGTTTAACTCTCAGATCTGTGGAGGAGGAAGAAATTTGTAACCAAAGAACTAGAGATCATTATTGATCACAAAATAGATAATTTTGATTATATTAAGTTAAAAAGTTTTTATATAAACAAAACTAATGCAGACATGATTAGAAGGAAAACAATAAACAGGGAAAACATTTTTACATTCAAAGGTTCTGATAAAGGCCTCATTTCTAAAATATATATAGAACTGACTCAAATTTATAATAGTTCAAGCCATTCTCCAATTGATAAAGGTCAAAGGAACCGAACAGACAACTTTCAGATGAAGAAATTGAAACTATTTGTAGTCATATGAAAAGATGATCCAAATTACTATTGATCAGAGAAATGTAAATTAAGACAATTCTGAGATACCACTTCACACCTGTCAGATTGGCTAAGATGACAGGAAACTATAATGACCAACATTGGAGGGGATGTGGGAAAACTGGGACACTGGTACATTGTTGGTGGAACTGTGAACTGATCTAACCATTCTGGAGAGCAATTAGGAACTATGCTCAAAAAGCTATCAAACTGCATATTCTTTGACCCAGTAGTGTTACTACAACTTTGAGCTTATATCCCAAAGAGATCTTAAAGGAGAGAAAGGGGACCCATATGTACAAAAATGTTTGTGGCAGCCCTTTTCATAGTGGCAAGAAACTGGAAGCTGAATGGATGCCCATCAATTGAAGAATAGATGAATAAATTATGGTATATGAATGATATTGAATATTACTGTTCTGTAAGAAACAATCAACAGGATAATTTCAGAGGCCTGGAGAGACTTACATGAAGTGATGCTAAGTGAAATGAGCAGAACCAGGACATCATTATACACGGCAACAAGAAGACTATACAACAATCAATTCTGAAAGACGTGGCTCTCTTCAACAATGAGATGATTCAAACCAGTGCCACTTGTTCAGTGATAAAGAGAGTTGTCTACATCCAGAGAGAGGACCATAGGAACTGAGTGTGGAACACAACATAGCATTCTTACTCTCTCTGTTGTTGTTTGTTTACATTTTGTTTTCTTTCTCAGTTTTTTTCTTCCTTCTTGATATTTTTCTTGTGCAGCAAGATAACTATATAAATATGTATACATATATTGGATTTAACATATTTTAACATATTTAACATTATTTAACTACCTGCCAGCTAGGGGAGAGGAAGGAGGGGAAAAATTGGAACAAAAGGTTTTGTAAGGATCAATGTTGAAAAATTATCCATGCAAATGTTTTGTAAATAAAAGTTCTAATTTTAAAAAAAGCCTAATGAAACATTAACTTTTCAAATTTTGAGTCCCAACTTCTCTCTTCCTCCCTCCCTCCCCCACTCCTAGAGAAAGCAACTAATTTGACATAGATCAAACAAGTGAAGACAAGCATATTTCCATATTAGCCACATTGCATAAGAAAACAGATCAAAAAAAAAAGAAAAGAAAAATAAAGTGAAAAAGAATGCTTAGATCTACATTCAGACTCTATCAGTTCCTCCTCTGAATATGGATAGCATTGTTCATCATAAATCCTTCAAAACTGTCTCGGATCAGCCAAATTTTGTTTCTGTTAAACAAATGATATACTACAAACATATGGTTAGATGGACTAGTAACAGAAATCACTCTTTTAACGTTTTTACAAGAAGGCACTATGGAATAGTTGTTTAACTGGAAATAACCAATATCAAAATTTATCAGTAAATTTAATTTTTTTAATTATAATTGCTTTTTTGTATGATTCAGAGAGTTAAAGAAACTAGCAAGGTAAAGCAGGCTTATTCTCAAGGTACTAAAAACAAACAAAAAAATACTGAACATAAAATTTCATTCATGGTTCTACTCAAAAATGATCTGACCCTATAATAAAATGAATTAACTTCACTTTATCAAATCACCATCATATTTGCAATATTAAGCTCATAATTAAATGTTATTAGTTGATCCTCCAAAAACCCCTTTCTATGGAGGAAAATGTTTAAAACTAGTGAACTCACAAACCCGGCATTAGTCCCTCTCAGCACACAATTACTTTGAAGGCAACATCAACCCAAATGTAGATTTAGAAGACACAAGACTGTTATTTCAGAAGATACAAGTATCAGTAAAGCTGTCACATGGGAAAGGGATTGAATACATTTCCTATGTCCCAGGAGAAAACTCAGACTCAACATTAGACAAAGTTCCTAACAGCTAGAGCTATCCAAAAGTAGAACAGGCTGTGTTGGAGCATTCCCCAGCATGGGAGTCTTTGGGAGGAGGCTGGTTATTAATTTGTTAGGGATGCTGCCAGGGGGAATCTTGTTCAAAGGTAGATTAGACTAGATGACCTATGAATTCACTTTCAATAATATTAGTTTCACTTTCTATACTATTAAGCAGGAAGCTTAAAATATTTCCCACAGATTTAACATTGATATTTTGTGATAATATACCCATTATGATGATATTAAATATTATTCTAGTTTATATTGTGTATAATAACATAAAATATTATTTTTAAAAATGTTTCCCACAGGCCTTATAATCCTGCGTCTAAAGAAACTGAAGACTTGGATCACAGATGCACTTCTACTTAGTCCTTCTCTTGTTAGGATGACTGGCAAGTTTGCTGAAATGCTGACTCTCACACTTTCTATCTTGCATTCCCTGTGAGAAGTATGTCTAGAAATAAGACTGCTTTCTTAGATACTATATTCCACAGTGCTGTCATGTGATTAAAAATGCTCCATTCTGAAGTCTACAAATAAATTCATGAAGTCATACAATTTTGTGCTGAGGGAAGGATAATTGCCTCCTTCTTCCAAGAAAGTCTCTAATGGAAAAGGAAAAAAAAAAAACATATAACACAAAACTATGCTGGATATGTTCCTATCAAGTTCTTCAATGGGAACAGGCTAACTAGATATCTGCATTTTTAGAACACTGGGGAAACATCATTTGATTTCAAAGGACATTAATCATTACCATCTTGAAGAAAGAGAAGAAACCTGGCTGGGGTAAGAAGCAAGGTATTATAGAGAGGTGTAGAATTGAAGCTAGAGAACTTGAGTTCAAATCTCAGTTCTAGCTCATTATCACTTAAAAGTCTGTGGACCTATTTTTACCTCATCTGGAAAATGAGATGGTTGGACCAAACAGAAGTGTCAAACATTTAGCAAACCAAACCAGATTAAAATATAGATGGAAAACATCTAACAAAATACATAAAACCACAACAAAACATAGATAACACTACACCTTAAAAATAAGTCAGTATGTTGCCCATAGGGAGCCTTATGTCAATCTCTGATTCAATGAAATTCTGCAGCTATATATGCACTCAGTTCTTTCTGACTGGTAAGATATCACCCAAAGATCCTAACAATCAACCACAAACATCCTAAATTGAGTCTTCCTTTAGGCAACAGGACAAAAACCAGAATAGGAAATTTTATTTCTTTATGGCATATAAGAGAAGTGCTGGGGACATATCCTTTACCACTGAATTCTCAGTCCTCCTTATCTTGCAATATTCTTGCCATGATATATCAGTCAGGCTCCCAGATTTTCTTCACATATTCCTATTTATTTCAATCTCAGACGCTTTATCCGTCTTCTATATCCTATTCAAAACTCCCTTCATCTTCTCAATCAAATTCTTTCTTTAGGCTTTCTCTGAAGCAGTGTTTTGTACCTAGAATATTTTTCCTGATTAGCTACACATGCCATTTTCCCCGACTATTTAAAATCTCACTTTTTCGACAATGCTTTTTTGGATAGCTTTTCTTTAATCAATTTGGGCAGGAAATGGAATTGCTATGGCTCCTCTCCTTAATGAACAAAATAGAGAGCAAGAAAAAGCACTAAATGGATGTGAAGATGTGGGTTTGAATCTCAGCTCCTACAATGTGAACTATGTCTTCAACAGTAAAATAAGGATAGTAATATTAATATGGCTCTTTGGCATTTGAAACATTTCTTCACAGAATCAATGTTATAAATGGTGACAGACTATCAAGTGCAACCATTATTTTTTAATAACACAGAGTGTATTTTCCCAAAAAAACAAAGTTGGAACTAAAAATACAGGGATCTCTCTGCCTACCCTCTGACCTAAAGCAGGCTACTTATTAAGAAGACTATAGAATCATCAATTTTCAGATGCAGAAAGAAGTTCTGTAGAGTTCTATAAAACATCTCTGACTCATAATCGGCCAGCCTTGCTTGAATGTCTCTAGTAAAAAAAAATTTCTTTGTTTGACATTTGTCAGAATTGTGTATTAGGAAGATAACTAGGCAGCAGTGCATGAAAGGCTGAACCTGGAGAAAAGGAAAATCTAAGTTATCATCCAACTAAATTTTTAACTGTTTGATCCTGGGCAAGTCAATCTGTTTAATTCAGTATATCCAACTATAAAATGAGGATAATAATAGCACCTAGCTAAAAGTGTTGTTGAGGGGATCAAATAAGATGTTTGTAAAACATGCAGTACAGTGCCTGGCACACAGATGCTATGTTTATTCTTTTCTCTTCTCTTCCCATTTGAACAGCATTGTGAAGGACCAACTGGAATGGGAATAGATTAGAGGTAAGGAAACATATTAAGTATTATTAAGAGTGTGCAGGTTAAAAATGAGGTAGTTCTAAATTAATATAGAATAAAGTACATTTTTTAAATGTTTACAATAGAACTGTGTGTGCAAATCTCAATTTCTATACCTGGCAGGCAAGATAAATTCAGCCCATCCCATTCTTTCCTCAAACAGTTCTTGGTTCAAGCCCAAACATTACCAAAAATTTAATACTTTTAAGAGCAGGAATATCATATTAAATAATGGTCTAATTATAGATGTGACTACATGATGAATTTTGCAGTACCTCATAAATAATTTAATTTAAAACCATTAATACTCTCCATATATACAAATACATACATATGTGTGTATATTACACACACATATATAACATATATTTTACAATGGACATGACTTTTGCTGTATTATCTAGAATTTTTCAACTTAAGGTGGTTTTCTACAAATTCACCTTTTAAAAAAATTTTTTAAGTTGTTCTACATGAGGAGGAATTGAAGAATTATTTTTCTTCCTAAAATCAAATTCTGCAATTTATTAATCTACTGTGGAACAGTAACAAGGGGAAGTTAACTCCACCTCATATCCACTCAGGGATGGATAAATATTCCAGGTATATATGTAAATATGGAAAGCTGTCAAATGCTATAATTAGGACTTTATTTATTATTTTAAGAAAATGATATTTTTAAAATGTTACTAATGCAGACTAAACTGAAAAGTGTGGCATATGACATTTTTTGCAGAGTGAAACATTTATCAGAGTACCCCAGGAAATACATCAAAAAGGTTATATGATTTTTAATTATGACCATCAGATTATACAGATTTTTAATATACAAAATAGTAAGGTTCTTCCTCAGTCAAGACAGAGACCTGGTTTTTTTTTTTAAATCTTCATATAACTACTAAATCTATAAAGCTGAATAGTACAAAACCTGGGCAGTTAGACAGAACTATTGCTTGTTCATTTGCCTGTTAAATAGTCTAGGGAATACTCAAAGCATCTCCCTATAGAAATAATGTTCTAAATAGGCTTTAGGTCTCAGGCCAGGCCACAAAATCATTAAGGTGGAAACATGTGGCCATGTTTCAGGTTTTTTTGAAGGGGTAAGCACAGAACAAATATAAAATGAAAATCTTTCTTCCAAAGCTCTCACTTCTCCATGACCTCCTCCCACCTACAATTGTGGCCACACTGAGAAGGAGAGGCAACTTTTTCATAGCCCAGCTCCTTTTGCTCATCTCAGAGAAGACACACTGCTCTCCACAATACCAGTGGGACTGACTCATTTGTACCACTGGTACAGGATGCATCCAGCAAAAATTGGGCTATATCCCATCTCATGTTCTGGATCATATGGGCTGAAAACTCAGAAATCTGATTAGATTGGGGTCTGTAACAGGTAAAAGCAATGCTTCCTAACAGCATTTCATGAAACCTTGCTGTTTCAATCAATGGGAACAGATAGTACACTAAAAAAATTTCAACAATATTTTCTGCTAAAAAAAATAAGGAATTGTGGGTATATCACATGAAACAATTTTTGAGCAAATCAGTTTAATTTCTTCCCTTTTTTCTCTGATAACTCCCTAGCTCCTTTTCATTCCACATCCAACTACCCAAACAAAACTGTATGGGTTCTGTCGGAATATTTCCAAGTCTGAAAGAATTCAAGGGTCCAATCAATTTGGAAAGTAACAAACTAAAATAAATTGTACTCATGGGAAATGTGACTTTATTAAAAGGAAAAATGTCATTTAATTAGCTGCTAACATATCTATTCTATCTTTCGTGTTTTCAGAATTGTGAAGTGACAATATTGTGGTGATGGCCAATGCCCATGCCTCTGTTGTACTGGATACTGTTTGGGGACAGGGTGGGGGAGAGAAGGTACAGGATACACATAATGACTCTACAATTTCAAATTTTCTCTCAGCCTTAATAAGGGAAAGATCATATGTAATAGAAGAAAAAAGTAACCAGAGGAAAAAAGGCAGGAAAAAGATTCTGTGTAACAGTGGACATGGTAACATTTTTCATAATGCTAGAAATAACATTTTTCTTGTGAATTGAGTTTACTGCAGAGCTTACAAAACAGAAAACACGTGGAGGACAACTGCACACAGATCAGAAAGAAGGTTCAAATAAAGCACAGCTAAACAGCTCCAAGGAGTGCTACACCCATAATAAACTAAAAACAAGTATAAACCAAGATGCAGCAAGGTTAGTCCTGACCTTTGTTATGACAGGCATGTCAATTAAAGCATACATAAATAGAGCTAAAGAAAAAAGAATAAGTTCCTATGCTAAGTTTCCAAAGTAAGAATGGAGTGAAGATGAATTCATCTCAATCATTCCCTAAGGCTATAAAAAGTCCTCAAAAGAACTGCAAGCTACCAACAGTGATGTAAAAAATGTTTCACATCACTAGTAGTAAGAGTAATGCAAATTAAAACAACTCTGGGTTCCATTTTATACCCATCATACTGTCAGAGATGACAAAAAAAAGGAAAAGAAAAATGTTGGAGATAAGGAAATACAGGAACTGTCCTAAAGGCTAGAGACTTAAAAAGAGCTCAAGACATTCAGGAAAGCAATGCGGAACTGTATTCAAAATTACCAAACTGTACAAAATCTTTGTTTCAATGATATCACATTACTATGCAAATATATCAAAGAGATCAAGAAAGAGAGAAAGGACACAATACTAACGGTAGCATTTATTGTAGTAAAGCATTAGGAACAAAGCAGTTATGCATCAACTGAGATATAGCTCAAGTTATCATATACAAATAGAATGAAATATCATGCTATCAGAAGTAACAAAGGGGGGAAGATTCAGAGGAAGCTTGGAAGGCTTGAAAAATCCCTAGCTTCCTTTCATTCCACATCCAACTTCTCAAATCGAACTGTATGGATCCTGCCAGAACATTTCCAAGTCAGAGAGAATTCAAGAACCCAATGAGTTTGGAAAGTGATAAACTAAAATATGAACTATACTCATGAGAAATGTGACTTTATTAAAAGCAAAAATTCATTTAATTAGTTACTAACATGTCTATTCCATCTTCTGATATAGGGTGATAAGACTACAGCCAGGAGAACAATTTATATGATAACTACAATATTATAGTCATAATGAGATACAAGACTCCAGATTAATGTAATGACTAATAATGACCCCCAAAAGATTGCTGATTCCAGCTTTTGGCATAATTGTAAGAGTCTAGAGATACAGGCTTATATATCTTTTTAGGTATGATCAATATGATGATAACACCTATTTGTTATAAACAAGTGCTTTTGGGGGAGACAGCAATAACAAGAGGGTAATATGAAAAAAAATAACAGGGAAGCCAGAGAGAGGAAAAAAAGAAAATAACATATTTGAAATATTTTTTAGAAGATGGAAAGTATTTTATTTTATTTTATTTTTATTACAGCTTTTTATTTACAAGATATATGCATGGGTAATTTTACAGCATTTACAACTGCCAAGCCTTTTGTTCCAATTTTTCCCCTCCTTCCCCTTACTCCCCTTCCCCAGATGGCAAGTTGACCAATACATGTAACATATTAAAGTATAAATTAAATACAATATATGTATACATATCCAAACAGTTATTTTGCTGTACAAAAAGAATGGGACTTTGAAATAATGTACAATTAGCCTGTGAAGGAAATCAAAAATGCAGGTGGACAAAAATAGGGGTATTGGGAATTCTATGTAGTGGTTCACAGTCATCTCCCAGAGTTCTTTTGCTGGGTGTAACTGGTTCAGTTCATTACTGCTCTATTGGAATTGATTTGGTTCATTTCATTGTTGAAGAGGGCCTCTTCCATCAGAATTGATCATCATATAGTGAAATATTTTTTAAATAAAGAAAGCAGAAGAAAATTCAGAAGGTATCAGATAAGCAGGACAGCATTGAAGCTATCATGTTAAATATAATATGTACATCAAAAGATCAAGCTATTCATAATAGCAATTCATGGTTTCACACACAGTTTTCTTTTTTCTGTTTTTTTTTCATATTCTTCATGAAGTGTTCAAGTTTATTGATGTCTAACAGATTCACAATAAAAAAGAATTTTTTTCAAAAGTCTTTCTTAAAATGACAATATTGAAAAGCCTGGCCTAAAAGATATTAACAAAATGATTATCATTCTCCCATAATTCAAACTGAATTCTTGGGAGCATAATGGAGAAAAGAAATTGTTATCCTAAATCTTCACCCAGGCCTTCCCAAGTTAAAGGCAATGAGGTGAGAGTCAAGGAATCTGATTCTTGTTCCTTCCCAGCTCAGTCCCTTCCCAGCTAAAAGCCTTGGGGCAAGTCATATAACTAAGAAGTGCAAAAAGTGCAAAAAACTCTTAATGGAAATTCAGTTCCCTTTAATTGAAGGAAAAAGAGTTCAAAAGAAGTTAAATTACTGACTCACAATCAAAAATGTAGGAAAGAACTTTAAATTGAAACCTGGGCCCTGTGAACTATCTTGTCAGCCTCTCTAGAGGATCTATGGATAAACTTTAAAATGTGAGTAATTCTATTGTTGCTTATGTCACAGGGATACAGTAAGGACCAAATATTTGATGCTATACAAACTGAAGTTGTTATTCTTATGAATATGTTATGAAGTAATTATTCTTAAAAGTTATTCATTCATTCAACATCTGAGCAGCAATAATATATAACATTCAGTGTCTAACACTGAACAGATAAAAAGTTTAGATGAGACATATTCTCCCAGGGATTATTTGTCATAGTGGAATACAATAGAAATATAGACATAAAAAAACAATAAAATTCAAATATATTGGAGAGGTTTTACAAAGTGAGATTGTGGGGAAGTGAGGATGGTCCTCACTAACTATTAAAAGAGCAAATAAAAGCTCCAGGGAGAAGGTAACATTTAAGGTGATGTTTCCAGTGTGTCAAAAAAGGTCAAGAAGGGAGGAAGAATAATCCAGACATAAGAAGTAATATGAGCAAAGGCAAGAACAGATATGTTCAGGGAATTGAGAGGGGTTTAGTTCAGCTGGAACATAGAATGACTGGAAAGGAGTAATATGAGACTAAATTTGGAAAGGTTATGTAGCACCAGATTATAGGAAGCCTTGAATGTCAAACAAAAAACTCTGAAATGGATTAACAACAATGTTAAAGAATACTCTAGATCATTAATAATATGAGAAATACAAATCAAAGTAACCCTAGGTCATTTCAGAACTAGAGAATTGACAAAAATAATAAAAGATGAGAATAGTCGATGTGAGCGGGATGGTATAAAGACAGGCATACTAAAACAAGTAGGACTGTGAACCGGTATTAACAGTTCTGGAAAGCATTTCCAAATGACTAAAATGTTTATAACCCTTTGACCCAGAGATTCTATTGCTAGGAGCACACTGCAAGGAAGCTAACTAATGACAAAAGGAAAAGTCCCATATACATCAAAATATTTTGTAGCATTTTTTGTAGTAGCAAAGAGTTAGAAACAAAGTACTATAGATGCTCATTGATTGGTGAATAACTAAACAAATTGTGGTACATGTAATAACACTATCACTATGCTGTAAAAAGCAATGAGTACAATGAACACAGAGAGACTTGGAAAGATTTAAATGAACTGATACAAAGTAACCAAAATCAGAAAAAAATATACAGGCTATAATAACTTAATTGGAAATAACGCCAACACACTTGAAATCAAGGGCTGTGCAATTATGGTGTCCAATTATGGCCCCCAAAAGTAGATGTAAAAAGTATACTTTCCCCAATTCTTTGCAGAGTTAGGGAAGAGAACACGGTTGTAAAACACTGAACATACTTTGACAGATATGTAGAGAACAAAAAATAGCAAAAGGAAGAAGAAACGAGGCAGGGAAACCAATTAGGATGCAATATAACATTGAATCTCACATTCATATAGTACTTTTATGTTCATTACCTCATCTGAGAGAAACAGTTTATCCCAGAGATCTTCATATTCAGATTGAATTACGTATTCTTATACTCCTTCTATACACTTGAATTTACTTTCTCTATCTATTTTGCTAAATTATCTAATCTCTGATTGGACAATTTCAAAACCATAAAAGTCAATTCAAAATAATGGAAAGGTTTTCAATATGAAAAGCACATTAAGCTACCCTATGAGAATGGAGAGAAATAGTATAAATTAAAAATACCTTACTTTTTAAGGTGAAGCTAATAATTCTATATGCTATTTTACAAAAGACATTTAAATATTTCATTTTTATTTCCTGAAAATAAAAACACATATCAGAAATCTCAAAAAATCTAACCATAGCATTACCTAGGCTACATAAAAAAACACCAATATTTTAAAATAAAATGTTTACAGACTGTAAAATTGTTGGAGTAGTAAAAATTATTCATTAGTCACCTGTTAATCATTTTATGAATGCAGACATGGGTTGGCATTAAAATAATACATGGAAAATTTTTTTCCTAAAGGCTATTCTGATAAGATTTAAGCATATTCCTAATTCTATTTTAAGCAATTATTGAAGGAAACAAATAGCATGTTAAACTAGAAATACCATTGCAAAAAGCAATGGATTTGGACTCAGAAAAGATGCTACTTTTAATACTTGCTATCTTGTTACTACAAGCAAGTCACAGGATCATAGGAACAAAGAGAGCTAAAAAGAAATTTATAAACCACTGAATCCTATCTCTTAGGAGGAAGCAGAGGATCATAATAGCTAGCTAGTAATAATAGCTAGCATTTACATAACTTTAAAGTTTGCAAAATGGTTTACAAATATTATCTCACTTGATACAGTAACAATAACAGCTAATATCTATATAGTATTTACTATGTTCCAGGCAGTAAGAACTGTCTTATTTCATGTTCACAATAAAGCTTAAGGGTAGAAGCCATTATTATCCCTATTTTATAAATGAGGGAAATGAGGCAAACATGGGTTAAATTAATTTGTCCAGGGTCAATCCCAGAGCTGGTGTTTCATGCAGCATTGGAACTCAGCTGCTTAGATGAGGAAACTAAAGCTGAGAGAGACTAAGTGATTTGCTCCGGTCATCTAGACAACTATCTCTCAGTAAGTATATGAGACAAGATTTGATCTCAGATTTTCCTGATATCAATTCCATTGTACTACTCAGTTGTCTCTATTATAGCCTCACTACCATCACATTTAGATTTCATCCATAAAATGGGGATAGTACTACTTAAATAATCTATCACAGGACTGATATAAGGAAGAAATGAGATGATGTGCTTTGTAAATAATCAAAAGCAATATTCTCATTTAACCCTTTAACATGAAATTATTTTTCATTTTTTACATATGATTTGCTTGTCCATTCTACTGTCAGTTGAGACTTTTAACAAAATTTCTAGAACATTAATACAAGAAATAAAGACTCTCTTTTGATACAGTCACTACTCCCTCTATAATTTAAGTTATCTAATTCCACCATATTGCAAGGTACTCATCCACTAACTGCAATGTTACCTTAACCATGAACATAGGGAATCTTCAAAAACAAAAATTACATCCAATACTTTCATTTTCTCTCCTGAATTAAGTATTCCAGGATCTTAAAGTCAGATTTTTGGGGGGAGAGGGGGTCAAGTTCCAGTGAATATTTTTTTTTTTTTTTACTTTCTGTTGAGCCCAAAGACATTATCAGCAATCCCTGGAACTGCCCACTTTGGTGTATAATGGTTTTGAGAATTCAACAGTTTAACAGGATTAAAGACAACCAAGTAGTTGTCTTTAAATATACATCTCAGGGATTCAGCTGAGAGGCCATTTAAAATTAGATTCACTATTATGATGCTTGACATTTGTTTGATTTCTTCACAACTGCATTATATACTGTAAATTTCCCCTACTGAAGAAAAGAAAAGGGTTGTATTGTGCTTGCTTCAGTTATAATTTCCAGCTGTGTCAAAGCTCCAGCAGCCGAAAAGCAGGAAATCCAAGAGGAAATTCCATCATCAGTTCCTGGGGTTTTGTAATTCAAATGTTCTTCCAAAAGGGAGATATCACAGGATTTTTAAAGGTGTTTGCTGTGACCTTACCTCATGTCTTCAAGTAAATCACATTCTGCCTGATGTTTGGCCTGAAGTTTTGTCATCTGTTCAACCTGAATATTTTTCAGTTCTTGTGTAACTTTCACCTACAATATACCAGAAATTGGTGTAAATAAGATGCACTGTAAAATGAACAAGATTAAAAAAATACTAAATTAATATATTACATGCTCTTCTTGTAGTTCACTGTCTTAGCGCATCTAGAAAATAAAATGTTTTACAAATAAACTAGCCAATCAGGCCAAAGTACTTGTTTAACTAAAGGGTAGATGACCAATATCATTTAAAAGATGTCAAGGTAGATCATCATCTGAGCAAGCAGGCACCCATATTCTCTTATTATCATCTAAAAGAATCAATTTTCTTTTTCTACAAATCTAAATGGATATATCCATCTGTAAAAATCAAGGGGAGAGTGGGGAAGAGAGAAATGAAAAGAAACTGTCCTTCCTCGTATACATAATGTTTAATAAATACTAGTTGCATAGTCATGAAATGGGCATCGATTAAATAAATTATACCATAATGGCTGCATGTAGCAAAATGCCTGAGGATGATACACTCATTTCATTGGCAGCCCAAACAATCAGAAACACTCTCACAAAAGAGAATATATGCTAACTTAAAGAGAGGAAAGGCTAGCCCTTTAACCAAGACAGTGAACTAGTATCCTAATGACTTTAGATGTTTACTTTAAACGTCTATTTGGATTGAGGTTTTTGGTGGGGGAAAGATAGCAGAATATCTCCTGGCACTGTCTTGAAGCCTATGCCGTTGGGATGAGAATTTGTCTAGCACCTTGAGAATTATTACCCAGCTACACTGAGGGGCTGTGTGTGACTGACATTCCCAGCAGCAAGGGTCAAATTTGCTAAAGAAACCCAGATTTAAGTGTTTTAAAAGGGGGGGAGGGGGAAGCACACATTAGTGAATTTGACATTAAGCAAACGTTTAATTTCATAAAAGAAACAACCCCTTCTATATGGCTAAAGGGGGCTGAAGTTAGGGTGAAAGGATAGTAGTTTGTGATGGGAGAAAAGGTAGTGGGCACAAACCTGACACAAATCCTTCCTTCTTTCTATCCTAGGTGCTCACTCCTATTGCTTCACTCACCGGCCTTAGACTTGAAACAACCGCAAATGAATACACAACTTCCCCCCCACCCATATCAGTGGTAGTTGGGAACTCGGTCTGAAACACCTTGCCCAAGGGGCCAGGTAAGGCTATTTAGAAACATGGACCTTTGTGGAATAGGATTCCAGAATTGGGAAAAGTAGAGCCTCATTTTACTAGTAAGAAAGGGATCTTAGAGGTCTCTTAGCACAACTCCCTTATTTTACATATGAAGAAACTGAGGACCAAAAAGGGAAAGGGACTTTTCCAGATAACGCTACTAGAGAGGAAGTGTCAAAGGCGAGATTCAGACTCAGGGCTCTTTACATTAGACCCAGCTCTTTTCACTCTGCCACGCTTGCCTATTCGGGAAAGCCCGGTAAACCTTCATTTCGGGAGGGGGGGTTTGTGGGAAGGGGGGGAAAGGGGAAGGAAGGTGAGGAGATGAAGGGGTGTGACCATTTCAACTTCTCCCCTCTGGCTCTCAGAGGAAAACCAGGCCCAGCGGAGGAGTAGAGAACACAACCAAATCCTGCAAAATGGGGGGCGGCGGGAGCGGAGGGCGAAGCCTTGGTGCAGACTAAACAATAATACACTGATTCGCACAGGGTTCTGCTGAATTGCAGGGGCTTGCTGGGTTCCTTAGCTCTCTTTGCCTTCGTGCAACCCCGAAATGCACTTTGCAACGAGAATGCACTCTCCTGGCGCGCGCACAACACATACACACACAAACACATATACACACACATCAATACAACTCCTGCAAACAGAGCAGGCTTCCACCTCCTTCCCAGAGAGGGAGCGGGCGAGGATGGAGGAGAGATGGGCCTCGAGGGGCGCGGGGTTGCGACTGGACAAGGAAAGAGACCCACATCCCGGGCTGCTGCGGCAAGGGAAGCCGCGAGTCCCGGAGCTACAGATCCCGCCCGAGGCTGGGAGAAGCCGACTGCAGGACTAGCAGCCTTTCTCCTTCGCAGCTCGCAGCAGCTGCAGAGCCCGCCGCCCCCACTTCCACAGCTCCCCGCGTGCTCCCGCCCCCGCCCGGCCCCAGCCGCAGCCCCGCCGGCTCGCTCACCTTCCTCGGCGGCGGCTGCATGATGCTGGAGGGACATGAATCCTCTCCCAGCGGCGGCGGCGGCGGCGGCAGCAGCGGCAGCGGCAGCAGCTACAGAAGAGACTGGGGAAGGGGAAGGGGTGGGGGAGAAGGAAGAGGGAAGGGGGTCGGGCCGGACCCTGCCCGGGGGTGTGCGGGTATGCAGCTTTCCCGGGCAGCCCCAGGAGGAGGAGACCCAGGGGAGGGCTGGCTGGGCCCGGTGCGTGTGAGTCTCCCAGTGTGTCTGTCTCTGTGTGCAAGGTTTCCCTGGCGGCCGCAGGAGGAGGAGACCTGGGGGAGGGCTGGGCTGGACCCCGGGCTGTGCGTGTGTGCGCGCGTGTGTGTGCCAGAGAGCGAGCTCCCGAAGAGGCGGGGACCCCGCGCGGGCGGGGGGCTGGGGCTGGACTCTGCTAGCAACTGGGAGGGGCGGGGGGCTGACTCTCTCCCATAGCCGGGGAAGGAGGAACCCCGAGAGAGAGGAAACGGGGAAAGGGGGTCTGTATGGCCTAATCGAGGCGGGAATTGCGCGAAGTGGGGGTGGGGAAGACCCCAGGAGGTAGAGAGGAAGGCAGGGGCACAGGTCCTCCCGGAGGGAGTGTCTACTACTGGGAATACAAGTGGGCTGAGAGAAGGGGAAGCTTCGAGTAAGATCCGAGAGGAGGACGACGCTGGGGAAAGTGGGCAAGGGGAAAAGTCTGCAGCTTCCTCCCTTTTTCCGGGAAAGAACAGGAAAGAGTTCTTTCAGGCCTTAGGGGGAGAGAATCTGATCCCTTCAGGCCAGGAGAAAGGAATTTCTAGTCTCTCGAATCCGGGGACAAGAGAGATCTAATTCTGTGAGAAGGCAAGATTTGGGATCCAGTGGACCTGAATTCAAATTCTGTTTGTTCCTAAGTGTTCTTTGTCAAATGACTTACAACCTCTCTGGACCTCCCATCTGCAAAACTAGGGTTGCAGCCTCTCAGGTCCTTCCAGCACTAAATCTATGAGCCTGTGAACTCCTCAGGACACTTTGTAATCATTCCTTCTCAGGTTAAAGGATGAAGAGCAAAGTGCCTCAGGTCAAATCTCTCAGGTAAAGGCAAGAAGAGAGAGGAATGGTCCTTGAGTCAGAGGAGGTGAGCAAGCTTGGTTCCTTGGGTGAGGGAGGAAAGAAGGTCTAGTTCCCTCGGGTCAGAAAAGGGCAGTTCTGTCCCCTCGGGTCAGAGTGGGGGGGGACCAAAGAAGGGGATAGCTTTGATCCCCTCGGCCAGACCTGGAGAGGCGAGGCTGGGGGACAGGTCAGACTTCTCAGTCAGAGGAGGAGGGGCAGGTCCCAAGGGGCCGGGTCTGAGGCGGTGCCTCTGGGAGAGTGGCGGCCTCGGCCGGGGCTCTAGGAGAGCACTGTGCAGCCTTCTCGCCCCTCCTCGGGCCCGCGGCGGGTGGGCCGGGGGCGGAGCTGACAGGCCCACCGCCCCGGTCAGCGCCTACGTCCCTCCTCTTCCCGACGTCGCCCCGCCCCGCCAGGCCGCCAGAGGGAGGTAGTGCATCCGAACTGGCCCGACCTCCTCCCTACTGGAGGCTTCGTTGCGCCTCCTCTCCTCCTCTCAGGGGCGGGGCCTCTGCCACCTTAGAGCCGGCGCTCCGCTTTCCTCTCGGAACCGTTGGGCGTGAGGAACCAGCAGCTGGGGGGAACTTGTACGAACTGCACTAAGGAGGAGATGGCTGGCCACGAGTACTGGCGTGTAGAACGTCCCAGACACTCCCCTCAGCCACCCTGATGCACCAGGGGCGCGTTACGGGCGCCTTCCCGCCAGTACCAGGCGCGCGCAGGCTCCCGGAGCCTTTCCACTCCGTCTCTTCACTCACCCCCCCACCCCCACCCCCAACACGCCTCCACGCCTAGGGTGAGAGGGAAAACTATGCTAATACGCGGACACAAGCTCCGCCCCTTCCACTTTTTTTCCTCTCCTTCCTCAGTCAGCTCGGATGCGCCTGTGCGGGACTCGCTAGTCCTTAGGACTGGTGCGCGTGCGCTGTGGGGTGCAGGCCACACTGCTGGACTTGCGGAGCGCCTTGCGGGGTTGCCTCTGGGCGATCTCTTTTTATACGTCACCCCCTCTCCCCTCCTAGTTTTATTCTTGGGATAGTGTCAGAGATCCGTTTGCATCCAGGCTGCTCAGGCCCAGTTAGTGTGTCCTGCGGGGAGGCCGGGCGCTTTCGGGGGTGGGAAAGGACGCGCGGTCCCGCGGCTCGTAATCCGGGGTCAGCTCTCCGCGGAAGAGAGGAGCTGCTTTCCTTTTGCTCTCTGTGGCCCCGTTAGTGCCTCCGGGATCAAATGCCGACCCCTGGGCTTTCAGTGTAAAGTACCAACCTGGCGGCTGTAAACGCCTCTACCAGCTAAGTTACACGTCATGGCCCTTCCGGTGCTTTATGACCGTCTTCCCTCTCCCTCCTCTGCGCCAGGCTGAACCCCTTCCCCGGAATTCCTCCTCGTTCCCTCTCCCAGTTGACGTACAGTTTTACTATTACGAGCTTCCTTCTAGATTAAACCGTCTCCCGCGGAGGCTCTTCTTGCTTCCCCTCCCCCTTTGTGCCATTCGGCCACTTTCCGTGTCTGGACCGAGATATTGAAGTGCTTGCTACTCCTCCAGCTCATTTCACAGAAGAGGAAACCGAGGCAGAGGGAAGTGACGTGCCCGGATCACACGCCGCGTCTGAGGCCAGATGTGAGCTCATACAGAGGGCCCAGGAGCACGATAGTTCTGTGCGCGGAGCGGGCCCTCCCCGCGTGATGATTTCTTATCTATTTTCTATATACTTATGCAGTGTCCCCAAGGTTAATGCAGCTTTAATAGCTTCAAGCATAAATAGCTAAAAACTGCACTAAGACTTTGCTCCCTGTTCTCTTCCTCCTCCCATTTCCTTGAGAACAGAAGCTGAAAAGTCTTTTCCTAGAAGAGCGGCTGTTCTAAGAATTCTGGTTGAAATAGAATTCTGAACGCTGCCCCACAGGAAACGACCTTATTCCCTCTCCTGACCTTTCCCTGGTCCCTTCCTTCTCCCCAGCAGGAACAGTTTAAAGGCCTCAGATTCTAGAATACTGAAGGTTAGTGGGCTCAGTGACCTACTCTGAGAGTGGGGGATGGGCTGAGCTAAAAGCCTTCACCTGCTCGATTTTTCCATATTAAACAGGCAGAGCTCGGTTACCTACCCTTCCACAGCTCTCTGGGACTGCTCGGTCCCCAGAGGCCTTCCATGGACAGAAACATGTAGTACACGCTCAGAATATTCTAACAGAGGAAATGGAAATGCTTTAATGTCCCAAACAACCCCTCTCCCCACATCTGGCTGTGCGGTAAGTGGAGAGAGCTTTGTGGTTCAGGCAACAAGCATTTATTAAGTCCTGACTGTATTGGGTGCTGGGCTAAGCCCTAGAGCAGGGGTTCTGAGACTGCCGCTGCTCCGGACTATGGGGCCCTCAGGCTTATGGCAAATGGGCCGAGGGGTGGAGACAGAGTGTGGTCCGGCCTCCCACAGTCTGAGGGGTGGTGAAATGGCCTCCTATTTTAAAAGTCCCAGGACCGCTGCGGCCTAGAGATACAGATATAAAACAGCCAGTCCCTCCCCTCAAGGACTTTGCATTTTAATGCGGGAGCATCACCTACTCACAGATAACAAATCCATGGGGAGTTAGGTACAGGGGGGGCACTAATCCTTCTTCCTACTTGTGGGATACTTGACCACTTTTTGGGGGTTTTTCTGAGCCTCCGTTTTATAAACTTGTGAATAAAGGAGTTGGCTTCAGTCACCTACCACTAAACTCATTGTCCCTGGCTGCTGGAAAAATGTAGCGGGAAAGAGATGTTCCTTTCTCCCTGTCCAACCCCTCTCCCACAGAAAACAAATTTCAAAGTTCTCCACTTAGAAACGCAGTCTCTTTCTTTTCATCTTCTAGTTGTCAATTCTGCGGCATCCACTTCCTCCCCTAAAAGCACACATCTAGCTCTATCCACTTCCCATGTATTTCTGCTGATTATGTTGTTTCTTTCCCCTGCAGTCTCTCTTCTGAGACTAAGTCTCGTGGAGCACAGGGCCTGGTGCATAGTAAAGGCTTGCGGATTGATTTTAAAGGCAAGGTGTCTGCCTCGAGGCTTTGTTCCATGATCTACCCTGGGTGTTTCAAAAGGTTCTATCCACTCTTGCTGCTGCTTTTGACAGACTAAGAAATATCGTTCTCCACCAATTACAGATTTTAGGATTAGAAGGAAGGATAGAATATTAGACCTAGAAGTGACTTTAGAGAACATATGGTTTTACAGATGTAATTTGGAGGTTGAATGACTTATCCAAGGTGGGAAGCAGCAGTAGAGTCAGAATTGTGACCTAGAGATTCCCTTGCTTTAATCCTGCACCAGAGATGTTAGATCCAGGGAGAAGCATGACAATGTAAAATATTTAACAAAACTAAAAAAATAACATATTATGATACAGATGATAATATGTGGTTTCATTTTACTGCTACAAGAATCCTTATTTAATCCTTAAGAGGCCCCGATTTCTACTTGTTTGACACTATTGCTGTGCATAGTATGAACTCATCTAATCTATAGCTGAATATTGTAAGGGCCCTTTAAATGGGCTGCGCCACAGCGCATCATTGAGGCCCTGAAGTAATTTCTGTGGATATTAGGACTGCCTTGTAGGTGGGATCCTGTCCATTTTGAGATAGCTTCGTAATGGGTGACTCTCTCGCTGATTGGCTGTGTGTGACCTCACAGGCCCTATGTAAGCCCACTGCAGGCAGCAGTCACTCTCTTTAACCTGGCGCTCTTCACCCTGGCTCCCTAGCCTGGGTGGCCAAGCCAAGATGGGTAGCCGAAAGAGGTAAGGATTTTGGTAGTGAACACATGGGTCTTCTGACCAGGTGTTCACTCGGGAACCAACAAGTCAGGGCATCAGTTAGGGCATTATGTGAGTAGGTATAATAAAGGCTTTTAAGATTACACGTGGCTGTTCTTGAGTGCGCTACCGGTTATTAAGCTATAGATTCAAGAAATCGTGGCCAGAGACCTTTGAAGGCCTCAGAGGAGGCGAGCCAGGTAGAGTTCACACTGCAAAGGACAGTGGTCAAAGGTACTCTGGTGGGTCTAGGACAGACTAGTAATAGTAACTGCCAAGAGAGCACGTTACAGAATATAATCTCCCCCCAAATGGTCACAGTTTTCATTTGAAGACCTTTTTTCTAGCTGTGTAATAATAACTCACATTTATAGAGCCTTTTAAGAGTTATAAAGCTAACATCTGGGTTCTAAGGGCCCTCCTGGCTCTGACATCCTGTGTTCTAGGGGCCCTCCCGGCTCTGACACTTTGTGTTCTAGGGGCCCTCCCGGCTCTGACATCCTGTGTTCTAAGGGCCCTCCCGGCTCTGACACCCTGTGTTCTAAGGGCCCTCCCGGCTCTGACACCCTGTGTTCTAGGGGCCCTCCCGGCTCTGACACCCTGTGTTCTAGGGGCCCTCCCGGCTCTGACACTCTGTGTTCTAGGGGCCCTCCCGGCTCTGACATCCTGTGTTCTAGGGGCCCTCCCGGCTCTGACATCCTGTGTTCTAGGGGCCCTCCCGGCTCTGACATCCTGTGTTCTAGGGGCCCTCCCGGCTCTGACACCCTGTGTTCTAGGGGCCCTCCCGGCTCTGACACTCTGTGTTCTAGGGGCCCTCCCGGCTCTGACACTCTGTGTTCTAGGGGCCCTCCCGGCTCTGACACTCTGTGTTCTAGGGGCCCTCCCGGCTCTGACACTCTGTGTTCTAGGGGCCCTCCCGCCTCTGACACTCTGTGTTCTAGGGGCCCTCCCGGCTCTGACACTCTGTGTTCTAGGGGTCCTCCCGGCTCTGACACTCTGTGTTCTAAGATGCCTTTGAGTTTTGACACATTCATTTTTGTACCATTCACATTTGACCAAGGCCTTTCCCTGCCCTCTTTGGAGCAGCCTGGTAAAGTAGAGAAAGCACTGATCTTGGATCCCCAGACCTTAGTCCAGATCCCAATTCTGCTCCTTCTTTCTTATGTCCTTGTCAGGCTACTTAATCTCTCTAGGTCTCAGATCTCTTATCTTTAAAAGCAGAAGGTTGGATAACCTTTGAGGCCCCTTCTAGCTCTACATACGTGGTCCCATCCCTTCCATGCAGATGACTCCCCAGTCTAGATCTCCATCCTTGACCTCACTTGTTCTCCAGATTTGCATCTTCCACTGCCGGCAGGACCACTGGCATGGCTCACTGACACCCCCATGAACCCCTCTATAACTGAGCTCTGTCCCTTTACAGTTAACAAAACTATTTCTTTCCACTTCAATTTCCCCTTCTTTCTGTATTCCCACTGTACAGTTGATCCCACATGATTTATTAATCATCAGGATTATGATATCACTTCCTTTTTGTTTCTCATACTGTGGTAGAATGGAAAACTCAGGAAAGCTTGGTTTCCAATTTAGTTTCAAATATTTAATATCTATGAAAGCTTGGACAAGTTGTAACCTCTCTGAACCTCAGTTTTGTCAATTGTCAAATGGGAGAGCGTTCTGTAATACTTCACAAGCAAATGAAAGAATGTATGTAAAGAATTTTGCAAACTTTAAATGCTATGTAAATGTCAGCTATCATCATTTTATTTAGTGAGTCACCAAGTCTTATCTCTTCTATCTTCAAAACACCATTTGAACGCCTCCCCTGCTATTATCATAACATCCTGATTACAGGAAACCTGAAATATCAAATTAACCTCCCGATTAGTTTTCCATCCTCTTCTTTTTCCCTCTCTAATCTGCCCTTCATATGACTAGTAGGATTAACTTTCCTGGGTTCCAGAATTGTTCCCAGGATTCATCCAGAATGGTTGAGACACAGGGAAGAGTTGCCACCATCACTGGCATACTTTGCCTGGGCTACTTGACTGCTCCCAAGTTTTGGAAGAGACAGAAGTCAACAATTCCATTCCTTATGATGAAACAAAAGAACCTAGGTCTTTCCATCTATTCTTCCCCAACAATTTCATACTTCCATCTTAACTAAGTGAGGTAACATTTCTGGACCTTGCTAAGCACCCACAGATAAGCCTTTATGATTTGCCCGCAAATGAACTTTCTTTTATGGCTGTCTCTTCACCATTAGGATGTAAGCTCCTTCAGAATAGGGACATTTGGCCTTTTCTGTTCAAATCCCCAGCACTTAGCAAAATGCCTCATACCCAGTAAGTGCTGAATACAGTCTTTTCATTCATTCATTTAGTCAAGTCCCTCCTCTACTCTTCTGTCCTAATTTCATAGTACTCCCATCCAGGACATGTCTTGCACTCTCTTATATTCATACTGTTCATCTCATGTGGAATTTATTACTTTTCTTTACCTAATGAATTCCTGGCCATCTTTTAAAGTCCAATTCAAATGCTACCTCTTATAGGACACAGTCTTGAACCTCAGACCTTACAAATTAATTTTCTTTTGTAACTTTTTTTGTACTTATCATGTAAAACTATATGTTAGTTTCATTATTTAGTATTTCTATACTAAATGACAAGTATCATGTCTTATTACAACACATGTGGTAAACACTTCATAAATGTTTGTTTTACATGAATTCTACATTCTATTGTTCCCTTCCACCAAGTGGAAGCCTCTGTGAGAAAATAGTGAGAGACAATTTTGGGAAGGAAAGTTAGATCATTGAATGATAGGGGAAAGAATCTGGATTTTTTACACAAATGATGAACTCCAGGAGGCACTATGATATATTGATAAGGGCACAGGACTTACAGTTTAAAGGCTTTAGGTAAAATCCGAAGTCTATTTCTTGCTAACTTGTAGAACTTTAAATAAATCATGTAACCTCTATGGGTTAGTGGATAATACTTTTAGTAGAAAGTGAATTAAAAGGAGTGTTCTAGATACTAACTCCAGCTCTCATGAATTCCCATGGTGATTTGACATGAGCCATTTTCTTCCTCTGGCCCCTAAATATACAGACAGTGTGCAATTAGGAAAACATATTGTTTCAGAAATTCTAAGTTCAAATTTCACCTTGCCACCTGCATGACCAAGTCATGCAAGTCAATTAACCAGCTTTGTTGAGACTCACTTTCCACAACTATAAATGTCCTTTTTATTTCCAGAGCCTTGAGAGTGAGACAGAGATACTTTCTTGCTTTAACATTCTTTGTTGTAAGGCCTCTTGCAGTTCTGATCTTCTATGATACTCATCATGGTTCCCTTAAATTGTACAAACTCAGCACAGTACTCTCCCACCTATTACCTCTGTAACATGAGCAATTTTCTTGCCTTTTCAGGCACTGGTTTCCTTAACATAAAGAAGAAGAGAGGAGAGAGAACATCTTGCCTCATTGGAGATGTTCAGGCAGAAGTATACAAGGCAGGTTGGAGAGCAAAGTTCTTAACTTTTTGTCTGGCATGAACCCCCGTGGGTAGTCCAGTGAAACCTATAGACACCTTTTAAAACTAATGGTCTTTTAAAAAAATTATAACTAAAGAAAATGCTAATTTTCCATTAGAGGTTAATGAAAACAGAAATAAGATATTTTTCTCTATTAAAGTTCATGGGCCCTCTGAAATTCATGTATGGATCCTGGGTTAATAAATTTCCACCAAAGAGATTGTTGTATTCATAAGAGGTGAGACTAGATGTCCTCTAAATTTCCTTCTGGCTCTTTGATTCTAAAGTTCAGTGATTCTAAGCTTCTAAATTACCAATGTTCTATGATTCTTTGATTCTAAAACTCCCTGGTTCTGATTTTCTAGAATTCTGAGTTTTAGTTCTAGGATGCCCTGAACAAATCAGAGATCTAGCCTCAAACTCTAGAAACAGATACAGTCTCTTGCTAGGTAAGCTCTTTTTTTTTATCCAATGCAGCACAAAAATCTGTTCTGCAGGGGCTGCAGAGGGGAGAAAAAATGAGCAAAAAAGATGGAAGCTCCTAGTGTGTCCAGAATAGTAAGAAGGTTAGGGACTGGTGGAGGAGGGGATTGGTAAGTGTATACTCTCTGCATTGCAAGGCAATGGTCCAGTGTGATTCATGACTTGATGCTACGCTCAAAGGACAGGTTTACAAATTGGTGCAGGGATCCCTCCCACAAGCTCGGCTGAATTTCAAAAATCCCTGCAGAGACTGCTACCCTGCCTTCTTTCTCCTTGGCTACTATTCCCCTCCTTCCTCTTCTCTCCTCTCACAGATCCCTCCTTGCTGCATTCTGAGAACTGCTGGGAGCCCCTCCCCACCCCTACTACCATCTCTTTTATGTCTTTTCATCCTACCTATAGATGTCATGTAATCCCACTGACATCTCAGGTAAGACCTCCTGAAAAAGCCTGGAAAGGGGTCAGGGACTTGCCTCCAAGTTAGGACTTGGTTCAAGAAGCATTACAATAATTTCACTTACCTTGTATTAAATTTAAAGCAGTTCACATTTATGTAATACCCATTATGTGCAGAACCCTGTACTCTTCAGAAAGATCAAAAGTGGAAAGAGCTCTGAACTTGTATTTGGGCAAGACCTGTGTTAGAATCTTATCTCTGACACTTGCTGTTTGACTTTGTGCAAAGTACTTACCCTCTCTGAACCTCAGTTTCTTCCTCTGTAAAATGGGGATAATAATTCCCAGAATTCTTACCTTTGAGAATTATAGAAAGGATGACATAAGATAATATAAGTAAAAGGCTTTATAAACTTTAGAGCTCTGTATAAATGTTTTTTATTATAATTATGGTCAAAACATATGCAAGGATAATTTTTTTTAACATTGACCCTTGAAAAACCTTGTGTTTCTATTTTCCCTCCTTCCCCCCCCCAGATAGCATGTAATCCAATTTCTGTTAAACATGGTAAACATATATGTTAAATCCAAAGTCGGCATATATTTATACAATTATCTTTCTGTACAAGAAAAATCAGATCAAAAAGTTAAAAAATTAAATTGAGAAAAATAAAATGCAAGCAAACAACAAAAAGAGTGACAATGCTAATTTGTGATCCACCTTCAGTTCTCACAGTCCTCTCTCTGGGTATAGATGGCTGTCTTCATCACAAAATCATTGGAATTGACCTGAATTATCTCATTGTTGGAAAGAACCATGTTCATCAAAATTGATCATCATATAATCTTGTTGTTGCCATGTATAATGATCTCCTGGTTCTGTTCATTTCACTTAGCATCAGTTCCTGTAAGTCTCTCCAGGCCTCTCTGAAATCATCCTGCTGATTGTTTCTTACAGAACAATAATATTCCATAACAGAATGGAAACATCTTGAAGGCAGAGATTGGTTCATTTTTAGCTTCAGATTTGGCATATAGTACTTATCTCATTGTCTACCCTGAGTCCATCACCTCTCTGTTAGGAAGTAGGTAGCATGGTTCGTCACTGAACTTCTAGGATCACATTTAGTCATTGTATTGATTAGAGTTCTTACGGCTTTCAAAGTTTATTATTTATATAATGTTAATATTATTTTCAGTCAGTCAGGAAATAAACAATTATTAAGAGACAGAAGTCAGGAGGACCTGAGTTCACATCTGGCCTCAGACACTTAATACTTCCTAACTGTTCAAATGTCCTAGCTGGGCAAGCCACTTAACCCCAGTTGTCTCAGAGGAAAGAAAATAAAATTTAAAAAAAAAAAAAAAACCAAACCATTTATTGAGCATGTAATATTGAGCACATATATTGTACTAAACCCTGATGATACAAAAAGAGGCAAAAAACAAGCTCCTCACTTAACCCAAGGAGATCACAATTTAATGGGAGAGATAACAAGCAAATGAATATGTACAAATAAGCCAAATACAAGACAAATGCAGTTCATCCTTCATTCTCTAAGCGGATCAATGATATCAGGAGGGTCTTGACTTGCAAGTGAATTAGATTTAATTGAGGGAGAGTTAGGCAAGGTCCATCTGTGGCCAGTGGCCAGATATAGATCAGGACAACCTCCAGATGGCCCAGAATGTAGTAGAAGACTTTGGCCTTTAACAGGTCTCAGTTTTACTGAGGCAACAGTTTCAGAAATTATGGCTAGATAAGAATTATGGCAAAGAATGACCTTTTTTCCCTTGAAAACTAAACAAACAAACATATCCAGTCTGGGAGGGGAAGACCCTCAAGAAATAACTAAAAGAGGAAAAGCACTAAAAGTAAGAGAGATTAAAAAACTTTCTGTAGAAGATGAGATTTTAGTTAGGACTTAAAGGAAGCCAGACAATCCATTAGGTGAAGAGGAGGAGGAAAAACATTCTTAAGCCTATCTTGAGAGATAGTTTTGTTAAAGGGACAGCAGGAGACATGCCACTGATCACAGAATGAGGTGATAAAATAGGCACCAGGAGTGGTTTGGAAGAGCATAATTATAAAACAATATTATATAAAAGTTCATGACATGGAACAGCCATGACAAGACATCCATCATAGCTTACCAAGGCTATGCTATTTTAATATGTGAATAGCACACAGGAATTACCAAGGGAAGGAGTTTAAACAATTAACAAGGGAAAAGACAAGTTCCCTATGGAATTCATAGTTAATCAGAAGGAAGAAGCCATTAAAGGGAAGACACCAAGAAATGAGAATGTCATTGATTGGTGGGCTAAATTCTTAGAGAAGTTTAGCAAACTAACCCCAAAAGACAGTTAGCAGGCTAACCATTGACTGGCAGGCTAACTCTAGAAGAGATTTAGCATCTTAAAATAATTATCTGGAACAAGGAGAAAGATATCATGAGATGGGAGTACCCCATGGCAGGCTAGCTTACAATTAAACTGGAGAAATAAGCCATTAAACAAAAGATGCTATGAGGTTAAGAAAAAGTACTTCATAATAGGCTGGTCCTAAATAGGAATTAATGAAGCACCATGAGCAGATGTTTTATAGAGGAAATATAATCTCAGAAGTTTGAATCATAACTTGGCTTTCTGATTAGATAAGTAAAAGTGGGGTTTTTTAAGGCCCCTTCCCCATTTGGGGTGGGACTTTAATTGAAAGTCCACTTGAACTTGAGACCTACTTAGGACCAAGAAGCTCACTTCAAGCTGAGTGACCTTCCCTGCTTGCCTTAGGGAATATATAATCAGGCTTTCTTTTCCTTCCTTCCTCCTCTCTCTTTCTTCTTTTCTGAATCTTCCCAAGATATTTTACGGTTTACTGGCTAGATTTCTTTCTTTAGAAGAATATCTAGGCTCTCTGCAAATAGTTCCAATCCCCACAGATTGTGTTCCCTCAAATCTTAGGCGTCATGATTTTTCAGGGCTTCCAGGAAGTATGGGCTAGTGGCAATATACCACTGAACGTCCTGCCTCCAAGGTCACCGTGGTTTGAACTCCTATGGAGATTCCCATAGCCAACTGAATCTGAGGATAAACAACACAGAACAGAACTCCAGGCTCATTTCTCAGAGCTAGATTGTAAAAAGGAGCTTCCAGTTCATGGAGCCTCACTATAAGTAGGCTTCACCCCAGCAGGATAAATTCAGAAAGGTTTGGAGAGACTTACATAAACTGATGCTGAGTGAAATGAGCAGAACCAGAAGATCACTATACACTTCAACAACAATACTGTATGAAGATATATTCTGATGGAAGTGGATATCTTCAACATAAAGAAGATCCAAGTCACTTCCAGTTGATCAGTGATGGACAGAAACAACTACACCCAGAGAAGGAACACTGGGAAGTGAATGTAAATTGTTAGCACTACTGTCTATCTACCCAGGTTACTTATACCTTCAGAATCCAATACAACAACAAGAAAATTGGTTTTACACACATATATTGTATCTAGGTTATACTGTAACACATGTAAAATGTATGAGATTGCCTGTCATCTAGAGGAGGAAGTAGAGGGAGGGAGGGGAAAATTTGGAAAAATGAATACAAGGGATAATGTTATAAAAAAAAATTACTCATGCATATATATTGTCAAAAAAATTTATAATTATAAAATTAATAAAAAAAAGAAAAAAGAAAAAAAAAACTGGGTCTTCACCTTCTGGATGCAGTAGGCAAGAGAGCACAAAATGTGGTCAGTTTTAAAGATGCAGTTTCTTCTGGCTACACAGGCAACCGAATAGTTACAAGGATAATCAGCTGTGAAGGACTTGACTATTCTGATCAATACAATTTTCCAGGACAATTCCAAAGTGCCCATGATGAAAAAAAACAAAACAAAACAAAACCCTTTTCAACTCCAGAGAGAGAAATGATGAACTTTGAGTGCAAATTGAAGTATAATTTTTTCACTTTATTTTTCTTACTTTTTTTTTTTGGCAACATGGCTAATGTAGAAATAAGTTTTGTATGACCTCACATCTATAAATGATATCATATTGTTTGCCTTCTCACTGGGGAGGAATTGAAAGAGAAAAAGTTTGGAATTTTTAAAAAAGAGATTTTTTTAAAGAATGCTTAAAATAAATCAATTTGAAATTTTAAAAAATAGGATAGAGGGTAGTTTAGAAAGGACAATTTTAGCAGCTTAAGCGATAAGGCAAGGCATCATGTAAAAGAATTTAAATAGCACCATGGATGCCTGTGTCTGGAGTCAGGAATATTTGATTTCAGATCTAGCTTCAGACATTAAGTAACTTCCTCACTTTCCTTATCTGTAAAATGAGGATGAGGGTGAGGATGATGATGATGATAATGATAATGATAATGATATCTACCTCCACTCCCAGGATTGTTGTAATGATCAAATGAGATGTTTGTAAAGTGCTATATAAATGCTAGATATTATTAGTAGGCAGTGTTAGAGCCATATCTTGAAGGGATAAGAGGTCTTTACAATGAAATCTACACTCTCCTTTAAGAAAATTCTTATTAATTTCATTATCGATATGCCCTTGAACTTCTTTGTAAATGTGGTCTGTGAAGGACAGGACAGAAAGGAAAGAAATAGATTGGGACCCTCAAATTTCTTTTTTTTTTTTAATTTTTTATTTTATTTTATAATTATAACATTTTTTTGACAGTACATATGCATGGGTAATTTTTTACAACATTATCCCTTGCACTTACTTCTATTCAGATTTTTTCCCTTCCTTCCCCAACCCCCTCCCCCAGATGGCAAGCAGTCTTATATATGTTAAATATATTACAGTATATTCTAGATACAATATATGTGTGTAGAACCGAATTTTTTTGTTGCACAGGAAGAATTGGATTCAGAAGGTAAAAATAACAGTTTACATTCATTTCCCAGTGTTCCCTCTCTGGATGTAGCTGGTTCTGTCCATCATTAATCAATTGGAATTGGATTAGCTCTTCTCTATGTTGAAGAAATCCACTTCCATCAGCATACATCCTCGTACAGTATCATTGTTGAAGTGTATAATGATCTTCTGGTTCTGCTCATTTCACTCAGCATCAGTTGATGTAAGTCTCTCCAAGCCTCTCTGTATTTCTCCTATTGGTCATTTCTTATAGAACAATAATATTCCATAACATTCATATACCATAGTTTACCCAACCATTCTCCAATTGATGGACATCCATTCATCTTCCAGCTTCTAGCCACTATGAAAAGGGCTGCCACAAACATTTTGGCACACACAGGTCCCTTTCCCTTCTTTAGTAGTTCCTTGGGGTATAAGCCCAGTAGTAGTATGGCTGGGTCAAAGGGTATGCACATTTTGATAACTTTTTGGGCATAATTCCAGATTGCTCTCCAGAATGGTTGGATTCTTTCACAACTCCACCAACAATGCATCAGTGTCCCAGTTTTCCCACAGCCCCGCCAACATTCATCGTTATTTGTTCCTGTCATCTTAGCCAATCTGACAGGTGTGTAATGATACCTCAGAGTTATCTTAATTTGCATTTCTCTGATCAATAGTGATTTGGAACACTCTTTCATATGAGTGGAAATAGTTTTAATTTCATCATCTGAAAATTGTCTGTTCATATCCTTTGACCATTTATCAATTGGAGAATGGCTTGATTTCTTAAAAATTAAAGTCAATTCTCTGTATATTTTGGAGATGAGGCCTTTATCAGAACCTTTAACTGTAAAACTTTTTTCCCAATTTGTTACTTCCCTTCTAATCTTGTTTGCATTAGTTTTGTTTGTGCAGAAACTTTTTAATTTGGTGTAATCAAAATGTTCTATTTTGTGATCAATAATGGTCTCTAGTTCTCCCTTGGACACAAACTCCTTCTTCCTCCACAAGTCTGAGAGGTAAACCATCCCATGTTCCTCCAATTTATTTATGATTTCATTCTTTATGCCTAAATCTTGGACCCATTTTGATCGTATCTTAGTATGTGGTGTTAAATGTGGGTCCATGCCTAGTTTCTGCCATACTAATTTCCAGTTTTCCCAGCAGTTTTTGTCAAATAATGAATTCTTATCCCAAAATTTGGGATCTTTGGGTTTGTCAAAGATTAGATTGCTATTTTTATTCACTATCTTGCCCTGTGAACCTAACCTATGCCACTGATCAACTAGTCTATTTCTTAGCCAATACCAAATGGTTTTGTTGACTGTTGCTTTATAATATAGCTTTAAATCAGGTACACTTAGACCACCTTCCTCTTACTTTTTTTTCATTAGTTCCCTTGCAATTCTCAACCTTTTATTCTTCCATATGAATTTTGTTGTTATTTTTTCTAGGTCATTAAAATAGTTTCTTGGGAGTCTGATTGGTATAGCACTAAATAAATAGATTAGTTTGGGGAGTATTGTCATCTTTATTATATTCGCTCGGCCTATCCAAGAACACTGAATGTCTTTCCAATTATTTAAATCTGACTTTATTTTTGTGGTAAGTGTTTTGTAATTTTGCTCATATAATTCCTGACTCTCCTTTGATAGATATATTCCCAAATATTTTATACTATCGACTGTTATTTTGAATGGAATTTCTCTTTGTATCTCTTGCTGTTGGATTGTGTTGGTAATGTATAAAAATCCTGAGGATTTATGTGGATTTATTTTGTATCCTGCGACTTTGCTAAAATTCTGAATTATTTCTAATAGCTTTTTAGCAGGGTCTTTGGGGTTCTCTAAGTATACCATCATGTCATCTGCGAAAAGTGACAATTTGATTTCTTCATTTCCTACTCTAATTCCTTGGATCTCTTTCTCGGCTCTTATTGCCAAGGCTAGAGTTTCTAGTACTATATTGAATAGTAATGGTGATAGTGGGCAACCTTGTTTCACTCCTGATCTTACAGGGAAAGGTTCTAGTTTATCACCATTACATATGATGTTTACTGAAGGTTTTAAATATATGCTCCTTATTATTTTAAGGAATAGTCCATTTATTCCTATACTCTCAAGCGTTTTTAGTAGGAATGGATGTTGGATTTTATCAAATGCCTTTTCTGCATCTATTGAGATGATCATATGGTTTTTATTAATTTGATTATTAATATGGTCAATTATACTAATAGTTTTCCTAATATTAAACCAGCCCTGCATTCCTGGTATAAATCCCACTTGGTCATAGTGTATTATCCTGGGGATGATTTTCTGAAGTCTATTTGCTAATATCTTATTTAAGATTTTAGCATCAATATTCATTAAGGAAATTGGTCTATGGTTTTCTTTCTCAGTTTTCGATCTACCTGGTTTAGGTATCAGTACCATGTCTGTGTCATAGAAGGAATTTGGTAGGACTCCTTCAATCCCTATTTTTTCAAATAGTTTACATAGCATTGTAGTTAGTTGTTCTTTAAATGTTTGGTAGAATTCACCTGTAAATCCATCTGGTCCTGGGGACTTTTTCTTAGGAAGTTGGTTAATAGCTTGGTCTATTTCTTTTTCTGAGATGGGACTATTTAGACTACTTACTTCTTCCTCTGTTAATCTGGGCAAGCTATATTTTTGAAGGTATTCTTCCATTTCATTTAAGTTATCGAATTTATCGGCATAAAGTTGAGCAAAGTAGCTCCTAACTATTGTTCTAATTTCCTCTTCATTAGTGGTGAGTTCACCCTTTTCATTTTCAAGACTATCAATTTGCTTTTTCTCTTTCCTTTTTTTAATCAGGTTTACTAAGGGTTTGTCTATTTTGTTGGTTTTTTCATAAAACCAACTCTTAGTTTTATTAATTAATTCAATAGTTTTTTTACTTTCAATTTTATTAATCTCACCTTTTATTTTTTGAATTTCAAGTTTTGTGTTTGTCTGGGGTTTTTTAATTTGTTCCTTTTCTAGCAATTTTAGTTGTAAGCCCAATTCGTTGGCCCTCTCTTTCTCTATTTTATGCAAGTAGGCCTGTAGAGATATAAAACTTCCCCTTATTACTGCTTTGGCTGTATCCCACACATTTTGGTATGATGTCTCATTATTGTCATTTTCTTGGGTGAAGTTATTAATTATGTCTATGATTTGCTGTTTTACCCAATCATTCTTTAATATAAGATTATTTAGTTTCCAATTATTTTTTGGTCTATTTTCCCCTGGCTTTTTATTAAATGTTATTTTGATTGCATTATGGTCTGAAAAAGATGCATTTACTATTTCTGCCTTACTGCATTTGATTTTGAGGTTTTTATGCCCTAGTATATGATCAATTTTTGTATAAGTTCCATGAACTGCTGAGAAGAAAGTATATTCCTTTCTGTCTCCATTTAGCTTTCGCCAAAGATCTATCATATCAAACTTTTCTAGTATTCTATTTACCTCTTTGACTTCTTTCTTATTTATTTTGTGGTTTGATTTATCTAATTCTGAGAGTGCAAGGTTGAGATCTCCCGCTATTATAGTTTTGCTATCTATTTCCTCTTGCAGCTCTCTTAATTTCTCTTTTAAGAATTTAGATGCTGCACCACTTGGTGCATACATGTTTAATATTGATACTGCTTCACTATTGATGCTTCCCTTTAGCAGGATATAATGCCCTTCCTTATCTCTTTTAATTAGATCAATTTTTGTTTTTGCTTGATCTGAGATGAGGATGGCTACTCCTGCTTTTTTGGTTTTGCCTGAAGCATAATAGATTCTGCTCCACCCTTTTACTTTTAGTTTGAATGTCTCACCCTGTTTCAGGTGTGTTTCCTGTAAACAACATATAGTAGGATTCTGACTTTTAATCCAGTCTGCTAACTGCTTCCTCTTTATGAGGCAGTTTGCCCCATTCACATTTATGGTTAGAAGGACTAATTCTATATTGCTTGCCATCCTATTAACCCCTGCTTATGCTTTTCCCCTTTCCTTCCCTTTTACCCTCCTATCCAGTATTAAACTGGTGAACACCACTTGCTTTTCACAGCCCTCCCTTTTTAGGATCCCTCCCCCACCTTAAAGATCCTCCCCTTATTTTACCCCTTTTCCTTGAAATTACTGTATTCCCTTCCCCTTAGCTTACTCCTTCCCTTTCACTTTTCAATGAAGTGGAAGAAGTTTCACCATAAATCGAATATGTCTATTGATACACGCTATGTTCATCTCCCTCCTTTCTTTCTCTCAGATATAATAGGTTACCTTTGCCTCTTCATGAGATGTAGTACCACCACTTTACACTTTTTTATGATATAATCTCCTTTCCACCTCTAGTTTCTAAGACAAATTGTACATATGTTCTTTACATATTGTTTTGACAGAAGTATAGTTCTCAAGATTTCTTTTTACCTTTTTAGAAATCTCTTGAGTTCTGTATTTGAAGATCAAACCTTTTATGTAGGTCTGGTTTTTTCATCAAAAATAGATGGAATTCATTTATTTCGTTAAATGTCCATCTTCTTCCCTGGAAAACGATGCTCATTCTTGCTGGGTAAGTTATTCTTGGCTGCATACAAAGTTCCTTAGCCTTTCGGAATATCATGTTCCAGGCCCTGCGTTCTTTTAATGTGGACGCTGCTAGATCTTGGGTTATCCTTATTGTGGATCCTCCATATCTGAATTGTTTTTTTCTAGCAGCTTCCAATATCTTTTCCTTTGTCTGATGGTTCTTGAACTTGGCCACTATATTTCTTGGCGTTTTGATTTTAGGGTCCCTTTCAGTAGGTGATCGATGAATTTTTTCAATGTCTATTTTACCCTCTGTTTCCAAAACGTCTGGGCAGTTCTCTTTGATAATTTCCTCGAAAATGGTGTCCAAGCTCTTTTTTTCCTCCCATTTTTCAGGGAGTCCAATTATTCTCAAATTGTCTCTCCTGGATCTGTTTTCCAGGTCTGTTGTCTTTCTGGTAAGGTATTTGACAGTCTTTTCAATTGTTTCATTTCTCTGGTTTTGCTTGACTCCCTCTTGGTTTCTCCTTGAGTCATTCATTTCTACTTGTTCCAGTCCAATTTTCAATGATGTATTTTCTTCACTCACTTTTTTTATATCTCTTTGTAATTGTCCAATTGAGTTTTTATCTTCTATGGAATTTTTTTCCATTTTATCCATTTTATTTTTT
Source organism: Sminthopsis crassicaudata (assembly GCF_048593235.1). Taxonomy (NCBI): domain Eukaryota; kingdom Metazoa; phylum Chordata; class Mammalia; order Dasyuromorphia; family Dasyuridae; genus Sminthopsis; species Sminthopsis crassicaudata. The sequence goes on from NC_133619.1 coordinate 510,264,096, forward strand.
AGAGAGCTGATTTCTTTTTCCAGCTCACTAATCCTGTTTTCCTTGGAGTTGTTTACCTTTTCCAGCTCACTAATCTTGTTTCTCAATGATTTGATTTCTTTATCCACTCTGTCTTTGAATGCATGGGATGACTTCTCCAGGCTCTCTTGCCAAGCTTCCCTTTCCTTTTCCCATTTCTCTTCCAGCTCTCTTGTGAGAGCCTTTTTGATTTCCTCTATGAGGTTCTTTTGTATTGAGGAGCAGCTTATATCCCTCCCAGGGGATACATCTGGGGACAGTCTGTTCCTAGTCTCCTCAGCATTTGAAGTCTGCTCCCTCTCCACACAGAAGCTGTCAATGGTTAGAGCCCTTTTGAATTTTTTGTTCATTTTGTCAGAGTAGGAATCAAAGAAAACAAACTGACAAGAGAAACAATTGGTCTGTTTTGCGGGGGATGGGGCTGGATGGTATTAATGGGCTTCCTCTACAGACTGGGGGTAGGGCAGCAGAGAGCCACTAACAGAACAGCAATGACTGTACTGAGTCTGCGCTCTGAGGCTCCGAGAACGCACCAAGTCAGTCCAGGTGGGGGTTGGGGGTGGCCGGGCTCTGAGAGACGCTGGCTTTCTGGGGTTTTAATCTTCACCTCCGGTGTTTACACCCTCTCCACCGCTCCTGGCTTGCTGCCAAGACGGAGCATCCACACTGGGGCAAAAGCCCTTTCACAAAAATGGCAGAGATCACACCCCTCCCCCTCCGGTCTGAGCTGTATGAGCTGCCTGTCTTGCTCTGGCTGCCTGCCCTCAGTCTGCGCCCACTCTGATTGACCCTCCCCCAAGCAAACACAGACCTTTTCTGGCGACTTTCAAGGATGTCTTCTCTTGGTGATATTTTGTGGATTTCTTTCTGGGTCAAGCATTAAGTCAGAGGCTTGTCATGAAGTAAGTTCTGAGAGAAAACGAGGAGCTCAAGCAGCTGTCTGCCTCCACGCCGCCATCTTGGCCGGAAGTCCCAGAAGCTGGAATTTATGAAATTTTTTTTGAGGGTCTTTATGAAATAAAGACCCTCAAATTTCTTAACCTGCCATTCAAAGTCTCTCTGTGGCATTCCACATTCAATATTCCAGTCTCCTTGTCCCTGCCCAGGCCAACTTATACATCTCCCCAACAAACTCCCACACTTTTTGAAACTCTCCTCATCTTTTCTTCTCAAGGAATCATCCTACATCTCCCCAGGCCAAGAATGCTTTCTTTTTCCACTGAATGCCCAAAATACTGTGTCTCACTCACTACTGATCCCATGGTCTTGTTCAGATTCTGCCTAATATAGTGGATAGAGTTATCCCTGTCTGCTGCCCTTAAGAAAAAATGAACTCCCAGAGAGCAGATCCTAGAATTACTCTCCATCTCCTTCTTCTATCATACTGTTGAGTTCTCTGACTTAAAGGCCCATGGATGCTACTTCTATGCCTCCCCAAAAGGCTTTGAACTACCAAAGACAAAGCAGGGTAGGCGGGCCATCTTTGTCTCCTCTCATTGTACCCCAACACTGAGTAGATGCTTGCAGACCATTTGTTGAATAAATGAATGAATTAATTATGGAGCATAAATCTGACATATCATCTCCAATTCTTACATAATCTCTTTCAAAAATCAGTCTTCTCCCATGTTTGCTGAATATTTAGAATGAGTACCTAAAACTGGCTAATAAAGATCTTTGGCACCAATCCAACTCTTACTTACCCAACCCAATCTAACCAGTCAAAGGAAATTTAGAGCACAGCTAAGTCACATGTGGTATTATGGGAAAAGTGCTAAACTTAGAAACAGGATATCTAATTTATCTTTGAATTCATGGAATTTTGGTCTTCATTAAGATAATTATTGTTCAGTTGTCTCAGTCATGTCTGACTCTTTGTGACCCCATTTGGGGTTTTCTTGGAAGTGAAGCTGTTTCCTTCTCTGGTTCATTTTACAGATGAGAAAACTGAGGAAAACAGGGTTATGTAATTTACCCAAAGTTATATAGCCAGTTTTTAAAACTAGATCTAAATTCAAATCCTCTTGAGTCCAGGTCCAGCACTCTATCCACTGTGCCACCTAGTTGCCCTCTATTAAGATGATAGAATCATAGATTTAGAACTTGGATTCAGCTAATCCCCATGCCTTTGCTTTGCAGTGGAGGAAATTGAGGCCCATCAAAGGGAAAGGACTGATCCAACATCACACAGCTAATCCCAGATTAAAATTTAGTCACTTACAAAATAGTTTTCTAGATTCTCTGAATGAGCCTTTTCTCCTGAAATACTTACTGCAAGCCCATTTATTTTATTAACAGAGTCAAGCAAGGAGAACAGTGAATAAAGGAATTAGGAGTATGGTGGAGCTAAGATGTACTGGCTCAGGAGAACTGTTTGTTAAATTTTTAGGATAGTTATACCTCAGAAACTGTATGCCACATTTTCTTCATCTGTAAAGAGAAGTTAATACTAGTGTCTACTTCCCAGGTTTGTTGTAAAGACAAAATGAGATGTATGTGAAACATTCTGTAAACCTTAAAAGTGTATAAAACTTATCATCATTATTATTATTGTGATCTTAGAATAGGTAAGTACCTCCAAAGACCCCATTGAGCTTAGCCTATGTGATAAATATAATTATTTTCTATAACACTTTGTAATAACATATAGAAGTAAGCCATAGCACATTACCAGTCATAATGTATGCTTAAGAAATATCATAAAGAACATCAGAAACGTCTATGACCTTGGGCAAGTAAATCACCTCATGTCTCTGAGCTTTGGCTTTTTCATGCATAAAATGAATGATTTGAACTAAATGGTATCTGAGGAACCTTTCAGCTCCAGTGATATCAAATAATAATCTGCACAACATTCTATTTTCACTCATCACTCATTTTGTTGTTGTTTGCTTGCATTTTGTTTTCTTTCTCATTTTTCCCTTTTTGATCTGATTTTTCTTGTGTAGCACAGTAATTGTGGAAATATGTATAGAAGAATTGCACATGTTTAACATATAATGGATTACTTGCTATCTAGGAGGGGGTGGGAGAAAGGGAAAATTTTGGACACAAGGTTTTGCAAGGGTTAATGTTGAAAAATTATCCATGAAAATGTTTTGAAAATAAAAAGCTTTAATGAAAAAATTTAAAAATAAACAAAAAACAAAACAATGACAGATGTGATAGAAAAAAGAAAGGGAACCAATAATAGAGCAAGATTGAGGGAAGACATCCCAACTACTATACTAGTACCCATAAAATCTTAAAATAACCAAGGGAAAGCCTTCCATATGGTAGATCTATCCTCTTTGGAGAAATACACAGACATGAATCATACAGAATGGATGATAAGACATAGATGATCTATTAATTGCTCTGATGAAATATCTAAATGTTCAATTTAAAAAGCATGTATTAAGTGCCTAATATGTACAAGGTACCAGGATAAGTGCTAGGGAGAGGAGACAAAAAAAGAAAAGAAAAAGAAACAATCCTTGTGCTCAGGAATCTACAGCCAAAACCCACCATATGTATTGGCTCTCCTGTAAAATGAGTTCCGTGAGAACTTTCAATTTGTATTCCTAGCACTTTTCACACAGTAAGTGCTTAATAAATGCTTTCCTCTTTCAATTATTCATTCATTCTAGGCACTTACATTCTATATTCTGTAATAGGAGAATAGAACATATATTCAGAGGTAAGGGAACAAAGTGATTTCTTAAGGAAAGAGTATTAAAAACCAAAGGGCTAAGGAACCAGTTCATAAAAGCTCATAAAATCTACATAAAAGTAGATTGTAGTTGAGCTGAGATTTGAGGAGCGAGGGATTAGAATCAATCAATCCCTTATTTCCAGAGGTGAGGAAGGAGAGTATGTGGAAGAGTCTGTGCCAAGGGACAGAAGGAGGAGGTGGGCTGCCCTTTAGGGAACACCAAATAGTTCAACTTGGCTGGAATATTAAGTGCTTGAGGGAAAGTAATATGCAACAAGACTGGATTAATAGGCTTCAGTGGATCTTTTATTTCATTGGCATGAACACTTCCTCCATATAGGCAAATCCCAATCTTAGTAGCAAAAAGTTAATAAAAGAATTGGCCTTTATCTTTGCTCAGCTGGCCCAAGAGATCATTCTTCCTGGGTGAATGGCCAGGGAGCATTAGCCAGCTGGCTTCAAATCTAGGTACAGGTTTTCAATGGTCCCTGAGAGGATTAGTTCTGCCTTCAGCCAAGATCGACCTAAGTTTGTCTGGAGGATTCCCTCTGGAGTCAACCTTCCTTCTGGGCTTCTCTTCACTTGTAAATGGATGCTTCTGTTTCCTGGCCTAGGCACTGTCCCAGGCATTAACAGACCACTCTGAGGGGCTTCCAGTTCTGTTAGGATTACTAGGTGAGAACTCAGGTTGTCTGGATAGTGACAAGGTGAGAATTCAGGTTGGACAATTACAAGGTGAGAACTCAGGTTGACTTGATAGAAGGAGCAAGCTCATTGGCTGAAGTGGTTCTTCCCAGAAGCCCTTGCATTATCCCACGCCCATTCTCTGGGAGGATAAAAGAGAGGACACCCAGAGATAGAAGAAGACTCTGCATTGCATCAGGCTTGACGGGGCTCTCTGCAGGAAGGGAAGTCACTTCTCTGGACAAGAGTTAACAGCAACTGCCTGGAGACAACGGTTCGTTACAGGAAGAAGAATCTGTCGGAGAGATTTGAGTAGAAGACACAGCAGATCTCTTCCCAGAGAGTGATCCGGCAGCATCTGGAGACGACAGCTCGTTACATTTGGCGTCCACACGTGGGGCAAGGACTTTTGGGAAGAACCACTTCAGCCAATGAGCTTGCTCCTTCTATCAAGTCAACCTGAGTTCTCACCTTGTAATTGTCCAGACAACCTGAATTCTCACCTTGTCACTATCCAGACAACCTGAGTTCTCACCTAGTAATCCTAACACAGTTCTCATCCAGAATCTTGGGTTAGTCAGGGGTGGGACTTCTCCTGATCCTGGAGACTTTGGCAAAAAGGGGCCCCTATGTTGCTGACCTCTCAGGCTGACTAGAACTCGATATTACTTAGCCACAGGGCAATATAACTCCTATCTCAGAATGAGAAAGGACTTCCAATATTTATTATGTCCAGAGCTGAACCATGTCCAAGCTACCCAAAAAGAGATAAACAAGATCCCATTCCTGTAGCATTTTTAGGGTTTTCAAAGGCTGGTCTTACAACAATCTTGTGACATAAAGAAAGCAAGCGTGGTGGGATCTAAGCATACTGAAATTCAGGAAGAGCTGAGTTCAAATTCTACCTCTGACACTTACTAGGAGATCCTGGGCAAGCCACTTAATGTCTCTGAGCATGTTTCCTGATCTTGGGTTGGCTACGGCTTAAAGATCCCTTCCAACTCTAAATCTATGATCCAGCAAGCCTAAGTATACTCCAGCAGAGCTGCGATGTCATAAGCTTGGGCTCTTCCATCAGTGATGAAGACCACAAAGCCTCTCCATTTTCTTGTCTATGCCACTCTTATCCAGATCCTCCCAGAAGCTTACCACTGGGGTTCCTTCAGTTCTAAAAGTGTAAGAGACCCAGTGGGTCATCCAGTGGTCTCACTACCTGCCCAGCCCTTCTTCTAATCATCTATTTCTTTGATGACATCTTTTATAATAATAGGTGGTGTCAAGGTATTAGGAGACACCTCTTTTCCAGAGCTAAGTTCCAGCAAGCAAAATCAATCATAGCAGAGTTGGTTCATATAATGATTGCATTGCTTTGACTACTACCAGGTATTCTCTGAGCTCAAACACTCACCTACTTTATCCATATTCTGGTAAGCAAGACTAACCCTCTCTCCACTTTAGGCTTTTTGTGGGAGATTAGTTTATAAGATAAAAAGATAAAATCTGAAAGGCACTTTTCCTATCATTTTAGCTTTGGCTATTATTGCAATTATAGAAATAAAATCAGATAATCAAAATTTGTGGAACTACTAAAACATTTTGGCAGATTAAGGAGTTTAAATATTAATCATTTTTAAATTGTGGGAAAGAACTTCTGGGACCTTGGGGTGATTACAGAAGTTATTCTCTTCTCAAATATCTTAGTAAATTTTGGGGTACCACTGTATAATTTGTTTTAAAGAAAAATAAGGATTAGATTCTATAACAGTGTTAAAAGTAAATGGCAATATTAATAGCTTCATTGTTCTAGAACAATGGAGGAAGGCAGATAGTTTGGAAGAAATTCTAGAATGAAGAATGAAAAAATATATATAAATGGTTTAAACCTTATAGCAACTTCTTGTTAACTCTTTCTTGACATTTCTAACCATGAATAAAGAAAAAGTTGTTTAAACCAGAGATTCCTGTGATTCCCCTAGATCAGAGACCCTTTCTTTGTTAACTCCTCTCATCCTATATTCTCATCAGATTAGCAAATGCAGGTGTTGAAAAAACTGCTGTAAAATGTAGAGAAACTTGAATTGTTATGGTTGCAGAAATCTATTAGTTGTGTAATCTCGGGCAATTTATCTCTGATTGCTTCAATTCCCTTGTGAAGATCAAAATAATATAATGATTGTAAAGTGTTTTATACAATGATTAACATATACTAAACACTACATTATTATTTCTTTGTTCCATACCTGATAACTCTAAAGTGGTTTTAGAATGCCAAACATAATATGATTAATGATTTTTGTATGGGATAATTTGGTAGCTAAATATAATTTGAAGTTTTTCCATGTTTTAAATACATATTATTGTTTATATTATTATTGTATTTCTAAATTCTCTTATAGTATGAAATTTCAGTGATCATTATAATAGAAATGCTGTTAGACAAAAAAAAATTCTGGATGCTATTATTAAACATGAATTGAACTTTTTAAAGGATGTGATTTCTAAAAATAAGTATTTGAAAACTTAAATATTTAATGAGGCATATTTTGTTATAAATCAGATAATAATATAATATTACTAGTAAAATTATCTAGAAACCTTTAGATTTTGAACCAGAAAAATAGAGCCCCTTTTAGAGCTGTCCTAAGCATATTGTCCAAGAAAAGATATCTAAAGACCAGATGACTACATGAGATATCTAGGACTTACAATGTGCTAATTAAATGGATATTGAGAATGGGTTGCTAAAATACCAAGAGACTTGATTTGAGTTACCTTTAAGTTTTCTTGATTTCGTAACATGTAAATCTTCTTTCTCAAAACTAGTCCATTGTGAGACTTCTAAGTAGAATTATCTGGACCTGATTTAATTATGCAATTAAGAGTATTGTGAGAAAAACTTTATTTAAAAAACTGTGAAATTGGATCATCTATATGTGTGGTATAGAAAATTGTAATTAAGGACTTATGCTGACCAGAAACACAGATTCAAAGGTTGATGCAAGGAGTTTTCTCTAAGGTCCCTACCAAGTCCCTACCAAGTCCCTACCAACTGCCAAGCTTGTGAGTGTAGATGCCTGGATAATCTGAATAAAGCCCTTATTATTGCAATGACTATAGTAATTTAGTGTTTGACAAACCTAAAGACCACAGCGTTTGGGATAAAAACTCACTATTTGACAAAAACTGCTGGGAAAATTGGAAATTAGTATGGCAGAAAACTAGGCACTGACCCACATCTAACGCCATATACCAATATAAGGTCAAAATGGGCTCATGATTTATACATAAAGTATGATATTATAAGCAAATTAGAAGAACAAAAGATAGTTTACCTCTCAGATTTATGGAGAAGGAAGGATTTGTGGTCAAAGACTTGGAATACATTATTGAATATAAAATGGATAATTTTGATTATATTAAGTTAAAAAGTTTTATAAAGGAAGCGATAAACTGGGAACAAAATTTTACACTCAAGGATTCTGATAAAGAAATATATATTATATATGTATATATTATATATATGTAATATACATAGAGAATTGACTCAAATTTATAAGAATTCAAGCCATTCTCCAATTGATAAATGGTCAAAGAATATGAAAAGACAATTTTTAGATAAAGAAATTGAAACCATGGATAATCACATGAAAAGATGCTCTAAATCACTATTGATCAGAGAAATTAAGACAACTATGAGGTACCACTACACGCCTCTCAGACTGACTGAAATGGCAGGAAAAGATAATGAAAAAAGTTGGAGGGAATGTGGGAAAACTGGGACTAATGCATTGTTGGTGGAACTATGAATGGATCCAACCATTTTGGAGAGCAATTTGGAACTATGCCCAAGGGTTATCAAACTGTGCATACCTTTGATCCAGCAGCGTTCCCTGCTGATCCCAAAGAGATATTAAAGGAGAGAAAGGGATCCACATGTGCAGAAATGTCTGTGGAAGCCCTCTTTGTAGTGGCAAGAAACTGGAAACTGAGTAGATGTCCATCAGTTGGAGAATAATTGAATAAGTTATGGTATATGAATATTATGGAATATTATTGTTCTGTAAAAAATGATCAGCAGGATGATTTCAGAAAGGCCTGGAGAGACTTACATGAACTGATGCTGAGTGAAATGAGCAGAACCAGGAGATCGTTATACATGGCAACAACAAGACTATATGATGATCAATTCTGATGGACGTGGCTCTTTTCAACAATGAGATGATTGAGGCCAGTTCCAATGGTCTTGTGGTAAAGAGAGCCACCTGCACCCAAAAAGATAACTGTGGGAATTGGGTGTGGATTACAATACAGTATTTTATCCTTTTTGTTGTTGTTTGCTTGCATTTTGTTTTCTTTCTCATTTTTTTTCCTTTTTGATCTGATTTTTCTTGTGCAGCAGAATAATTGTGGAGATATGTAGAGAAGAATTGCACATGTTTAGCATATATTGGATTACTTGCCATCTGGGGAGGGCATGGGGGAAAGAGAAGGAAAAGATTTGGAACACAAGATTTTGCAAGAGTGAATGTTGAAAATTATACATGCATATGTTTTGGAAATAAAAAGCTTTAATAATAAGAAAAGAAAACTTTTTTTTGAATGGACAGCAAAACTCCCTAGGGACTTCAAAGTTCATCTAGTACAGACCTGTCCCAAGATTCCAGATGAGAGCTGAGTATGCTGTTCTCTTCCCTTTTGTTATGTAGCCAATGACCAAGGCCCTGATTCAAGCATGTGTTGGCATTTTCTCTCTCTACATTTTTGGCACCCCACTCTCTTTTTCTAATTGTAATCAAAAATGTCTAGCAATGTTTCCTGAGGCACACTTCCTTGATAGGTCCCCTTGAGAAACTAATCCCCTGGACAACATCTAATCCTTGTTTAAATGGTCTTGTATGGCATCTTGGCTTACTCTTCACTGGCCAGAAGGACAGGGGTTATCCTAAATCTTAGGACACAAACTTAGGACACGGTAAAATCAATACATTGGTGTTGAGTCCTTAATGACAGTCACAATAGTAGAAAGGGCTGTGAATAGGAGTCAAAGAGCCAGATTTTCTAATCTGCCCACAATACTCCAGACTGTGTGGCTCTAGGTAAGTTCAATGGCCTCTCAAGATCTCAATTTCCTCATGTGTAAGAAAGAGATTTAAAAAAAAAAAAAACTACTTCACAGGATTAATTTAGGGAAAGTGCTTTGTAAACTTTAAAGCAATAGTGAAATGCAAACTCTTACTTTGAAACTTCAAAGATCTTTGCACTCTTTTATGTGATTCCTTCCTAGTAAAAATCTCCATACTTTGTTAGACTTCCAGATGAAAAAAAATTTTTTTTCCTGGTGGCTAATGAGTAATGAGTCCCTTCACTTAGCCAAGTTGGTAGCTGTGCTTCATGTGTGCACGTGTACACACACACACACACACACACACACACACACACACACAAAACACACAGAGTCTATAGCTAGTTTTGTATTAAGCCCAGTAAACATCTAGTGAAAAAATATCAATCCCCTTTTCTTCTGCTTTTATGCTTACTAAGCATGTTCCTCACAGCAGAATGAGCTAAGTAATATAAATATTACCATTTTACAAATGAAGAAACTGAGGCTCACGGGGCTAAGTGACTGACAATGGCATAACCTTGTTAGGAAGAAAAAAGAGGCTAGAATGTCAATCAGGATCTTCTTACTATGAAGTTCAACACTGGGTCCCTCAAGCATATCCTCATTTTCCCTGTCATTCTCCTGCCTGTGTGTGAAGATGGTCAAGGAAAGACCTCTTTTGACTTCTTTTCTTGTCTGGCCCATTCCTTGGCTAGGTATAGGACTTGACTCCCAGGAAAGGCTTTTGAGGGGATCTCCATTAGTCTTTCCAAAAGGGGAAGGAAGAGGGACCCTTGATGACTGGAACCAACATGTTAAGGAACTGTTCTGCTGGGATGATGGCAGGTTTCCAAAGCCAAAGAATTTATCTAGCTGGGCTGGCCTCAAACAGCAAACACAACTTGTCACAGAATAACTTGTATTTCTGTAGAGCTTTTGGGTTTACAAAAATACTTTGTCACAAGAACTCTATGAGGTAGGTGTACTTATAGGAGAGGTACATAATAAGAGTGTTGAAATTACTTAGACTGAATCACTTCCACCTCTGTGTAATAGATAGTGAGGCAAATGAAATAATTTACCCTTTTTCAGGTAACTAATAGATCTCAAATTCAGAACTCAAATCCTGCTCTTTTGATTCCAAACCATGGATTTTTTCATTATTCCTCATTCAATTCAGTTAACATACACTTATTAGGCACTTGTTGAGATCAGAGTATTATGCTGAGGGCTGGAAGAGATAGAAAGTTTAGGTACTATTGAGACCCTGCTCTTATGGAGCTTACAATCTAGCAGAATAAAACTCCACTCCAGAGAGCTAACAACAAGATATCATAGGTGCAAATGAGAAGTGCAAATCAAGTTGGTTGTGAGGTTTCAGGACAAGATTGTTGCCAATAAAGGGGTGTGTGGTGGGGCTGAGGTAAGAGGGGGTGTGTATGGGTGTATGTGGGTGGGTGTAGGTGTAGAATCTGGAAAAATATTATGGAAGAGATTTTTCAGATGAGCTTCAAAGAGGCCTCAGCCATGGAAAGGGAATGACCCTGGATTCTCTAAGGCTATGGTAGCAGAGCACAAGGATGGCCCAAGGAAGGCCCATGGGTTCATTATTTAAACATCAACTTAGCTACTCCTTTTAGTGAGACTTATTACCTTAGGTATGATCATTATGAAACTGCCTACTAAGACATGAAGGAGTTGTGCATGTCAATAGAAGAAGGACCAACATGTATGAAATCACGGATCCTTGAAAAATTCCCAGGTGGGACTGAGGGGGAGGGCATTCTGGGAATAAGGAACAGCTTAAACAAAGGCCACATTCTGGAGCTGGGGACAATCAGATTTGTTTGAAGTCAGGAGTCCCTGGAGGGGAATAAGAGGAAAAACAGACTGGTGACAGTTTGTGGAGAACCTTGATGCTAGGATCAGGATTGTTATTTGCTGAATGTTAGAGAGCCCTTGCAGAGTTTTGAGCATAAGTGGCACAAAATAGCTTTGTTTTCCAACCTGAGTTTATCCCATTAGTTAGGAAATAATTAAGTTTCACCTTCCCACCTCTCCAATCAATTAATAAACATTTAAGTGCCACCTGTGTGCCAGCTGGGTGACTTAGGTGGATAGAGTGCTGGGCCTAGAATCAGGTAGTCCTGAGTTCAAAGCCAGCCTTGGATTCTTACTAGTTATATGACCCTGGTGAGTTATTTCACCGGTTTGTCTTAATCCACTGGAGAAGGACATCTCCACAGTGTGGGACCACTGTCCTTGGTCCTTGGTATTAGTGCTCATAGATACCTGGAATTACTGTGAATAGTTTGGAAACCAAGCTACTTCCAGGGACAAGCAGGGAGGAGTACTGAAAGGATTATCTTGGCCTTATGTGGGCCTTTTGTCCCTTATTTTAACAAAATCATCATGACCCCACAGTTTACTATATCCAGTCAGAAAGCCAAGTTATGATGTCAGTATATTATCTATAAATAATAAATAAGGGTACCTCTTATAAACTCCCCCTTTTTCTACTTAGTGGCCTACTCAATCAACAGGATATAGTCAACTTGAGCAATAAATTGTCACCAATAAAGAACTGACTCATTTATAAAAATTCAAGCCATTCTCCAATTGATAAATGGTCAAAGGATATGAACAGACAATTTTCAGGTGAAGAAATTGAAACCATTTTTAGTCATATGAAAAGATGCTCCAAATTATTATTGATCAAAGAAATTAAGACAACTCTGAGACTGGCTAAGATGACAGGAAAAGATAATGATGAATGTTGGAGGAAATATGGGAAAACTGGGACATTGATACATTGTTGGTGGAACTGTGAATGGATCCCACCATTCTGGAGAACAATTTGGAACTATGCTCAAAAAGTTATCAAACTGCATATATTCTTTGATCCAGCAATGTTTCTATTAGGTTTTATCCCAAAGAGATCTTAAAGAAGGGAAAGGGACCTGTATGTGCAAGAATGTTTGTGGCAGCCCTCTTTGTAGAGGCCAGAAACTGAAAACTGAGTGGATGCCCATCAATTGGAGAATGGCTGAATAAATTATGGTATATGAATATTATGGAATGTCACAGGATGATTTCAGAGAGGCCTGAAGAGACTTACATCAACTGATGCTGAATGAAATGAGCAGAACCAGGAGATCATTGTACATGGCAACAACAGGATTGTACGATGATCAATCTAATGGACGTGGCTCTCATCAACAATGAGATGATTCAGACTGGTTCTAATGATCTTGTGATGAAGAGAGTCATCTGCACCCAAAGGGAGGACTGTGGGAACTAAGTGTGCACCACAACATAGAATTTTCACTCTTTTTGTTGTTGTTTGCTTGCATTTAATTTTTTTCTCATTTTTTCTAGTTTGATCTGATTTTTTCTTGTGCAGCAAGATAATTTTATATATATGTATGTATATGTTAGATTTAACACATTTCCACCATGTTTAACATATAGTTGACTACTTGCCAATTGAGAGGGGGAAGAGAGGGGTAAATTGGGACACAAGCTTTTGCAAGGGTTAATGTTGAAGAATTATCCATGCATGTGTTTTTAAAAATAAAAAGCTTTAATAAAATAAATAAAATTAAAATAAAATTTAAAAATAAATAAATAAAGTATCCCCACCCCAGATACTGGAAGCAGCCAGAACTGCTGGCAGACAGAATTCCCAGATGGCCCCACTACCCTGTACTTTTGCTCCTACACTACTCTTCTGTTGGCTGCTATTGCCCTAAGATTGTTGAAATTCTTCTTGGTAACAGGCTCTATGCTCTGGAGCCATGGCAAAGGGGTGAGACCCCTCCAGTAGCACAAGGTGAGCAGGCTTGTCTGACTTGTGATTATATTATCTTCATCCCCAAAGCCTTGCCTTTTCTAAAATTCCCCATTTCTATTAAAGGTTCCACCATATTTCCAGTCACAAAGCTTCACTACCTCAGCCTTTTCGCTTTACTTCCTCTTACTTCCAGTCATTGGAGTTATTTTGTTCTTAGTATTCCCCTCTTTTTTCACTTTCACAAATCACCTCTTTTCTAGACTATTGTCATTACCTCCTAGACTGTCTCCTTATCGCAAGTCTTTCCCTTCTCCAATCCATCTTCCTCAGTGTTCGTGTCACTGACCACTCAAAAAGCTCCAGAAAGTGTCTGTTGCCTCTAGAAGAGAATATTTCACCTTTATTTCATCCTTTTAAAATCCTATTTTTTGGTAAGTTTTCGAATGGAATTTAGTAATACACATATTTAATTTGTAAGTAAGTAAAATTATACATGCTCAAAAATCCTTTTTTGATAGGAGTACAAGATCCAAAAAAAAGTTTACATACCATTGCAATAGATGGGCAGATTAAAGACAAAAACTCCAGTTCCAAAATAAACTTTCTAACCTAGCCCAAGGCAACTGAACTCAGAGGAAATGAAATGACTAATTTTGGTCCCAGAGGACACATAATGAAACCTCTTTCTCTCCTTTCAGTAGAAGGAACTATGGGTGCAAAATGTTTCTTACACTGTCAGATGTGTTAGTTGGGTTTTCTTAATTGTTTTCCTTTCTTACAAAGAAGGGTTCCATTTTGGAAGATAAGAGGTAAATTGGTAAATGATTGTAGTGTAAAAAAACCCAAAAGTATAAGATTTCAAAATTATAAATAAAAAAGCTAAAATAGAAACTTGATGATCTATCTTCCTCACAATCCCCAAAAAGAATGGCTTCTTTATTCTCACGATTCTGCTTTTGTGATTTGTGGGATTTTTCCTAGTGGTAAGGTCCTAAGTAACTGGGTGCTATTGGCAGAGAAAGAATGAAGTATTCCCCCGAGGCAGGCCAGGTAAGGCACTGGTGGGGATCAGTTTAGTCTCCTGGTCCCACACTGTGGAGATGATGGGTGGCCCCAGCTTGCTATGCCTGGTCAGAAATCCGAGTTATGTAAAACCTTCCCCTATAAATCTGTCCGTGGCTCACACCATCTTTGCTGAATCCCTCTTGAACCTATATCCCACCATAGCACTCTGCCTGGTTGTGTTTTTCCCTTTCCCCCTGCCTCAGAACTAGTGGTCTCTCTTCCTTCATCCCCCACCATGCTTCTATTCTCTCTCTAAATTTTACAAGACAAAATGGAATTAAAGTTTCTATGATTAAAATGAACTTTTCTATCTACCTTTTATAAAAATAAGATTAGGATCTATTTTTATGAATTTTTTGTTGGTTTCTCTATAAAATGTCATTTGAAATGGCCATTGTGAAATTTTGCATTTGTTGGATTTGGAATTAGAGGACTTGGGTTCAAATCATAGCTCTGCCTTTTATCATCTTTGGGATATCAGGCAATTTATTTCCTTTCTCTATGACTTAATTTCCCCAAATGTTGATAATAGCTATATATATATATATATATATGTATATATATATATATATATATTGTTTACTGTGTGCCAGATACTGTGCTAAGCTCTTTACAGTTATTATCTCTTTTGATCCTCACAACTCTGGGAAGGAGGGAGGTTCTATTCTTATCCCTATTTTGCAGATAAGAAAACTGAAGCAAACAGGTTCTGTCACTGATCCGGGATCATACAGCTAGTAAGTGTCTGAGACTGTATCTGAACTTTGGTCTTCCTGACTCTGGGCCCAGCATTTTCTCCTCTGTGCTACTTAGCTTAGAGTAGGCAAACTTTGCTAAGGCTCCTTTCAGCTCTAATTCCTATGGTCCTATGAATGCTGTCCTTTCTTCCTCCCTTATCCAAGCAGCTGTGCTCACAACATAGAAAAAAAAGATTAATTCAGTACAACTAACCACCACAAATATTCATTCACACAGTAGCTGTGGCTGTTTTTGTGGTCTGGCTTCCCTAAAGGCCCAAGATAATGTTTCATTTCCCTTCAGACTAACACTTAACCCACATCCACACCCATTCTCTTCACATATAAAAAAATTTTTTTGTCTTCCTCCCCTTTACCTCAATTCAGTTTTATTTCTAACCTCATTGTGGTAGGTAAGAGAAGCTTTTACCCATGAGTTTCATCTTCCAAATGAGCAAACTAAATACTACCTAAGTTGTCTCTGTAGGGCAAAGAACCCCAAGAAATGATAAAAGATGTTACTTAGGACATTTTTTCACCATCATACCTTAATGTGCTAGATTATTTGGAACCTTCCTAACTTCCTTCCTTCCTTCCTTCCTTCCTTCCTTCCTTCCTTCCTTCCTTCCTTCCTTCCTTCCTTCCTTCCTTCTTCCCTCCTTTCCTCCCTCCTTTCTTTTCCTTCCTTCCTTCCTTCCCTTCCCTTCCTTTTTTCTTTTCTTCTTTTAATAGTATCCCCCCAAATACATGCAAAGATAGTTTTCAATATTCACCTTTGCAAAACTTCATGTTCCAAATTTTTCTCCCTCCTCTCCCCCAAAACAACAAGCAATCTAATATAGGTTAAGCATGTGCAATTCTTCTAAACAAATTTCCACATTTATCATGCTACCCCCCAAAAAAATCAGATCAAAGGGGAAAAAAGAAAGACAGGAGAAAAAAAAAACAACAAGTAAACAACAGGAACAAAAAGGTGAAAATACTGTGCTTTGATTGACATTCAGTTTTCATAGTCCTCTCTCTGGATGCTGGCAGCACTATTGGAACTGCCTTGAATCACCTCATTGTTGAAAAGAGTGAAGACCAGCACCACTGATCATCCCAGAATCTTGTTACTGTGTACAATGTTCTCTTGGTTCTTCTCAGTTTGATGTGGTTCTAGTGGTAGAGAATTGCTGTAAGAATCCCCTCTGGTCTCAGTGAGGTCCAATGTGAAAGAATTCACGAACCTGAAATCTGTTTGTGGCAAAAGGAAGTTCATGTATCTCCACACTTTCTGAAATCAGCCGCTCATCATTTCTTGTAGAACAATACATTCATATGTATTCCATTACATTCATATTCCATTACTTATTCATTTCGTTCATTCCCAAGTGATGAGCATCCACTCAATTTTCAGTTCCTTGCCACTACAAAAAGGGCTCCTACAAACATTTTTGCACATGTGGATCTCTTTCCCTCCTTTATGATCTCTTTGGGAGACACTGCTGGATCAAAGGATATACACAGTTTTATAGCCCTTTGGGCATAGTTCCAAATTGCTCTCCAAAATGGTTGGATCATTTCACAACTCCACCAACAATGAATTAATGAACAGAAAGTGTTTCTAGGACACAAAGACAACTCATTTATCAGAATCATCAAGAAGGAAGGAGGGATTCTAGACAGAAAGAACTCCTTTATTCAGAATCTTTGGGAGTCAGGAATTCAGGGGTAGGGACAAGTTAATTATCTGCTCTGCCAAGGAAAGAGGACTTCTGGGGTAGGGACATTTTTCAACAATATCAAGACACAGTGGGGTTCCTCATTAAATTGTGTCATTAGAAAGCAGGGCTTTTCTCATAAGTGAATTTTTGTCAAATTCAGATTTTAGCATTAAAGTGCTGCCCTGGTAAGTCCTGTATCCAGAATGGGTCAAAGACTCCAAAGTAGAGATTTTTTAAAATAGTATTTTACTTTTCCAAATAAATGTAAGATAGTTTTCAATATACATTTTTGTAAAACCATGTGTTCTAAATTTTTCTCCCTCCCTCCCTTACCTTTCCCCTTCCCAAGACAGCAAACAATCTGATATAGGTTAAATATGTGCAATTCTTTTAAACATATTTCCACACTTGTCATGTTGTACATGAAAAATCAGACCAAAATGGAGGAGGGAAGCCATGAGGAAGGAAGGAAGGAAGGAAGGAAGGAAGGAAGGAAGGAAGGAAGGAAGGAAGGAAGGAAGGAAGGAAGGAAGGAAGGAAGGAAGGAAGGAAGGAAGGAAGGAAGGAAGAGAGAAAGAGAGAAAGAAAGAGAGAAAGAAAGAGAGAAAGAAAGAAAAAGAAAGAAAGAGAGAAAGAAAGAAAGAAAGAAAGAAAGAAAGAAAGAAAGAAAGAAAGAAAGAAAGAAAGAAAGAAAGAAAGAAAGAAAGAAAGAAAGAAAGAAAGAAAGAAAGAAAGAAAGAAAGGAAAAAAACAAAAAGGTGAAAATACTATGCTTTGATCCACTTTTAGTCACTTTTTTTTTAAAAGGCAGCAGGACCAAAATGGAAATGTTTTGCATAATTTTATATGTGTAATGGGTATTCTATTTCTTACCTTCTCAATTTGTGGGGGAGGCAGAATTTAGAACTGAAATTAAAAAAGAAAGATATTTATATATAAATGAATCATTCTCTAACTGATAAATTGTTAAAAGATATGAACAGTCAGTTCTCAATGGAAAAAATCCAAGCTAACTATAGCCATATGAAAATTTCTTCTAAATTAATTATAATTAGAGAAATGCAACTCTTGAGTTTCTGCCTCACAACCTTCAAATTGGTAAAGTTGACAAAAATGGAAAATTACAAATGCTGGAGGGGCTGTGAGAAACAGGCACAGTATTTCACTATTGGTGGAACTGTGAATTGGTCTAGTCATTCTGGAAAGTTATTTAGAATAAGGACCCCAAAGTTGCTAAACTGTGCATACTATTCATCCTGGCAATACTGGATTTGCATTTTATGAGAGTAAAGAAAAAGGGAAAAGTAATATCCATAAGAAATATTTATAGCAACTGTTTTTGTGGGTGGCAATGAACTAGAAACTACGAAAGTATCCACCAACTGAAGAATGACTGAATAAATTATAATATATGAATGTAATGAAATACTTTTGAACTTTTTTTTTAAATAAAGAAAACAACTGTTTTAGAGAAACTTGAGAAGACATGCATTGGCTGAAGAAGAGTGAAATGAGCTAAACCAGAATTCTTACTATATCAACATTATAAAAATGAACAATTCTGAAACACTTAAAATTCCAATCTACATGATTTAATGATTAATCATGATCTCATAGGACTGATGATAAAGAGTGTTAATGACCTCTTGACAAAAAACGTTGGATTAATATGAAGAGTGAGATGTCACTTTGGGGACATTGCCAATATGAGAATTTGGTCTGCTTATCTAAACTCATTTGTTACAAAGATTTCTTTCTTTTTTGGTGGAGGCTGGGTTGGAGTGAATATTTTGAGGTGTATGAAGGAGGGAAAAAAATTTTGGTAATTGAAAAAATAAAATTTAATTTAAAAAAGTTAATGAAGCCTCAGGATTTTTTTTGGTGAAAAATAGTCATTTACTAAAATAGCATAACAAGAACAGCAACAAATTATCTCCATGAGCCTGAGATACACTGTTTCATGAATATACCACCATCAATGTGTTTTCCAGTATTGTAGTTTATGAGCCCCATCAAGGTACTCTCTATGAAAAATTGGTCCCCAGTTCTTTCTAAAAGTGCTGAAGAATATTTTTAACTTGGATATCAGATAAGTCCAACTTAGGGGTGGCAGTGACTACTAGCTTCATTTTCAGAAAACATCTTCTGATATCTCTTCAGGTCCATGGTCCAGAGAAAGGCTTTACATTGATATTAAAAATGGAGAAGCCTATATGTAGGGAATACATATGGCCAAGAGAGAATGTGAGAAGTGGCATCTCACATCTCTTCTACTTATGAGATCAAGGCTACTGATATGTTTTTACTATTCCTGTTGATATTGGTTTCAGAGGTTTTATTGTATATTACTCTACTGAACATCACTGTATGATACACTGATGGACCTTGATAGATGCTACTTCACTGCCATCTTGTACCTTTGGGTTCAGATGATGGCCAAGTTTAGAGTACTGCTTTGTACTTTCAGAAAGAATTGGGGGCTAATTTTGGGGGAATACACTTGTGGGAGTTCATGAGTGCAAGACTGAAAAACCAGACCCTCCTGCCCCCAGAATCCTGAAAGTATAAGTAATCAGATACCTCACTGGGAATCCCAAATTACAAATTTAAGTTGGAGTGAAAGTTAGAACAATGACCCTGGAGGATGTGTCTATGAATAACAATTTATAAAAATAATTTTTAGATTAAGAAAAATAAAATAGAAAATGGTTAATAAAAAACTTGCTTAGAAGAAAAGTGATGACACAAATACAGAACTGATAGGAAATTTCATATATATATATATCTATCTATATATATATATATAGATATATATATATATCTATATCTATATATCTATATATATAGATATATGTATATATAAATAAAAGACCTACTGCCTCCAATGAGCTCAAATCACCACCTAGAAGCAGCTAAGTAGATAGAGTGCTGGCCCTGAGTCAGGAAGACCTGTATTCAACAGTTACTTACTAGCTCTGTTACCTTGGCAAGTAACAGTTTCCTACCTCAGTTTCTTCAATTATAAAAATGAAAATAATGATAGCACCCCCTCCAAGGATTTTTGTGAGGATAAAATGAGATAATATTGGTAAAAATGCTTAATACAATGCCTAGCATGTGTTTATTTTTAAATACTTTGTAAATGCTAGCTATTATTATTTACTACCGTTGCCATTATTTTCACTGTCTTTAGGCCAAGATAAACTTCATTTCGGGTTACCAAAACAACTGGTCAATGTGATTAATGAATTGATGCCAATAATATTTCAAAAATGTGGAAAATAAAAGTACTTCAGATCTAAAAATGTTGTCATGCTTTTAAAAAAATGAAGAAAGCTAAATCTGAGAATTATAGGCTAGTGAACTTGAACTTCCTGAAAAAATTGGAGAGATGAACACAACTGAAAAACAACTAAACAATAAACCATATTAGGAAGGCTGGTGACAACTTGGAGCCAATTCAGAAGACAATGACAATGATTGTGAGAAACTTAGAGGCCATGCCATACAAAAATGAATTGCACAGATTGACGGTTTCTAATCTGGAGAAGAGAAAATTTATGGGTAACATTATCATTATTAGATATTTCAAGTATATAAAAGTCTGTTATGTGTTAAAGGGATTAGCTTTGTTCTGTTTAGATAGCCACCAAGGTTCATGATATTGTCATCTACAATCCCACATATCCCATCTGTTTCCAATTCTTCTTGTTACTATGTCCAAAATATTTCTCACATGTCCTCTTCTCTTTAGCCACCACCTCTTATCTGAACAATTTAATTGGACTCTTAATGAATTTTCCTCCCCTTCCTCAAATGCTTTCTCCTCTTCAGTTTATTTTCCATTGGACTGCCAAAGTGATTTTCCTAAAGCTCAGGGCTAACCACGTTACTCTCCTACTTGATAAGCTGCAATAGTTCCCTATTACTTCCAGAGTCGAATACATTCTCTTCTGTTTGGTATTTAAAGTCCTTCATAATTGGCTTCTAATCTACCTTTCTAGGACTGTGGTTCAGTTATTTCAAATGTGTCTGACTCTTCATGACCCCAATAGGGGTTTTCTTGGCAAAAATACTGAAGTGGTTTCCCATTTAATTCTCCAAATCATTTATAGATGAGGAAACGGAGACAGGGTTTAATGACTTTCCCAGAGTCACAAACTAGTATGTCTGAAGTTGAACCTTAGTGCCCAGTCCTTTTTTGTGTTGGGGTAGGGGATTCATTTTAATGAAGGACATGGCTCTGTTTAAAAGTCTTAAGGCCTCGTGGTTCTCACATGATTTCTCTCAGAAATTAAATTCATAACAGGGCCACTGGCTACAGCTGGAAAGTCCCCCACACTCTGATGTGGAAAGACAAGCCACTAGAAGAAACTCCCTCTGCTCTGCTGAAGTGTGCACTGTTCCATAAGTCTGAATTGGGGTTAAAAATATCTAAAGTACAGGTACAGTCTGTAAAAATTCTTCAGCTACCAGGGCCAGGGGATTTCCACTGACCCTGAGAGTGGGCCAAAGTTAGCACAAGGAACAAGTAGAAGGTGTACATGAATGCTTTCTTCTATCAGGATCCCAGAATTTCAGAAATCCTATCTATCTGGGGAAGGAGGAGAAGTTTGAGAAAACAATAGTCGAAGCATAATTTATATAATATAGTCAATAAAAATTTATTATGTGCCAGGCACTGTGCTAAGCCTTAAGGATACAAAAGGGCAAAAAACAGATTTAATCTAATGGAGGAGACAATAAGCAAATAAACATGTACAAAGTCGTTATGTACAAGATAAATAGGAAATAAATAACAGGGGGAAGACACTTGGAAGGACTTGGGGAAGGCTGCCTGTAGATAGAAGATGGGATTTTAGGAAGGAAGCCAGGGAAGCCAGTACACAGAGATGCGGAGGGAGAGTGTTCCAGGCACGAGGGACAGCCAGGAAAAGTGTCCTAAGCCAGAGATAGAGTGTCTTGTTCATGGAACAGCCAAGAGACCAGTATCACTGTATGGAAGATTATGTGATGGGGAATAAGGGATAAGAAGACTGGAAAGGTTGCAAGGGACTATATTATGAAGGGCTTTGAATGCCAAACAGTGGATTTGTATTTGATCCTAGAGGCAATAGGGAACCACTAGAGTTTACTGAGTAGGAGTGTGTGTGTGATATGATTGGACCTGAAAATCACCATACTTAGCACAGCGCCTGGCACAGGAGAGTCACTTAATAAGTTATAAGTTTGACTTCACAACAACCATCATATAATTAATGAAAAGACTGTTGTTCTCATTTTAGAGATTAAAAAATCCTTTAGTAATTGTGTAGGACAGTATTGCCCACAAAAACAGAGACTCTCAGAATAAGAGAAAGCAAAAAAAGTTTATTATAATCTTTTGAGAAAGGGCATCTTCCACCTGTCAAGATGTTTGTCAGTAAAAGGAATGCAAAATAAAAATTGCAAAACACAAGCTCGATCACAGAAGGACCACCCTCTCCCCCTTTTTCTCTGATTGTTTGGAGGAATCCAGGCTTACATTCTAATCAAAGGGAAATCTATCCCACAACTAAAAAACATATTGCCTTTAAAAGAGTCACTTAAATGCTAATTAAGAGGTGGTGAGAAACAGGAGGGGAGGAACACCTGCAACTTTTTAAGCTATAACTCTACTTGATATTATAAAGTTTCAAGTAACAATTCAGGTATAGTTTAAGGCTATATTTCTGTGGGAGTGTCTTCACTCAGTTTATGCCATCTATTCTCTCCTCTTTTATTTAGTATCCTTTGAAGACCTCTCACACCATTTTTGATACATTTCCTCAACTATCTTTTCTCAGTCTCCAATCCCTTTGGACTTGATTTGTTCTCAAAGATCCATCCTTGTCTAACTGGATGGACTTCCTTTTCCAAGTTGCTCAATCTTTCTTCTGTAGAAATCCTACTCATGTCCCTGAGGTTAAATTTTTTCTATAAAACCTACTTGGGGGGCCATTCCAAGACTGCCACCTTCTTTTGGGTCAGTCCACCAAGGCGGTCTGACTTGTGGTGTTTTTTCCTTTCCCCTTAGTATCTCTCCTAACTCCACTATGCTTTCCGACCCCACTTCTCCTTACAACCAACTCTTTTAGGGTATAAATCCCTTTCAGGATTTAGCCTGCCAGCTAAGGGTATGCCACAACCTCATGGGGTACTTGCTTTCTACTGGAAAATTGTGAGTTACACAAAGGAACTTACAAAAGCCCTTTGCTTGCTAACTATATGGTCTCTCAATTCTATAACAAATCCAGTGCCTTTGTCATCCAGTTAGTAATTATTTCGAGCATGGTCTGGAGTCTAATGAGCTATTCATAAAATTGGGGTTCTTATCTCCAACTCCCATCTGGGACCCTAATTCCCATCTATCACCCCTTTGTATCCATTTGTGTCCCCAGTAATTGAAATAGGCAACCTTTTACAAATAAAAATGCCTATCAACAACAACCAAAATACTAAAAGTAACAGACAGATATCTGCCTCTAGCAACAGATAGATGACTAGGCCAAATACTCACCTACTTATTTAGGATATAATGACCTCATGTTTTCATATAGGAAACTGCAAGATGTTGTATTTACTGAACACTTGCCTGATTATAGAAATTTGTATAAGAGGAAAAAGCAGAGACACAATTATAATCAAAAATTGATCCTTCAGGTCTCAGCCTGAGAGCACATACAGGACAGGAGAAAGCATCCTTAGCTCAGTTTAACAATTCCACCTTACAGCCAGACTCAGGAATAATCAGGCGAGTTCTTATACCACTGGGAAGCTGAGTCAGAAGGATCCCACCTTAAGGGGAGGCCAAGGTTGTCCTCCCAACTCTTGCCCAGATACTAACCTTCACCTGTAACAATTCAGGATCACGTTCCTTTGAGTAGCTTGTGGCATATTCTTTTCAGATGGTGGATTGCTGGCTCATTAATCAAAGCTTCAGGTCAATTTAGCTCTCGAGGATCACATGTTCTAAATAAGTAATGACTATACCTACTTTCATTGACAAGAGGAAGAGATTCATTCTAGAAAGTTTACATCTTATCTTCATATCTAAGTAGATGGGTTTTAAATTCAACATTACATAAATTATTTTACTTGAAGATACTCAATAACCAATCTATTAGTCATGTTATTAGCCATGTCCAAAGGGACAAAAATATATACCACTGCTCTCAAAATCTCCCTAAATAATGGGAACAGCTTTAAAATGATTCAATACAACTAATTAAAACTCTCATCGAATATAGAATATACTGTCCTAATTTCACATTAAAGAACCCTATCAGAATTAACATTAATAATTTCTTCATCCTAAAAATGTTAATTCAACTTCCTCCAATCAAGGAGGCCCTATAAAATATAAATAACAGGTACAACAACAATATTGTTAAAATTCCTCTAAGCACAAATATTCCCACCTCCCACCAAAACTTTCCTAATTGAAAAGTCAATTTTAGAGGTTATAAAAGGTCCTCAGCAGTCCATTCTTGAGGTTCCTCCACAGGTCCTTTAGGCCTGGTGTTCTCAGCCTCAAGACTGTAGTTTTACTCATCTGTAACATCTGGTGAGGTCCTTCCCGCTCTGCTTCTTCTGACTCCTGGAACCGCAAACTCCAAAGGTGGTGTCTGGGGCAGTTATCCTTGCTTCCTAAGAGCTAAAAAGGAATGAGGACATGGCTAGTATGTAAGTCCTTAAAAATTTATCCTTTGTTTCAAAAGAGGGTATTTCCCTTTTTTCCCCTATCAAATAAAAGTAAACCAAACAGTATCTCATATGGGGAAAGTCTCAGAGCACTTCTGGGAACAGTTCTAATTCTTTAAATAGGCAAACATTTGGTCCAAGACAATCAATTTAGTAATCCGTTTCTTAAGAATCTAATTTATTCTTTCCAATTTCCCAGATGAGGGCAGATGCCCAAGTATATGGAATTGCTGCTCAATTTACAATCCCTCCCCATTATTTCTTTTAAAAAATCTTAGAAGTAGAATATGTTCCATTATCAGAATCAATAGTCTCTACCAATCTGTACTTAGGTACAATTTGTTCCAACGTTATTCCACTAACCACTCTTAAAGCATCAGAGCCCAGGAGAAAGCTTCTACCTATCTCTTATAACTCAGTTTTTTCACTCATATCATTTCATTAAAACCTAACCTAAATATTTTGAAGCCAGGCTCCCTTCCTTGGGAGGGACATCTCCTTAATACTTTCTTATTTATGTTTAGACATATTATACACCTTTCCGATACAATTTGTTCTGCAATTACACATATCCCTAGATACCAAATTTTCTTGCTTTTACTTCTTTGTTAAAGGGAGAAAGCAAAACAAACTTTGAGATTAATATTCTAAATAGCTTTGAACTAAATTTCACAAAATGTATACCACATATCCAGCTGGGCTGACAAAATGTTAATGAATAGCTCATATCATTTTTACAAATTGTCCAATTTACAATTTAGCAAGCAACATAGTAGCTTTAATATATTCCATCTAATTAGGAGGTACAAAAATGTGACCTCTTAGGGAAGTTACCAGAAAACCAAAAAATTTTAACTTAAATACAGATTTAAATTTCTAGTAACAATATTTAAATGTCAATACACACATTATTTCTAAAATTGTATATCAGAATAAACAAGTTCACAATTTTAGCATGCACTAGTTAATAGTAATTATACAATTTCAGAATCAGAATCCAATTTAAAGACATACAGTCCCCAAATTTAAAGTGGCAGAAAACTGCCCTTTCCAGTCCATCTACAGGACTTTAAGAAATTGGCAGCCTTTTGGATCCTGGAGGAAGAGGGTCAGAGAAATTGGGACCCAGATGTCTGTGAACCCACTGGCTCTGTGGCCCAGTGCCCAGCCTTCCTTCCATGCCAGAAATGCTGGGGCCGGGAGGCATGTCAAAGATGTCGGGGCACCAGTGCAAACCTGAGAAGCCGGGAAAATCCCAGAGAGGATGATTTTTTTTAATTCTGCAGATGTTTTTTTCTTTTATAAGCCTCATGTTCTTGCCCTCAGAAGGCTTTTAATCATATAAATTAGGCCTACTTTAAAATACAATAGACCAACTTTACTTAGCTGATACCAAGCAACTTAAAACTTAAGTCTCAAAAGCCCAGAATCACTAAAATGTTTTAACAGTCCTGTAACTTTAACTATTTCTGCAGACCCAAATTGGCCAGTTCTAGGTCCACAGAAATATCAGGCTTTTTTTTTCCTTTTTGGTGTGGCAGTTAAAAACTTTCCCTATTTCAGAACTAGTCCTTCCTTTGTACAAAACAAGCACTTTCAAAATCCCCAATAGCCAGATTTTCTCTCTCTCTCTCTCTCTCTCTCTCTCTCTCTCTCTCTCTCTCTCTCTCTCTCTCTCTCTCTCTCTCTCTCTCTCTCTCTCTCTCTCTCTCTCTCTCTCTCTCTCTCTTCTCTCTCTCTCTCTCTCTCTCTTTCACACACACGCACACCCCCCCCCCCAAAACAAAACAAACAAACAAAAAAAAACAACTGCTTTTCTAAATCAATAAAGCTCCCGTTCTCAAGCCCCACCTTGGAGTGGAAGTGAGGAGGAGAGTTCTGGAGCCAAAGTCTGAGGAATCAGTTGGCTAGTATTGAAGGCTCCTTTGAATTTGCACCCAACCCTCAGGGGATGGGCAGTTTCTTTTCTCTAGCTCAAACAAAACAACAGTATTTCCCTGTACATTTTTGGTACTTTGTCCCAATTCTTCCTAAAGATTTATCTTCCCAGGATACCAGATAGGTTTATAGCCAGCTGGCTCCCCAGTTACTTGGCAGAGGAAAGTACTCTTAATGGATAGAGTCTCTCCCCTCAAGCCCCACAAGTTGGGCTGTGCTACACAACCTACCCGACTGATTTCAAACTTTGTCTCCTGGGCTGAATTAATCCTCTACCTTTGCTAGCCTACTTCTCTTTTTGCTTTCTCCCAGTGTCTCTCTTTGGGAGTTTACCCGATCAGAGCTGGAGTTCCTAAACTAAGTCCAAGAAAGAGCCCTCACCAACAGGAAATATCCTGGATGAGCTTCCAAACCGTGTGGAACAGTATCAACTACAAAAAAATCAGATTTTCAGAGTAAGAAAAAGCAAAAAAGCATTTATCATAACCTCACAAAAAAGGCTATCAATTTGATGTAGGTTAAATATGTGCAATTTTTAAAAATGTATTTCCAAAGTTGTCATGTTGCCAAAAAAAAAAAAAAAAAATCAGATCAAAAAGGAAAAAAAAAAAAAAAAAGAGGAAAAAAAAAACCAAGCAAATAAAAAGAAAAAGGTGAAAATACTATGCTTCAATCCACTTTCACTCTCCATAGTTCTCTCTCTAGATGCAAATGGCATTTTCCATCCCAAGTTTATTGAAATTGGGCAATTTTAAATGAACAGAGGCAGTATAGTTGAGTAGAAAGAGTATCAGTTGGAATAACCAAGATGATAAGAGTTCAGATCCCTTCTCTAATGTTTGCTAGATACCTGTGTAACCTTGAAGAGTCACTTAAGCGCTCTGGACTTGTTTCCTCATCTTTTAAAAAAAAATAGCTTTTAATTTGCAAATTTACTCTTTTCCACATTAACTCTTGCAAAACCTTGTGTTCCAAAAATTTTCCCTTCCTTCCCCCTCTCTCCTCCCCTAGACAGCAAGTAATCCAATGTAGATTAAACATGCACAATTCTTCTATACATATGTCTAAAATTATCATGCTGCACAAGAAAAATCAGATCAAAAAGGAAAAAAATGAGAAATAAAAAAAACTAAGCAAACAACAAAAAAGATGAAAATACTATGTTGTGATCTACACTCAGTCCCCACAATCCTCTCTCTGGATGCAGATGATTCTCTCCATCACAGGTCATTTGGAACTTGTCTGAATCATCTCATCATTGAAAAGAGCCACATCTATCAGAATTGATGTTAATATAATCTTGTCATTTCTGTGTGCAATGTTTTCTTGTTTCTATGCACTTCACTTAGTATCAATTCATGTAAGTCTCTTCAGGCCTTTCCAGAATCATCCTGTCGATTTTTCTTATAGAACAATAATATTTCATTACTTTCATATATCATATCAGTTTCCTCATCTTAAAAATAAGAAGGTTGAACAAAATGGCATCTTAAGTCCCTGGCAATTCTAAAGCTTTAGCTAGTGCTTCTCAAAGCAGGGTCAATACCAAAGATTCTTTTAGGGAGTCCTTCAGGTCAAGGCTATTTTCATAATACTAAGGTGTTTTAATTTCTACTATGATAAGTCTATAGATATAACCCACATAAACAAAAGTTCTTTGGAAGTTTGATCTTCAACAATTTTAAGAGTGAAAAGGCATTCTGGACTATTTTTGCTTTCTCTATAAATACAATAACATAATAAATCCCATTCTCAACACCTTCACCTCCTCTGTCCTACTCTCCTGCTGTCTCCTAGAAAATTTGTTTTCAGGAAAGGGCCCAAAGAGAGTCAGCCAAGACAGATAATATTCGTGAATGTTGAGGCCCCATATAGGGGAGTTGGCATTTAAACCAGAAACAAAGCCAAAAGGGGGCTTAAGCCAAAGGAGACAGGATGTCCTGGCAGAGAGAGACCTTTTCAGTGAGTGGTAGGAGATGTGGGTTCTTTCAGTCACTCAACAAGTGAGGGAGGCCAAGCCCCTCCCCTACTGAGTCCTGATTTTCTTATATGTAAAATAAGAGAGTGGGATGGAGAGGACAGACCAGATGATCCTCCTCTGATGTTCTTTGTTTCTAGGATCCACTTTTGAATTTGGGTCCAGCTTTCTGCTAACTGGCTTTGGTTGGGCATGTAGTCCCTTCCCCACTTCTGGATTTTGGTTTCCCCATCTCTAACATGAGGTTGGAACGGATTATTTCTGAAGTTCCTTCCAGCTCTGAAATTCTGTTCTATTAGTGACTCTTGGATGGCCACAGCTAGATGGGCTGGGTGTAATTTGGGTGGGACCCCCAGTGTTACAGAATAACCACTCGGGTGGGTATCTCCTCTGCCTAAAAGTAAAGTTGGCCATTGGGGATCCTTATTTGCTGCCATGGACTGAGCTACTTCTGTGAGCATCTTTGGGCAGGGAATGAGCATGGGGGATTTGGAGTCCAGGTTGCCTAATCTTCATTCAGAGATCAGTGACAGGCTGCTTACATGGCCCTGGATGTAAGCTTAGAGAGGTCCTAACATGCTTGTAATTTCTTATTATCTACTCATATACATTATATAATTATATCATTGTAGCAGCAATGTGGATAGGACAAAGGACCCAGTGTCAGAAGGACCTGAGCTCAAATATAGCCTCAGACACTTCCTAGCTCTGTGACTCAAAGCAAGGTAGTACATCTTGCTCAATTCTGTAGGAGTCTTTATCTATAAAATGAAGATAATGATAGTACCTATTTCACAGAGTTGTTGTGAGACATAAATGAGTTATTTATAAAATAATTTGCAAATCATAAAATGGTTATTCTAGTCAGAGGCTCTTAATCTGGGGTCTAGAAATTAGTTTTAATATATATGCATATGCTGCCTCAGCATCTCCTGAGGGGTCTACCGTGCACCCCCATAGTGGGTCGGATGGGCAGCAGTGGAGGGAAATGTGATGATATAGCTATATCTATTTATACATGCATGTATATATGTACACATATACATATTCATACATATGCTATATGCACATTTATATGTTTATAAATAGTATATATGCTACATGTGTGTTTATACATAAAGATAATTGCTATCCTTTATAATCCTATGCCATTTATTTTATGAATTTAATATCCTATTTCTGAGAAGAATAATATAATAATAATAAGCTTTCCCAGACTACTCATGTGGTTCCTGAAACAAAAAGAGCCCCTAGTTGAGATCAAAGCTGAAATTGTGGGTTGTGATTCTATCTTGTAAATGAATATGGGAATTGTGAAATTATGATTTATTATCAGTAAATGTTTGTACCTATTTAATGAACCTGGAGTTGTATAAAAATTTCTCTGGTGAAAAGGGATCAGAATGGAAAAAATTTAAGAAGCCCAGATTTAGACGATCCCTAAGTTTCTAGGCTCTCACAGTTCTGACCTTTTTTGTTCTAAGGTCCTTTCCAGCTCCAAATTCTGTTTCTGGAGAAGAAAAAACTCTTAAAATTCTCAGCAACTTTGCTATTCTTCCTCAAGAATGCTTTATCAGTGTCAGGCTGAAGTAGGACTCAGTAAGGCTGCAAGCAGAATTCTCCTCCTGGAAAGGAAAATGGACTCTGGGCTGTCGGAGGGAGGGTGTGCTTGTTCTGAGGGTCAGGAATCTGAGGTTCTCAGAGGTGGGGACAGTAATGCTGCTTGGTTTCTGTGGGAGGCTGGGTGGAGAATGACCCAAATCATGACTGGTAGGTGAAGGACTGAGAGCTCCTCCCAAGCTGGGTGTTGGCCCAAGTCTGGCCCAGTGCTATTTTGGGCACTGAACTTGCTCTATCTGACCCTGAGACATGCTGAATGGTCAAGTGATGTTTTTAGAAGGCACCAGATGTGCAGAATTATAGGAATTTGTGAAGCAAAGCCAGAAAGAGGCAGAAGGAAGGAGGAAAGAAATGAGACCAGGACTGTTTAAGAGGCAGTGTGCAATGCAGGGGATAGAGAGAGTTCTAAATCTGAAGCCAAGAGACCCGAATTCTTGCCATTGACTCACTGTGTGTTCAGCCAAGCACACGTACCATTGAGATTCAGTTTTATCATCTGTAAAATGGGTTTGATTATATATGCCATCCTCCTTTCCCCTTCCATCCTCCACAGGGCTGTTATCAGGAAAACATTTCCAAAATTTTAATATGTTCCCTAAGTGTGTCTCTGTGTGTGTATGAGTGTGTTATTACAATGTATAGGTGATTCCACACCAGTGTCTGGCAGACCCTGAAAGCTGGAAGGACCCACAGAGGCATCTAGCCCTCTCCATTGTGACTTTCGCTCTCCTGCTTCCCTGACACTTGAGAGTTCTGCTTGAACACCTCCAGGGATAGTTTACCAAGTACTCAATTACCCTCAGATTGTCCAACAATGCAATGAACCGTTTGATCAACTCTCTTTTCTTAGAGGTGTTCAAGAAGAGGCTCCTTGAGAACAGAAACTTAAAACTTAAGAAAATTTTGTTATTGTATCTTTAGCACCAAAAGCACAAATCGGATTGGATGTTCTGTTTTCATTGACAGAGACTCTGAGCACTGGAGAGGGGATTGGATTCCCTTTGTGACCCCTTCCCACCCTGATGCCCAGATTAAAACTAAGAATGACTGTAATGGGGTAGGAAGTGAGTAGAGTTAAAACTTTGTACACAGTAACAGTAATAATGTGAATGACTTAACTATTCTCAGTAATACAATGATCCAAGACAATTCTGAAGAACTTTTCTGATGAAAAATACTATCTACCTCCAGAGGAAGAACAGATGCAGATTTTAAAATATTGTTTTCAGTTTTTGAAAAAAAAAAGATATTGACTTTTTGGGTCTGTATTTTCTTTTGCAACACAGTTAATATGGAAATATTTTGCACTACTGTACATGTAATTTATGTACAATTGCTTGCTTTCTCAAGGATGGGGAAGTGAAAAGATGGAGAGAATTTAAAACTTAAAATTTTAAAAAGTGAATGTTAAAAATTTTTGTTTACATGTAATTTAGAAAAAAACAAAATGAAAACTAAATGATAGACCCTGATCATATTCTCTAGATAAATAAGGGTATAACTAGGATCAGTGGGCAGGAAAGATGGGAAAGTGGACAGAAAGGAAAATTTGCTTTTGATGTAAGGCAAAGCTACCTAACAATCAGAACATCCAAAAGAGGAATAAGGCTGTTTCAGAAGAAAGTGGGTTTCCTATCATTAGGAAATAATAGTTGGAAATAAATAAATAAATGAACAAATGAATGAATGAAAATGAAGTGGAAAGCAAACAGCATCAAAAGACAAGAGAAAGAGGCTTTAAATCCCACTGGACTTTCACTTTTTTTTCCTAAGATGCTCTTTCTGGGCAACTCAGATCTTGCATCCGCTTCTGCCTTTTCCTCCTTCCACTGGAACTCCAGTTTCCACCCTTGGGATCCTGAACTCTGACTGGTGAGTATCCTTCCCAGTCCTGAGCCTATCACACCATTTCCTGGTCATCTCCAGGGCTTGCTGCCTTACACTACCTGTTTCCTCTTTGTGTGTTGTTTTTCCCTATTAGAATGGAAGGTCCTTGAGGACAGAAACTGTCTTACTTATGTTTTTATCCCTGTTGCTTAGAACAGTGCTTTAGAATAGGTTCTTTAAAAATGCTTTTTCATGCCTCAGCCTCATTAGTTTTTTGACTCTGAGAATGGTTCTCAATTGTTACATTGCCTATCAAGGAGCCAGTAGGGGATTAAGGAAACAGTAATGCAGCTAGGTGATGCCATTGTCACAGAGTGCCAGAACTTGAGTCAGAAAGACTAATTTTGATGAATTCAAATCTGGCCTCAAACACTTTCTAGCTGTGTGACTCTGGACAAGTCATTTAATCAGTTTCCTCCTCTGTAAAATCTGGATAAAGAAATGACAAACTGCTCTATATCTTTAACAAGACAATCCCAAATAAGGTTATGAAAAGTCAGACGCAACTGTAATGACTGAAGAACAAAATCAACCTCCTTAATTTTATTTGTTTTTCTTTGAAAAAGTAACATATTTTGTTTTTACATTATCTACTTCCAAATACATTCCTTTTCTTCCCCTAAGCCATCCTTTGTCAAAAGAAAAGAAACTAAAAAATAAAGAGGAAAAAAAAGCAGCATCAAAGCTAGTCAAATTATCAACTATGTCTGATTCTGTTCCCTGTTCAATAAGGCTGGCAGGTATTCTCATCTCTTCTTTGGAAATAAATTTGGTCATTATAATTATACAACTTTAATATCATTTTTGTTGCTGCAGTTGTTCTATCCACCTACATTATTGAAGTCATTGTGCATATTGTCCTGCTTCTTTGCATTTTACTTTGCATCAGTTCATATGTCTTCTCATGCTTCTTTGTCTCTTTCACTTTCATCACTTCTCTTGGTTGGAGAAAAAAACTATCATGTTCACACATCACAATTTGTTTAACCATTCCCCATTTCATGGGAATCTGCTGTGTTTCCCACTTTTAGCCATGGCAAAAAATGTTACTTTGGTGAATATGTGACCTTTCTGTCTTTGCCTACAAGTGAAATCTGTCTAGTTTCTGCAAGTATTTTCTCTGACTGCTTTTCATACTGGAATGCTCTCCCTCCTCAGCTCTGTCTACTGATTTTCCTGGCTTCTTTAAAGCCCAAATATAATTCCATCTCCAACAGGAAATCTTTCCTAACTCCTCTTAATTCCAGTGCCTTCACTCTGTTAATTATTTCCTATTTATCCTGTAGATAACTTGTTGGTACATTTTTGTTTGCATGTTGTCTCCCCTATTAGATTGTAAAATCTTTGGCATGTAGTAGGAGCTCAATAAATATTGATTGTTGAAAGTGTAATTCTCCATAATTCCAAATTCCTTTCCAGAATAATTATAACTCTTCCTGTTTTTTCATTTTATAGAGGGAGAAAGCAGAAGCCCAGAGAAGGGAAGGGAGTGTATACAACTAGTTTATAAATGATTTCTTGAACCTCTTTAGCAGGGCTGATCCTGATCAGCCCCTGAGTCAGTGACTAACCTTGGGAATAAAATGTGGGTTTGGGAAGTCATAAACAGGCAACACCTGTCTTCCAGAGTGACTGCCTGCTAGGTTTGATAGAGAGTCCAGAAGTCCTCCTGAACATGATAAGTAGAAATATTATTCTGTGGGGATGTGATTATGTCTGTGACACAGCTCTTAGGGTCTGAGTTGAATTCCTTTTTCCAGTCAGGTCCCTAAAGACAAAATAGTAATTGTTTCCTGGAGTGAAAATAATGGATTTGGAGTCAATATCCAGGCTGTTTGGATTTCTGTCCTGTATTTGCTTCTTCAGTGACTTCAAGAAGTCACTTTTCCTCAAAGAACTTTGGTTTTTCCATCATAAAAGGAAAGATTTGACCTAAAGGACCTCTAAGGCCTCTTCCAGCTATGAGTCACTCTAATGAAGGGTAGTGTTTGAGGTGAAAAAGTTTTGGATTTTTTTGGGGGGGGGGGGCTGGGAAAGCAATGTCACTCAGGGGCCTTAGCAGAAGGAGCCCTGGGCTAAAGGCCTTGAGACCTGGACTCTAGACTTGGTTCTGTCCTGATTTAATATGCTATTGGTCAGGTTATTAAGCATTCGGAGCCTCTATTTTCTCATATGTTAATATTGACTCCTTCATCTTCCTCCATATTCCTTCAACTCATCTGGGAGCCAATATGGGACAGTGGAAAGACCTATGGTCCAAGAGTCAGAAGACCTGGATTCTAGTTGCTGCTCTGCCTCTGACTCCTGGAGTAACTCTAGGCAAGTCACTATCTTTCTATTTCCCTCTCTATAAGTAGAGGGAAGCAGGATAGTGTTGGATGGTGGTTGGACTGAATGGTCTCTGGATTCTGGAGATCACCTGTCAGGATAAGGTACCAGACACTGAGGTCCTTTCTCAATCTAAACTGCCCAGTATTCCAACTCTACAGCAGAGAGCAAAACTCCGTTGGGCTGGTCACATTGTTTGCCAAGTATATGGTTTCCAAAAAGATTATTTTATGGAGAACTCACGCAAGGCAAGCGCTCACAAATCAGAAAAAGCCATGCAAGTATATCTCTCTTAAGGACTTTAGGATTGATTGTATAATGTGGGAGACACTGGCCCAGGACTACCCAGCATGGCGGGCCCTTGTCAGAGAAGGTACTGAGCTCCATGAGCAAAGCAGAATTGAATTAGCTCAGAAGAAACATGAAATGTGAAAAGTTAGGGAAGCCACCAATGTTCCTAGGGCTATTTGTGTCTGACCTGTGGCAGAGTCCCCAGCTTGTATTGGTCTGGTCAGCCACAGTTGGACACGCTGTAATTTGATTCTAACATAGTGATGTCATTTGGTCCTCTCTGAGAACAAAAGACAACAACCAACTTTTACTTAAAGGGTAAAATACAAATCCATTGGCCTGGAATTCAAGACCTTCCATGTCCAACAAAAATCTGCCTTCCTAGGGGCAGCTAGGTGATGCGGTGGCTAGAGCACCAGCCCTGAAATCAGGAGGATCTGAGTTCAAATCTGGCCTCAGACACTTTACACTTACTTCCTAGCTGTGTGACCCTGAGCAAGTCACTTAACCCCAGCCTCAGCAAAAAAAAAAAAAAAAAAAATCTCCCTTCCTAGTCTTAATTCCTACTATGCCCCTTCAGATACCATACTGGGAAGCTCTCTGCTCTATTTTTTTCCTACCGTCTCCTGTGGGTCTTTGGATCAGGCTCTATACCGTACTGGAACGAAGGGTTCCAATTCTGGAGACAAAGCCTCTGAGCTGACATTCCAGCTCTACTGCTTACTATCGCTGTGACCTCAGGCAAGTCACTTAAGAGTCAGTATTCAGTATTCACCTCTCTGGGCCTTAATTGTATCATCTCTGAACTGGACTTATTAGATGGCCTATGAAGTCTTTTTTAGCTTTAAGACTAGGATCCTATGATCTTATGATCCTGGCATCCACTCCTACTCCTCACCCCTGGTACCCTGAAGCCCTCTGTCATCTCTATCATTTGAAGTTTTCCCTTCCTTGAAGGACCAGCTGAAGTCCTACTTCCTCCATGAAAACTTCCCTGATTTCCCAATAGAAAAGTGATTATTCCTTCCTCAAAGGTTCTTACATCATGTAGTGTTCTCTCTTATTTATCCTTTTTTTTTTTAAACTATGTTTTGTCCTTCCTGGACTCTGAGCTCTGTGAGGTAAAGTCTAAATTTTATGTAAATAATGTCTTTCTCCCAGGTTTAATTATCTCAATTCTTTATAGTTATTTAAAAAGTTTGTTATACTATAGTGTATCTGTCTCCAATTGTTCCCAGACCAAGTGCAGCTCCCTGAACTGTGGTGTTAAAGATTGTTTGTTGAATGACAATGTCACTGGAATCCATATGTTAGTGAGAGAGGACAGGGAGGGGATACTTATTGGTCATTTTCCCAGAAGTTTCTGAAAAAAATTCTTCTGCCTCAGTTTTGTGGTTTCAATGGAGTAACTCAGAAATTTCAGGCAGGTAAGGAGGAAGGGAAGAGGTGGGATCCTTCATGTCCTATGTGGATTGGCTAGCTACTTGCCTTGGGACAGGGCCAGTTCTTCTCATTATTGACCTAAGCAATTGTTCCAAATACTCTCGTAGAGAGATGAGAGTGCTGAATGGGAATCCAACATTTTGGGTTCCAAGGTGGACAATTGTTCTGTTCTGTTGATCATTGCTCTATTCCTCTCTAGACCTCTAGTTTTTCCAGGATATATTAAGAGAATTAGACTTGATGGTCTCCAGTGAGTCCTTTAGTTCCAAGGGTATAGAAGCTTATTATTTAGGGGATGATAACATTGTGAAAAGGGACCTTCAAGATTATTTAAGCACATGGTGAACTGTGTCACTTCCCAATTCAGTGAACTCCCTTGTTCCTTATTGCCTTTAGAATCAAACATCCAGGCTTATTTTGCATTCGGTACTCTTCTTCAAGCATTCTTTGGTCCAGCCAAATGGATCTTGCTGCTCCTCACATATCATATTGCATTTTTTCCTCTCCATATTTTTGGTTGTGTTGTATCATATGTGTGGATGTACTTTTTTTCTCCTCTCTACCTCCTATGGGAGGTCTGTTTGGAGTTTCTTAGTCTACTTAGTGCCTTTGGTCACTCTGTACTCCAATTTAATTTATCACATTGATTTTCATTGATTTCCTTTGCCATATTACCTGAATTCAATCCACGTCACCAAAAAAGGTCGCCCTTCCCACTTGGTTCTGGTTTGACCAGTTGCCCATGACCTTAACAGGAAATCTCTTCCTGATGAAATTCTAGTTATGTAAAAGGAACTTTTGACTTTGCAAAGATCTTGAGACTTAACAAACACACCAGTTGTTCCTTACAGAACAACACATTTTACCAGAAAAAAAGGTGAGGAAAAAAATGTAAAGATTAGGTAGGTGCCAAAGAGAGGAACCCAAACTGGATAATTTAGGGCAAGATATTCAACAAACATTCATTTATTCATTCAATTAACTAATTAGCATTAATTCATTCAATCAACCAACCAATCTGTTTTCATTCATCCACTTAATAAACCAATAAGATTCATTCATTCAGTCAACCACCATTTGTTCATTAATTCATTTAGTCAACCAACATTAATTTGATTCATTCATCAAAACAAACAAAATAACCATTCATTAGAATAACCACCATTAGTCACTTGAATGGCATTCATCCATTCCTCTATCCATCATCCATCTATCCATTCATTCAATATTTATGGAATAGCTCAGAGAGAAAAGGACAAAAGATGATATTATCAAAACTCAAAAACTATTCAATTCAGTCAACATTAATTAAGTATTGTAATCTCCTAAACAACATTCCTGGTATTCACTTATCCAGCCTCTGTTCCAATATATCTAGTGAGAGGGAGCTCATATCCTCATAAAAGATTTGTTTGTTAAATATCTTTAACAGCTTTGCTTGGCTAAAAAGAAAAAAAAATCCTTTTAAATTGATTTCCATGTAACTTCTGCCTTTTGGTATTTCAGTATTTTAGTATTATGGGTTCTTTTCCTTTTCCCCTAATCATCTTTAGGAGTAGATCAAATAGTGGTATTGCTGGGTCAAAGGGTATATAGATAGTTTAATAGTTCTTTAAGCATAATTCCGGATTGCTCTCCAAAATGTTCACAATTTCTCCAACAATGAATTAGTATCCCAATTTTTTTGCATCCCTTCCTATGTTTGCCACTCTCCACTTCTATCATTTTAGCCAATCTGATAGATGTAAAATGATATTTAAAGATTATTTTAACTTTCATGTCTCTAATCAATAATGATCCAGAATGTTTTTTTTTCTTATGACTACAAATTGTTTTTGACTTCTTAACTGGAAAATTGCCTGTTCATATCTTCTGTCCATTTACCTATTGGGAGAATGATTTATATTCTGATAGATTTGACAAAGTTCTTTATATATTTATAGTTTAGGTCTCAGAATAATTATCTATTAAAATTGTTTTCCAATTTTCTGCTTTCCTACTGGTCTTGGTTATATTTCTTTTATTTGTACAAAAGCATTTTAATTTAATGTAATCAGGATTATCTATTTTATACCTAACTTTGCTCTCTGCCTTTTGTTTATTCATAAAATGTTTGCCTACCTATAAGTCTATAAGTAATATGATCCATGTTACATTTTCTTGTAAAATCTCTATTTCTAGGTCATATATCCATTTTGACTTTATCTTGGTAAATGATGTAAGATACTGGTCCATGCCCAATTTCTGTCATACTGCTTTTCAATTTTCCCCCAAAATTTTTCTTACCAAAT
Organism: Sminthopsis crassicaudata; assembly: GCF_048593235.1. Lineage (NCBI taxonomy): Eukaryota > Metazoa > Chordata > Mammalia > Dasyuromorphia > Dasyuridae > Sminthopsis > Sminthopsis crassicaudata. The sequence continues at coordinate 510,302,395 of NC_133619.1, forward strand.
AATGAATTCTTATCCCAAAATCTTAATTCTTTATGCTTATCAGATGCCAGGTTATTATGTCTATTTGCTGCTATAAATTGGATGTTGACTCTTTTCCCATGATCTTCTTTTCCATTTCTTAAGCAGTACCAGATAATTTTGATAATTACTGCCTAATAATATGGTTTAAGATCTGATACTGCTAAGCCTTCTTACTTTACATTTTTTTCCTTTTTCTTTTTCCTTATTTTTTTGCTGAGGTAATTGGGGTTAAGTGACTTGCCCAGGGTCACATAGTTAGGAAGTATTAAGTGTCTGAGACCATATTTAAACTCAGGTCCTCCTGACTTCAGGGTTGGTACTTTATTCACTCCACCACCTAGCTGCCCCATACTTTTTCTTTCATTATTTCCTTATATTTGGCTCCAATCCTTATGCTTCCTTATCCACTATATCTAATGAGGGTGGTAACATATACAAGGAATTAGACACATGCAAGTTTTACTCTGCTCCTGGGCAACCCATGAAATAGTGGAAAACAGCTTTTTTCCCCCTCCATCCTAAATCTTTCCTATTCCAGTTTAAACACAACTCTTTCAATTGACCCTCATATGACATTTTCTCTAATCCTTTCTCTCACCATTCTAGCTGCCCACTTTTGAAAATTCTCCAGTCTATCGATATCCTCCATGAAATGGGGCCACTGAACAGAACTGAACACAACACTCCAGCTGTTGTCTGTCTCCAGGACAGAGAATAATGAAACTACTTTACTTTACTCTAATCCTAAATCCTACTTTCATTGAACAAATATTGATTGGGGCCTTTCCTTTTCTAGGGAACATAATAAAAGAAGTTATAATTACTTACCTCATGGAATTTACCATCTAGTATGGGAACAAAACCAACACAAGAAAATTAAACAGCAGTTAAGGCTATATGTATTCACAGCCCTATCTATAATAATCAGGTCAATAAGGTCAGGGTTTGGAGAGGTCAATATGAGCTAGGACAATCAGGGGCAATTTCCGAGAAGAGGCAGAACTTGAACTGGTTTCTGAAGAATAAGTAGAGTTGATAAATAAAATAAAATAAAATAAAAATATCCACTAGATACATGTGGTAAGAATATCTGTCTTCCCCAAGCCCTCTTCCTCCTCCTCCTTTTTGCTTAGTCAATTGGGGTTAAGTGACTTGCCCAGGGTCACAGAGGTAGGAAGTGTTAAGTGTCTGAGATCAGATTTGAACTCAGGTCCTCCTGACTTCAGGGCTGGTGCTCTATCCACTGCGCCACCTAGTTGCCCCTTTTTTCTTTTCTTTTCTTTTCTTTTCTTTTCTTTTCTTTTCTTTTCTTTTCTTTTCTTTTCTTTTCTTTTCTTTTCTTTTTTTCTTCCTGACTTCTTGGAGGTCACATATTATTTTATAGGCTTACCTCTTTCTATAAAGAACTCTATATAAAAATATTAAGAGCTTGAAGGACAATCTGTTCCAACTCCCTCATTAGTGAGACAGACAGATAGAGAGAGTGAGAGAAAGAGACAGGGAGAGAGAGGAGGGGGGGAGAGGGAGAGGGAGAGACAGAGAGACAGAGACAAAGAGAAGAGAGAGAGACAGAGAGACAGAGACAGAGAGAAGAGAGAGAGACAGAGAGAGAGAGACAGAGACACAGAGAGAGAGACAGAGACACACAGAGAGAGACAGAGACAGAGAGAGACAGAGAGAGAGAGACAGAGAGAGAGAGACAGAGACAGAGACAGAGAGAGAGACAAAGAGAAGAGACAGAGACAGAGACAGAGAGACAGAGAGAGACAGAGACAGAGAGAGACACAGAGAGAGAGAGAAAGAGAGAGAGAGTACTAAGAATCCATATATAAACCAAACAGACAATTCCTACTAAGTTATAGTCTTTTTTTTGAGATTATATTCTAATGGGAGAAGATAACACATAAAGAAGTTAGAATGCAGGGGATGGGGAGGGAGGGATTGATTGGGTAGAAGACTGCTGATATGGAGCCAAGGGTAAAGTCATTGTGTCCTGGGTACCTCATAAAACAGTGACCTGGGCCGGGGGTTTATAGGTCAGGAAAGTAGGCTTCAGGACAGAGGCAGAAATGGCCAGCAGGTAAGCAAGTCTAGAGTGTGGGGAGAGGAGCATAGTCAACTACAATCCTTGGACAATATGGATCTCATTGATTGCTGGGCACGTACATGAAGTGTGTGTAAAAATTTAAATGATAAAGTTATAATTTGGAGCAGGGCATGGTTAGGGAGTTTTAGATCCAAATAATTAAAATGACCGAGGTAAACTAAATAATACAAAAAAAACAGCAACCACTGAACTTAAGAGTCATTAGACATGGGTTCAAATAACAACTTTGACCCTTGCTTCATCTTTCCTTGGTTAAATAACTCAGTTGTTCTTTTCAGACTTCAGTTTCCTCATCTATCAAATAAGGGCTTGGCCTAAGAATACAAATGGAGAAACTGAGGTCCAGAGAAGGGAAGGGACTTGCCTGAGCTCACAAAGTTTGTTAGTACCAGGACTAAAATCCTAGAACTTTACAACCATATTAGCTATAACATTTATATACCGGATATGTTTGTGTATATACACACAGACATACACACATATTATATATGCATAGGTTTGTATTCAAAAGCATCTGTGTATATATATATATATATATATACATAAGCTGCACGTATGCATGTGTGAATATACAAACATGTGTATTATATATATATGTGTGTGTGTGTGTGTGTGTGTGTGTGTGTGTGTGTGTGTGTGTATGCATGTGTATTGCATAATGAACACAAAGGAAGATCCTAGAGAGACCACATATCAACCTTTGATCCAGGGAAGCTCATAAATTCCCATATTTTACAACATGGAGACCATGAGCCCAGTTGGTTTCCTCTCTTATCTGATATGGATAATAAAGATTCTCAGTATGTTGACTAGTTACACAATTAATATTGAGGTGACAGAAAGGGCCCCACAGGTTACCTCTGAGTGAGATTTTCCTAGATTGAAGGTCAAGAAGCCTTGAATCTAAGCCTTTCTCTTATTTTACTCTTGATCTTGTGTAAGTTAACTTCCCCTCTCTGAGCCTCAGTTTACCTCTACATAAAATGAGGGATAGGGGTTACAGGATTTCTGACCAGTTCTAATGGCCCCTGCCATCTGAAACTCTGTCATGGGCTCTGACTTCCTCGGTTCTGACATTCCATATTCTATGTTCTAAGGGCTCTTAGTAGACACAATTCTTTTATTTGGTCTAGTGGACTGAACAGAAAATTTAATTCAACAACCACAACTATCCTTTGTTCTGTGCTAGATCCTGAAGATGGTTTGAAGATAAAATAAGAGGAGGGAGTCAGAAATACTCATAGAAGGGTGAATGGAAGCAAAGAGGAATCTTGAGGTTGAAGAACAGAAGCTTTTATTTGAAGAAATGTCATGTGGAAGGTGGAGTCCTTGAGGATCAAGGTCAGCTTCCTGGTTTGGCATTCAAAACCCTTCACAGCCTGGCTCTAGATTAGTTTTGCAAGCTCATTAACTATTGCCTCTCTCATGCACTCTATGCTCCAGACAAACTGTCCTCCATGCTGTTCCCCATACAGAATGTTCCCTCTCACCATGTCTTTGTATTGGCTGTATGCCATTATTGGGAGGCTTTTCCTGCTCACCTCACCTTGAAGCTTCCTTCAAGTCTTTGCTTAAGAGAGCCATCCTCTGGGAAAGCTTTTTGGCTGTTGTTATTGGAAACAGAGCCTCCCTCTCTCTCCCAAGCTGGGAGTATAGTGGGTACTCACAGTCTGAACCGACCACGGATTGGCAGAGGAGCTTCGACGTGCTCCAAACCCAAACTGGGCTGGTTGGACTCCTTGGACAGCCTGGTGGCAAACTTCTAGGACCTGACTCCTACACAGAACTTTTTCCCTCTGTGGGCCAAATGCATTTCAGGTTCCAAACAAAACACTTTTGCAATATGATCCCTTCTAATCTGAGTATGACTTGCTACAGAAGGTGTAAACAAATAAAGCTTAAACCAAATACTTGGAGTGGAGCAGACCCTGGTCTGTATCCTGCTTCAGGCACTTACAGTTTATGTGACTTTAGTCTCAGTTTCCTTGACTGTAAAATAAAGAGCTTGGACTAGAAGGCCTCCGAGGTCTGTTCCAGCTCTGGATCCATGACTCTGTGGATGTTAATAATGAATCCAAGAGGGCAAGAATGAAGGGAGAAAAACCCTGGGCTGTGTGTCAGGAGTACTGGGTTCTCTTCTTTCGCTTTAAGTCCCCTCTTTTCTGTGAGCCTTGGTTTCCTTGTTTAGGAATAATAATAATCATAATCATAATCATCATAATAATAAGCCCTGATGTGGGGTTTTAAAGTTTATAAAGAGCTTTATAAATATTATCTTATTTTATCCTTTCACAAGATCCTGGAGGGTAGGGCTTACTATTATGCCCATTTTACAGGTAAAGAAACTGAGGCAGACAGTGCTTACATCGCTTATCCCGTGTGACATAACTAATAAATTCCCAAGCCTGAATTAGAACTCAAATGTGAAGTTGAGTTCCTGTCTCCTGGTGCAGTACTCTATGGGATGTGTTACCTAGCTATAGGTCTAGTTTTTTTTTGGATTATTATTCCCATTTTTCAGAAAAAAGTCAGACCTAGTCTGGGGAAAGTGTCAGAGTGGCAAGACCCTACCTTAATCCTGGGGCTTCACCCTGACATTGACAGCCTTTGATATTCTTCTTACCTTCCTTTACTCCCCTCCACATATTCAGCTCCCTTGCAGAACTAACCCCAATTCTGTTTCTTGCTGTCCTTCACCATTGACCTCTCTCTTCACTTCTACTTTCTGGCTCTTCCGATTTCCTTTAAGACAAATCCTATCTTTTCCTAGGTTGACCCTTCTTTTTATTGTAAAATGAGCCGGAGAAGGAAATGGCAAACCGCTCCGCCATCTTCACCAAGAAAACCCCAAATAAAGTCAAGAAGAGTTCAGTGACTGAACAACACAAAGTGTCTGCATGCTGTTATTAATGCTCATCGACTGACTGACTGACCCAGTCCAGTGTTCTTTCCACTACATCATAGTGCCTGTGAAATCGGACCACGCTAGGCACAAGGAGGGCCAAGCCATTCCGGAGACAGGCCCCTCCCTGTCCAGACAGCCCTGGGGAGGCCCAGGTAGGCCAGCCCCAGGCCCTGCCTCTAAGCTAAACATTCCACACAAGAGACCATTGTGGGCTCTGCGTGGCCTGCCCTTCCTGCTCTGGCAAACACCATCCTGAGTCCTGACAGGAACCGGCCTCTCCCTCTGGGAGTGAGTCACTGGCCTGGCTCCGGCCGCAGGTCTGACAGGAGGAGCCCTCTTCTGTCATCCCAGAAAGCTGGGCTGAGAGGGGACCTTACTGAGCCCAAGCTTCTCACTCAATTAACTTATTTTAAGGCTTTATTATCCTTTCTTGTTTTGACATCTCATTCATTTCCTGATATTACTGCCCCCACTCCCACCCCAAAGCCCCCTTATAGCAATGAAAAACAATTCAGCAAGTCCAGCCAGCACAGCAACAGCTTCTGAGAGTGCTCCCAATCCCTCGAACCTGTCCTCTTCCACTTCTCTGTCTCCGGGGTGGGGGGAAGGTGGGCTTCATCCTCTGCTTTTCCCCAATCTCCCCTTTTATAGGGGGCTAAATGGAGACCAAGAGAGAAGGGATTTGCCTAAAGCCATGAGGTGGGCTACTGGTTGAGCCAGAATCTGAACTGGGGTCTTAAGTCTTATCTCTAAACCCACTGGAGGAGGGTCTTGAGGTTTTTGTCTCAAGGTCCAACAAAGGAGATAGTGCTATGGAGAAAAGGGGGACATGTAGGAAATGGGGGTACACATATAGCAATGTAGGTTTTAGCAATATTTCCTCCTTTGGAAAATGCCATCCCAATACAGAGAAAGAACCATGGAGATTGAATGTAAATCAACACATGTAATGTTCACTTCCCCCCCACCCTTTTCTTCTTTTTTCTCTCATTTTACCCTTTTATTCTGATTTTTCTTTCCCAATATGAAATATATATATATATGTATATTTCACGTAAAAAATAGTAAAAAAAAAAATAGGTGAAAAAATGAATGTACATATATAGACCCCTGCAAATGTTTCTACATGTAACTGGGGGATAAAAAGAAAAATACCTCCTCCTTGCCCCCCCAGAGCTTTCCCTACAAATCACGTGAGACTACTTGGCTGGACCTAAGGACATCGAGTTTTGAGTATCTGCTCTGACACATACTAGCAGTGTCCAGGATCCCCTCATCCTGATTTGAGTCACTTTTTAGTATCACCCATTTAAAGAATGTCCAAACTGAAAGATGCCCTAGAAACTTTCTAGGCCTGGAGATGTTGATCTTTTTGATATGTTATTTTCACTTTTCTTTGGTCTGTGTTTTTTGCTTTTTTCTTTCTTGTGGTTTTCCCCTTTATGTTCTGATGTTTCTTTTACAACATGACTAATGTGGAAATACGATTAATAAGCTTGTACATGTATAGCCTACAACAGGTAGCTTGCTGTCTTGGGGAGAGGTAAAGGAGGGAAAAAATTTGGAACTCAAAAATCTTACAATAGGGAATGTTGAAAACTATATGTAATTGGAAGAAAATAAAGTACTATTAAATAGGAAAAAATCTTTATGGTAGGTGTCATGGACCTCTTTATACAACTGATAACTCCATGGGTCTCTTTTCAGAATCATATTTTAAGTGCATAAAGTAAAATACCTAGCATTACAAAGAAAGTCAATTATATTGAAATAAAGTTGTAGTATTTTCCTATTTAAGTTCACAGATATCCCCTGAAATCTATTCATGGATTCTTTGGGCAGTAAGAGTGTTTCCCAAATTAGATTCTGATGAATTTATGACCTTGGTCAAATCATGATACTTCTCAGAGTCCTAATTTACTCCATAATAGACCAGAATTATGATCAGGATCAAAATTATTTCCATTTCTATGGTATTCTTTTCACCTTGGTGAGGCTGGGCAGGATCATGTGGGTCATCTAGTCTAATACCTTCATTTTTTTGGCTAATAGCTCATACTGCTGGTACTTTAATGTTTACCAAGCACTTAACAAATATCTCATTTGGTCCTCACGCCGGTGCTAAGCCAATTTTACAGATGAAAAAAATGAAGCAGAATGGGGTTATATGACTGGCCCAAGATCACCCAGCTGCTTAAGTGTCTGAGGCCGGATTCCAACTTTGAATCTTCCTGATTCCAGGACCAGTGCTCTATCTGCTGAACCATCTTGTTGTTTCTAGTTAAGGAAACCGAGGCCCAAAGGAATTATGTAATTTGATCAAGGTATCACAGGTAACTATAACCGTTAGCCTTTCAGTGCTATCTTGCAAATATTATCTCCATTTTCCAGATATAGAAGCTAAGTCTTAGCTATGGCTGGGGGAAGAGCTCAGTTCTTCTGTTCTCAAGTCCAAAGTTCTTTACACTCCTGTTCTATCTCTGATTGTTCCTCTACTTGTAAATAAGGCAATAAGAGTACTTAGAACTGGGAGTGAATCATGATAAACAATGTCATTTTTATAGCACTTTAAGGTTTGAAAAGCCCTTGATAAACATGATCTCACTCTGCAACACTGACATAAGGTAGCTACTCCTGGTATTACTGTAATTTTGCATCAGAGCAAACCAAGACTTAGATGATTGAAATGACTTGGATGCAGGCACAGAACTAATAAGTATTAGGATCAGGATTCGAACTCAGATTTTAACTCAAAGTCCAATATATTACTCAACAGGCCATACTGCCTCACTCCATGAAAGAACGTTATTGCTAATGAGAACTTCACCAGATGGATATTAATATGAAAATATGAACATTTAATATTGTCCATGCTTCTTTTTTTTTTAATACAGATGGAAAAACGGAGGCTAACCTAGGTAAATTTTCTTGTCTCAGGTCAAAGAGGCAGTTAAAAACTAAGTTGAAATTTGAACCCAGAGCCTCTGGGTTTCTAAGACTTTTCCTATTATATCATACTGACTTACTCCTGGAAAAATTGTTAATACCAAAATATTTAATGGGTAAAGCCAATTTTTTAGCATGAAAATAGGGTTTTTTTAAAGCATAAAAATAGTGAACAGCATTCTCTAAAATGTCCTAAATCCTCTCTCATCTTGTGGCATTTCATACTCTGAGGCCTCAGGGAGCACAGCATTTATTTACATATTCCCTCAGTGGACTTCAAACTCTAATGTGTTTGTGGCTAATCTAGAGATGCTGATCTAATCCAATTCCTTTATCATACAGAAAATGAAATTGAGTCCTAGAAAATGAAAGTGATTTGGAACCATGGACTTATAGGTAGAATAGGTTCCAATAGCCCAATTTAATAAATGACACAATAAAGGCCATGAGAAATAGAGACTTGCCCCAGTCACATGAGTAAGAAGTGGTACCTCTATTATTCTAACTCAGTCCCTCTGATACCAAAGCTAATTCTCTCTCTCTTTTTTAGAGGCAATCAAGGTTAAGTGTCAAATGTTTGAGGCTGGATTTGGACTCAGGTTCTCTTGATTCCAGGGCACTATCCACGATGTCACCTACTGGCCCGTAGTTCTTTTTGCCATCCTGCTTCAAGTTCACATCACTAGCTACTCATTAATCTCACAGGGTCTTTTGGGCTTTAAAGTTCCACACTATATGTTCTTTCTGGTTTTAAAATTGTATGCTCTGTAGTGTTCGAGTGCTCTAAGTCATTGATCCTTCTCCCATGCTTCCAATGAAATTAGCCCTCTGGGTCCTTCAAGTTTCATTAGTAGATGGGGCTCAGCATCCTCCAATAGCAGTACCAAGATTGCTTTCCATGACAATTGTGTCCATCTAAATAATTGTATTGCATATATTGTATTTAATTTATACTTTAACATATTTAACATGTATTGGTCAATCTGCCCTTTGGGGGAAGGGGTGGGGAGAAGGAAGGGAAAAGTTGGAACAAAAGGTTTTGCAATTGTCAAAACAAACAAACAAACAAACAAATAAATAAATAAATAATTGTGTTGGAGAAGAAAAATCCCAAATGAGGTCATGAAGAATTGTACAGGATTGAACAACAACAACAAATAATTAGATTTAGAGTTGTAAAGGCTCTTAGAGATGACCAAGTCCAGGAGTGTGCTGATAAGTATTTAACAACTTGTTCTCACAAAACAGAACACATTTTAAAGTTTAATTGCGTGATTAACATTTTCTCCATCATTTTCTTAAGTCTAGACAATCAACAAAATAAAACAAAAATCAAAGCCCTGATTTGTAGTGTTTGCTGATTTCCAAAGTGTCATTGCTCACACTGAAAATTTAAATCAACAAAAGTTCACAAGCTGGCTCTGAATTTAAGTCCAAACTCATCATTTTGCAGATGAGGAAAATAAGGGCTAGAAAAGTTGTCATTTGAGCAAGAGCCATGTCCTCTGACTCTATAATCAACACTCTTGAATGTTAAAATGGAAAGAAACCTCAGAAATTAATTGTTCTAAATGGTATCTAAAATCTTAGAATCATAGGACTAAAGCCAAAAGTCATCTCATCCATCTTCTTCATTTAGATAAAGTTAGCCTGAATTAATAGCACCCTTGCTTTTTAGCATTAGAATTAATAGATTGGCGATCTGAACTCTTAAATGACCAGAAGCTCACTGGGTTCCAAAGCAGCTTATTGCACTTTTATAAAACTTTCATCATTAGGAAGGTTACCCAAGGCACGTTACTCCATTATTTCTATTGCAGATACCAGAGATAGAAACATAAATGTGAGAAAGTCCTCCCTTTAAGGAGCTTCCATTGGGTGGAAACAACTTGTACACATATAATGATCGCATACAACATAAACACAGAGACACTAGCAGCTGGAAGGGGCATCAGGAATTTCATGCAGGATGTCTGTCAGTCAATAAACACTTGCTATATACCTACTATCTGCCTGGCACTGTGCTAAGAGCTGGGTACACAAAAAGAGGGAAAAGCCAGTCACTGCCCTCAGGGAGATTGCAATCTAACAAGGGAGACAACATACAAATAACTACTTACAAACAATGTTTGTATAGAACATATTGGAAATAATTGACATAGGGAAGACACTAGAATTAAGGAGGATCAGGAAAGAGTCCTATAGTGTAATCTTCTGGTTGGTTTTTCTGGAGGTTCTGGACTAGTCTTCATTTCAGTTCAATAATCACCATGAAAATAGCCAGATATAAAGTCCAAATTCTTTATTGTCTCCTTGCCTGGGGCTGGGCAGCTTTCTGGAGAGCCTTTCAGACTGGAGATGGTCTCTGGGGGAAGTGCAGGAAGCCAGCCACCATGGTGGTGTGAGATGGAGTGAATGAATCAGGCTTTGCCCCTGGCTGAGGCTCCCAGTTTATATGCTCTACACTGAATATAAACCAATCATTATGTCACTAGGAAACCATTATTTGTTGTAAGATTAAATCAGTCATACTGAACTATTAATCACCATGCTAAATTAGATAACCATTGTCTTATCAGTTCCACTGACTTAACACCTTATAAGAATCCTTGTTTTAAGTATAAGAGTTCTGGCTCATAACATCTCCTGCTCTCTTTTGTTTTAGAACATAGGTGGTCATGCCCTCCCTGATTTCTCAGAAAAAAGGGGTGAAAACACTAAAAAAGGAGGTGATCATGCCCTCCCTGGTGTCTCAGGGAGATGAAAACCAAAGTAAATGGGAAATCAAACCAGATTAGTGGGTTTCTGAAGTGTCTTATTTGAAACAGGTATACATAAATCCATCAACATGGGAGATATTGCATAAGCAAATTGTAACACAGTCCAGTAGTGATGAAATAGACAACATGAATCAACATGAGGAATTATACATGTCCATAGGTCCTAGAAATAATCCAAAACCAATCTATTGTCCATTAGTTCATGTGTCAGGAATCCAATGATTCCTGTTGGTTTTGAAGTGCTATAGTAGTCTTATTATGTGTTAATTATTTGTTGTAAGATTAAATCAATCATACTGAACTATTAATCACCATGCTAAATTAGATAACCATTGTCTTATCAGTTCCACTGACTTAACACCTTATAAGAATCCTTGCTTTAAGTATAAGAGTTCTGGCTCATAACATCTCCTGCTCGCTTTTGTTTTAGAACATAGGTGGTCATGCCCTCCCTGATTTCTCAGAAAAAAGGGGTGAAAACACTAAAAAAGGAGGTGATCATGCCCTCCCTGGTGTCTCAGGAAGGGAGATGAAAACCAAAGTAAATGGGAAATCAAACCAGATTAGTGGGTTTCTGAAGTGTCTTATTTGAAACAGGTATACATAAATCCATCAACATGGGAGATACTGCATAAGCAGATTGTAACACAGGCTAGTAGTGATGAAACAAACAACATGAATCAACATGAGGAATTATACATGTCCATAGGTCCTAGAAATAATCCAAAATCAATCTATTGTCCATTAGTTCATGTGTCAGGAATCCAATGATTCCTGCTGGTTTTGAAGTGCTATAGTAGTCTTATTATGTGTTAGGGAGTCCAAAGGGTCCTGCTGGTTTTGAAGTCCTGCAACAGTTTCATTATCAGCCATGCTCTTTCAATGTCAGATGTTTCTTAAATCTTCTTTGTTTCAAGGTTTTTCTCTTTTTCTGTCTCTTTGAGGCAAGTGCTCATTGGCACCCATCTGATTCTTTCTTCATCTGTAGAGATATAAGCAAATCCTTTCTCCCAAGCAGTTAACCTATCTAGTCCCTTCCATTCCCCACTTTCTGGATCTCTCCTCATCACTTGGTAATTACATTGGAGCTGCTTGCACTGGACACTGCCCTTCTGTCAGGTTAAAAAAGCCTGTATTCTCCCCAAAGGTAATCCCTTTCTCCTATCTGATTGCTTTTCTTCTGGTTGATCATGTAATCCCTTTCTGCGATCTGATTGCTTCTCTGCTGATTGATCATATCAGAGTATTGAGCTTCTGAAGGTGTAACCTCGGCTGCCATCATGATCCATCTGTTTTTTGTTTGAGGTCTTGGAGCTGGGTCCCACCTCTTGTTTCCCTGGGTCAATTTACATTCTGAGGCCCAGTGGAAGCCCTTGTTGCATTTTGGACTTGGGGTTTTGGGTCTTGATCTTCCATTCTGTCTTCTAACTCTATCTCTATGCCAACATTGAGCTTTCAGATGCCCTATTTTACCACACTGAAAGCATTGATGAGTCTCTCTAAAAGTCCCTTGCCACAAGGGACCCTGTATTCCCATGTTCTGCATCATAGCCTGGGTATAAAAGGTATTTGTGCCTACTGTGGCACAGCATCTTATGTCTCCTCTAAAGGAGCAAGCATCCTTGTGTAGTCCCAGAATACTTCTACAAACCTCATTAGCATTTTCCTTAGCAAGTTGTCTTATCATAATTCCTGAAGCTGCATTTTCTCCAATCGTTCCTATGACAGCTGTTTGCAGACGTCCCACAAAATCAGCAAAAAGTTCATTTGGGCCTTGCTCTATTCTAATTACATTATCATAGGTGTGAATCTTGTGGAACTATATTAAGTACTATATTCAGTACATGTACTGAACTAGAGAACTATTAAGCACAAGGCTAAACTAGATAATCATTGTCTTTATCAATTCCATTGACTTAACACCTTGCTTACAACAATCCTTGTTTTAAGTACAAGAGTTCTGGGCCATAACACTATAGAAGAAAGAATTTTAGCTGGGACTTAAAGGAAGCTAAGAGACAGAAATGAGGAAGGAGATCATTCAAGACTTGGAAAACTAGCAAAAATATCTGAAATTGGGAGAGTCTCATTCTCATTCTCATTGGAACATTTGAGAATTGCTTTTATCACTGCTGCTTGTTCCCTTCTAAGTTCCCTAGATCACTATTCCCAGGACAGCAGCTCAACCTCCAGATCTACCAACACCCCCAGCCCCACTAAATATCTACTCACACTAAATATCTACAGATGTCATGGTCAGTGGACAAGTGTGGGATTTGAATCAGAGAACTTAGGTGTGAATTCCACTTATAGCTTGTATGACTTTGGACAAGTCAATTAATTCTATTAGGCCTCAATTCCTCATTTATAAAAGGAAAGATCTTGACTTGTTGGTCTCTTAGGCTCCTTCTAGCATGAATCTATGACCTATGAACCCCAAAGAGACTTCTGACCTTTATGATTTGGAACAAATTACTTAATTTCTCTTTGATTCTATTTCTTCATCCATAGAATTGGGATAATAATAATTGCTTGTTATGCATGTGTATATGCAAATGTCCATTTGATGGTGTTTATCAAATTGTTATTAATCAGCAAATCTAGTTCAGCATGGCCCTATGAATCATAGCATGTCAACACCATCATGGGGTTTTCTTGACAAGGATAGTGGAGTAGTTTGCCATTTGCTTCTCTAGTGCATGAAGGCAAACAGGATTAAGTGATTTGTCCAGAATCACACAGGTAGTAAGTGTCTGAGGCTGAATTCAATTTCAGATCTTCCTAACTCTAGACTCAGGTTCTATCCATGAGCCATCTTGATGTCTGTTTATTAAGGATAGAACTTTAAAAATTAAGATTTTTTTTTCGGGGCAACTAGGTGATGCAGTGGATAGAGCACCAGTCAGGAGGACCCGAGTTCAAATCTGGTTTCAGACACTTAACACTTCCTAGCTGTGTGACCCTGGGCAAGTCACTTAACCCCAATTGCCTCAGGGAAAAAAAAAAAATATATATATATATATATATATTTTTTTTCCCTATTGACAATGTTCTTATTTTCAAGGACATTTTCACTTAATGGGGGAATGCAATGAAGACACTGATAAGTATGATATATGTGATGAAGGCAAAGGAAAAAATAGACAAAAGGCTTTTTGGAAAACCTGAGCAGGGAAAAATCATTTCAGCTGGTGGGCTCAGAGAAGAGCATGGTGGCACCTGAGCTATGTTTTGAATCCTCTGAATAATCCAGTTTGGTTGGAAAGCAGGTTCTGCTGCCTCTGAATGAAAATATTCCTGCTCTTCCTACTTGCCATATCTTGTGCACAGAGACACTAGAAGGATTCTGGGGGAAGAAAAGGAAGAGGGGAATGAATCCTTAGAGCATAGAAGAAAAAGAGTGGAAGGGTGATGAGGATGGAATCAGAAGAACTGGCTCCATTCTCTAGCTCTTCTGCCTATTACCTGAGTAGTTTCATGAAAATCACTTCTAGCTCTGATATCCTCTGTTCTAGAGTTCCCTTCTAGCTCTGACATCCTTTGGTCTAGTACTTTCTAGCACTGACATCCTCTGTTCTAGTGTCCCTTTCTATCTCTGACATCCTCTGTTCTAGTGCTTTCTAGCTCTGATATCCTCTGTTCTAATGTCCCTTCTAGCTCTGACATCCTCTGTTCTAGTGTCCCTTCTAGCTCTGATATCCTCTGTTTTAGAGTCCTTTCTAGCTCTGATATTCTCATCCCTAAGGCTACTTCCTCAGAAGAAAATCTATGTGGTAAGTTAATTAAAAAGATGTAAAGGGATTGCCTGATTGCAGTGAGGGCTCAATTGAGATTATATAACAAATTTTCAGTGAACCAAGTCAGCATGGTTTCATGATTTTTTCCCAGCTTTGCTCACGTAGCAAGTGAGTGAAAGTAAAGGCAGCAGATGGTGGAAGTAATCCAAGACTGAGACTTAAAAGGGCAAAATTGACAATAGGATAAGGGAACAAAGAACTCAAGAGAAGAGAAGAGCACAGAAATGAACAGGCTTACCAAGGAGTCAAGAAGAGAAAGGGAAGAGAATGTCGAGAATATAAAAGCAATGTCCTGGGGTGAAAAACCTGAGGGGTAGAGGGATAAGACAAAAACCAAGTTTTGGGGTTGTGAAGCAGAGAAGAGGGTGGAATGATTGTGATGAAATAAGGGAATGTCACAGTTCATTAATTTAGAATTGAAAGTGCCATTTGTAAAGGTGATGGCAAGATCAAGGCTATGACTATTTCTATTTGTGCCCAAGTGGGGGTGGAGAAGTGGTACTAGGAAACAAGCAAATTGAAGAGGAGGGATGTCCATCAACTGAAGAATGGCTGAACAAGTTGTGGTATGTAGATATCATGAAATAGTATTGTGCTATAATAAATGTCCAGCAGATGGACTTCAGAAAAACCTGGACATTAATGAACTGATACAAAGTAAAAGGAGCAGAACCAGGAGAACATCATACACAGTAACAGCAACAATGTATGATGATCAATTAGGAATGACTTGGCTATTCTCAGCAGAGATCCAAAACAATCCCCAAGGACTCATGACAAAAAATGCTATTCACATCCAGAGAAAGAACTGATAGAATCTGAATGTAGATTGAAGTGCACTATTTTCACTTTATTGTGTTTGTATGTTTGTGTGTTTTCATATGTATGTATGTGCTTTCCTTTGGTCTGTTCTTTCTTTCACAACATGACTAATATGGAAATGTTTTCTCTGAATGTTCATATATAACGTATGTCAAATTGCTTACCATCTGACGGGAAAGAGATATAGGAAGGAGGAAAAAAAAATTGGACCTCAAAATGTGAAAAAAGTGAATGATAAAAATGGTTGTTATATGTAATTAGAAAAATAAAATACTATTTAAAAACCAGGAAGAGGAATCGAGGGATTAGTGTTTTGAGTTTCCTAGTATGAAGTAAGGAGGAGAGGTTAATGAGCTTTGTAGAAGTTCCCTAAAAGTTTGAAAGTGACAATGGAGAGAATCTCCATTGAGTTGGGGGGAATGGGTGAAAGTGCAATTAGTTCTGAAAAGATTGGCCAGGGAGGCTAGCTTATCAGGAGCAAAGGAGGTTTCAGTGAAGGCCAAAAGATGGAAGGAGTGAGAAAGAAAAACTTTTAAGAAATGAAAGTAAGTTTGTTCCCTGTGGAAACAAACATTTAAGAGGGCACAATGAAAGGGGTGACCAATTTCAATAATCTAATTAAGAAGACCTGAGCAAGGATGAAAAGGAAGTAAAGTAAGTGGAGAACAAAGTCAGATTTTAGAGATGTTATCAAGGTTGAATGGACAAGATTTAACAATTGGATATATAAGGCAAAGGAGAATGAGAAGACAAAGATGATATGAGATTGTGAACATGGATGATGAAAAAGATGGTTCCCTTACCTTGCCAGGATAGGGACTTTTTTTTTTCCAATAGATCCCACACTATCCTTTTATCCACCCTCCAACTCCTAGCCCACAGAATATCCAGTTTAGCATCTGTTCATTCCAAAATATACCTGAACATGATATCTTCTACATCATCCCCATCTAGTGGTCATTCAATCTTTGCTTAAAGACATGATGACTCAGGAAAAACACTACTGTGGTAACCTATGGCAACCATTGCCTCTCAAGGTGAAATTCTTAATTGCTGGGAAGTTTTCCTGACATCAGCCTAGACATTTATTCTCCAACCTAATGCTACTTTGAGGAAATTGAATAAAGCTAATCCCTTCCTACACCTGACTGTCCCTCCAGTTCCTTCCATTTTATTCTTCTTTATCCTAAGCATTCCTGGTTCTTCCTTCCTTCCTTCCTTCCTTCCTTCCTTCCTTCCTTCCTTCCTTCCTTCCTTCCTTCCTTCCTTCCTTCCTTCCTTCCTTCCTTCCTTCCTTCCTTCCTTCCTTCCTTCCTTCCTTCCTTCCTTTTCTTTCTTTCTTCTTCCTTCCTTCCTTCCTTCCTTCCTTCCTTCCTTCCTTCCTTCCTTCCTTCCTTCCTTCCTTCCTTCCTTCCTTCCTTCCTTTCCTTCCTTCCTTTTCTTTCTTTCTTTTTCTTCCTTTCTTCCTTCCTTCCTTCCTTCCTTCCTTCCTTCCTTCCTTCCTTCCTTCCTTCCTTCCTTCCTTCCTTCCTTCCTTCCTTTCTTTCTTCCTTCCTTCCTTCCTTCCTTCCTTCCTTCCTTCCTTCCTTCCTTCCTTCCTTCCTTCCTTCCTTCCTTCCTTCCTTCCTTCCTTCCTTCCTTCCTTCCTTCCTTTCTTTCTTTCTTTCTTTCTTTCTTTCTTTCTTTCTTTCTTTCTTTCTTTCTTTCTTTCTTTCTTTCTTTCTTTCTTTCTTTCTTTCTTTCTTTCTTTCTTTTTAATTTTTTTCAATGAATAAAAATCAAATTTCTCTCTCTTCCACCCATTCCCATAATAATAATAAAAAGAACCCAAAAGCTTTGTAACAAGTATGTATAGTCACTCGAAATGAATTTCTTTATTGGTCATGTCCAAAAAATTAGGGCTGTTCCTTTTCCTAGATAATTCAATTGATCCTTTCATAGCCTGGATTCCAGAACTCTGCACCCCAGTTACTTTCCTGGGAGCTCCTGTCAGTCTTTCAGTGCCCTTATAACTAAACATACCACTCCATAGGGGTTCCAGCGATCCCTTTGCCAGTCAATAAGCATTCATTAGATATTGGTAGTTATCATGACTGCGTAGTGTAGAGGACAGTGGACTTTATCTCATCTTTAGCTCTGACTCTTTCCATGACATCTAAGAGAACATCGACTTGTTTTGTTTGTTAGTATTGACTGTCATGCCACACTGTTGATTCACCTTTGGCTTGAAGCCCATTAAAATACTCAGATCTTTGTTTTTTTCCTACATTGACTAATCTTACCTAAGCACCCTTCTCCCTAAAGCATCTGATTATTACTATTTAATTATTTGTTATCACTTGTTCAATTTAAGGGTCATTAGCCAGAGTTGCTAACATGATCCTCACAACAGCAGGTGCTGTTATTATAAAATAACATTTACAGATGAGGAAAACTGAGACCAAGAACACTTAAGTGATTTACTTGCCCAGGGCACATAGTTAGGAAATGCATTAGGAAAAGTTCAAACCCAAATCCAAGTAAAACATTCTATATTTATGCTACCCAACTAGAGGCAGCTGGATAGTACAGTGGATAGAGCCCTGGTCCTAAAATCAGGAGCATCTGAGTTCATAATCCAGCCTCAGATACTTACTAACTGGGTGACATTGAGCAAATCATGTATGCTCTGTTTATCTCAGTTTTTTCAACTGTAAAATAGAGGATAACTATCTTACTCACCTCTAACTACAGGATTACTGGAAGGATCAAATTGTAAAGTGCTTAACTTAGCACAATATCTGGCCCATAGTAGATACTTATTCCTTTCCCTCTTCCCTCCCATCAATAATATTACTAATATTCCAATACATTTGTTTACCATAGCTTATGTAGGTCATTCTCTAGTTGATATAATTCTTAGTTTGTTTCCAGTCTTTATGGCAAAAAGGACTATTAAAAATATTTTGGTGTTTAAAAAGCTAGTTTAAAATTTTAAAAAATACATATTTTGGAGTGGATGAAGTCTTTGATCTTGTTATCGATTTTAGGGTATAATGGATATGGATATTTCATGTCATTATTTACTGGTTCACATCACACTGCTGAAGTGACCCTGGGACTTTGGAGATTCTGCCAGGGGAGGCCAAAGTCTGGACGTGGCTTCAAGGGCAATTCTGGTTTCAAATTGGGCTTCTCTTATTGGAGGAGCGATCTTACTGAGTTTGTAGATCTTCATTCCCTAAGGTTTGC
Source organism: Sminthopsis crassicaudata (assembly GCF_048593235.1). Taxonomy (NCBI): domain Eukaryota; kingdom Metazoa; phylum Chordata; class Mammalia; order Dasyuromorphia; family Dasyuridae; genus Sminthopsis; species Sminthopsis crassicaudata. The sequence goes on from NC_133619.1 coordinate 510,321,004, forward strand.
TTGGGGTGGAAATTTCTGTTGAGGATGGAGATGTATCAGTAAATAGATGAAACTTTAGAAGTAAATCAAATTTTTACAAAGAACACTCACTTTGGGGTCAGTAGATTTCAATCTAAGTCATCCCAGCTCCAGCACTTGCCAGCTCGCTAGATTTCCTTCAATAAACCTTTCCCTTTTTGAAAACCTTAGTTTCATCATCTATAAAGTGAAGGTATTAAATTAGGTGGTTTCTGCTATTTTAAGATTCTATAATTTTATAATCTATTTGTAATCATAAGATAAGTAAATTTTCATTAAACCTCAGTTTCCTCTTCTATAATATAGGGATAATAATAATATACTTATCTCACAAAGCTGTTATGAGGAAAATATTTTGTAAACTTTAGAGCACTATAAAAACGGTTAACATTATTATTGTAATTACACTGAGAGGCATCTGTCTTCTATTAAACCCAATTTTTCAAGAGATCTGCAAAAATATGTAAAAACTGCCTTCACCAATTTGCTTTTTTTGTTTGTGGAAAAATTTTTCCATATAAACATTATATTAATATGTAACATATTTACCATTGTTATTTTAAATTAATACATATTTTTTAAATTATCAGTTTCAATTTCTAATATGCTAAATGTGGTCAAACATAAATTATATTAACAAGATGTTTAGTGTACTCAGGAATTTTAGAGTGTAAAAGGAAGCCTGAGAACTGCCAGCATTTGTGCAATTTCTCAGTTTCATCACATGAGGGTGCCCTTCCATAGTCCAAGATCCAGGGGAATAGTCACTGTTCTCTGTTCTAGGTTGAAAATGACTGATTTTTTTCATTTCTTCCCATCTCAGTATCTTTAGTCTTCCTTCATCTCCATCTTCCTCATCCCAGATCCCAGCCTGCTAAATAAAGTCTTTCCTGAATTGGCCTAATTAGCATCATGCATTCTTTCCCTGTCACCCAATCTCACACACACACACACACACACACACACACACACACACACACACACACGCATTTTGCTGAGGCAATTGAAGTTAAGTAGTTAAGTGACTTGCCCAGGGTCACACACCTAGGAAATGTTAAATGTCTGAGATCACATTTGAACTCAGGTCCTCCTGATTTCAGGGCTGGTGATCTATCCACTGCGCCACCTAACCGCCCCCAATCATAGTTTGGGGTTCCTTCCAGTTATCAAGCAAGCTCCTGATGTCTTCTAAAGTGATATTGCAATAATGTCTTCTCAGGAAAAAAGAGAAGCTCCATACTCTTTCTGTCATTTGAAATTGTGTGGCTCTGTCCAGTTTTCCTCTCCAGACTTTTATTCCTCCATAAATATCTTCTTTATCCCCCTTTCATATCGTGTGTGTGTATTAAAAGGGGAAAAAATCTCTTGTATCAAATATACACTGTCAAACAAACTTAATCCATATAGTTGTCAAATCCCAAATATCCATCTCTTTCTGAACTTTGAGTCCATCACCTCTAATCTGGAGACAGGTAGTATGCTTCATCCCAGGTCCTTTGGAGGCATTTTTGATCATTTCATTAATTAGAAACCTTAAGTCTCTCAAAGCTGTTTGTGTTTAGGATGTGCCTTCCCTTGTGCTCTCTCCTGGTTCTGATCACTTTCCTGCATCAGTTGATACTACACAGAATTCTCTGAAGTGGTCTCTTTTGTCCTTTCTTGCTGCACAATGATATTATGTTTTTACACCACAATTTGTTCTCCAATTGTTTGAGAAGCAATCTGAGGCTTTAGATTCTAGTTCTTTGCTTTTCTTCCTTGTTCTTCCTGTTGCAGGATCAAGAAGTTTGTTTTGCTCATGACTCTCCTCTCTTTTTATTATTATCTGTCTTATTCACTCCTCATTCCCCCTCTTGTTTCTCTTTTGAATATGATATATTTCTATATATGTTTTGTGAATGTTCAATCCTCCTTTATTCATTTCAGGTAAGAAAAAAATTCAATTGACACAAACTTTCCCCTCTCCCTCCTCTATATTTGTATTCTTTTCAAGCAGCCCGATTATGAGAAATAGTAGGTTTCATCCCACTTCTTCCTCTTTTTTACACAAACTATATTACCTTTTTTTGTTTCCTCTCTTGAAACCTTCAGAATAGAACTAAATCACTCCCAAAAAACTTTTTTCTTTTTTTTTTGTAATTCAACTTCCTCAAAACTTTTTGAAGAGTTTGAAAGTTCTGAAAGGACCTGTTTCTTCTCTTTAAGAATGCTAACACTACATCATCAGTCAGCTCTTTACAGTTGCTTAAACAAATTTATCTTTCTGGATTTCTCTGGACTCTTGTGTTTGTATTTCAAGGTTCCTGCTCAGCCCTAATCTTTTTTCTTTAGAAATGCTTCAAAGTTCTCTATTCCAGAGGTTCCTGTATATTACATTTTTTTGTGCTATAGGACCCCTTTGGCAGCTTGGTGAAGCATATGGATCCTTCCTCAGAATACTATGTTTGAATAATTAAAGAAAATGCTTCTTTTCAGTAAGAGGTCAGTGAAAATAAGAATGTAATTTTTCCCCACTCTAGTTTAATGGGCCCCCTGAAATCTTTCCACAGATACCTTGAAAGTCCATAGCCCCTAGGTTAAGAATTCTTTCTCTATTCAATAAAAGGTCTACCTTTTTTTCTCTTCAGAATTATATTTTAGCTTTTCAGAACGAGTTATTCTCAATTGCAAACTCATCTTTTTGTTTTTTGGAATATTATATTATAAGATATCTCATTTTGAATAGAAACTGCTTATATGATATATATGCTTATAGAAACTGTCTTATATGATTCTGATTGTAGTTCCTTGGTCTTAAACTTTTTGTATCATTTTATGTGAATGCAGAATTTTTTTCTTTGATATGGGAGTTCTGGATTTTGGTGTTTCCTTTGGGGATTCCTTGAAGGAGATAATCAGTAGTGTCAATCTTTTTTCCCAGAGTTTGGTCAAAGAAAGGCAAAACAAATTTTATCCATGGCTTTATTCCTTCTAAGAAAGAGGACATGCATACATGGGAACACAGTTAGAACTGAGCCCAAGGTGGGTATATGAAGCAGGAGGCATAATCACATAGTGATCTTTATCAAATTATCTTTGTGCTGGATTGTTTTTCAGAATTGGAGTTGATATGAATCAGTCTGAGTTGGGTTAACTGACATAGCAGGGGAAGTTCTGGTTTCAGTATGTCAATACTGCAAGGAACTTCGGATGGGTGATTACTGCAACAAACTTGTGATATTCCCAGTGAGGAATGCTCAGTTTTATTTGATTCCCAGGTCAGTGGAGCCTCTTCTGGATGTTGAGAGCTTGAGCAAATCAAGGTGAATAATAAAGTCATTAATTAATCCATTTTTCACAATGGATTATTTCTAACTTGACTTTGCCTTCTGTTTCTGATTGAGTTAGGTAGTGTCCATTTATGATTTCTTGAAATCCTGACATCTTTTTTTAGTCACACATAGTCCAAAAATGCATAAAGTCTCCTTGGACTCTTTTTCAAGTAAATTTTTAAAAGAAAATCAGATATCTTACATTTTATTCTATTCTTTCAGAAATCTTTTGATATCATTTTTGAGTTTTATTGCTTTGCAGCAGAATATCCAACAAAGATCATCATAACTCAAATAATCAGTCTGTTATGCAAAATATAATACTCAAGTACAAGGGAAAGACTTGATTTAAAAAAATACTTAAATTTATAGTTCTACAAAAGGGCATTTAAACAAGAAGGTCTTAGTTAGGATTTTTTTAAACTTTTCTCACTCATGACTCCTTTTCACCTGAGGTACATGACTCTATCTCAAATCTGAGCTGAGTTGTTTTGGGCAGTGTTCATGCATGCACATTATGTGTTCAGATGCAAGAATGCAGTGAAGTTGTGCAATGCAACATATAGGCAAGTGCTGCCAGAAACACTTTGGATTCATCACGTGTTTGATTTTGAATTAATTTTTGGTCGTTGTATGTTAAGAAACCTCTGTTGCCAAATTTTTTGCAATCCCCACATTCAGTTACACAACCCAATACGGTATTGTTATCCACAGTTTAAGAAGTTTTTGTCCATGCTGATCTGTTGCCTTGGACCCACAGTAACTCTTTATTTTCCCCCAAAGCAAAACAATCAACGTTCTGAATCATCATCAGTTCCATTAGGTGAATAATGGATCACAAAAAAGGAATTCCTCTAACAAACATGATCTACCCTGCATAAAAAAGTAACAGGGATTTCTGAAAGTCTGTGGTTCAAAATGCTAAGGACAGTTAAGTATTCTATATATTCTATATTCATTTAAGCTTAGGATGTATTTAGATTACTTTCTTCAGTTTATCATTCAGGACAAGTTCCAGAGCTGCACTCATGCCTCTAAGAATACTGGACCAAGCCTTGAAGAATCCTTGCCTTCCTCATCCTGTACATGATGACAACCCTTTGTACCCTGACTGCATCATCATTCGCTGCCTTACTGTATCTTTTGCTACCATTCTAATATTTCTTGCTGATTCATGGATTCCATTTCTTTGATCCTCTTTCTCTTCTAAACTATTTTTTCTCCTAATTCTTTCCTTAAGAGCTTTTATCTAAATTTTAAAAATCTTTTGTTTTATTTTTTTCTATGTATTCATAACCTTAGCTAGTGTTCATATGGTACTTTTAGGTTTCCAAAGTACTTTGCCTATATTATCTCATTTGACCCTTATAATAAACTTGTGAAATAGATCCTACTAATAGATGAGGAACAGGGACTGAAAGATGTAAAATGATTTCCCCAGAATCATATAGCTAATGTCTGAGAAAGGATTCAAATGAAGCTCCTAACTCTAAGCCCAGCATTCATTCATATAGAATCACTCCTTCCTTCTTTGGGGGAGTTCTGGATTTGAATAACTGATTAAGTAGTGTTTTCTTTGATTTACATTATGTCTTTAGTTTTAGTTTCTGAACTGGAGCCTTATATTAGGGTAAGACTGGCACACTTTTGGGTGGGGTGGCCAGTCCTTCTTGGTCTAGCTGTGGGACCCAGGATTCTTATACTGATTTCATCCTCCCTGAAGTGAGGGCCCCCTTTATCTTTAAGGTTCTGGGCTCTCTCTGGCATTGCAGGATAGAGCATTAGGGAACTCAGGGAGGTCTCAGACTGAATACCATTGTACTATTCTAGTCTCTGGTCACTACCCATTGCCACTTCTCCCCAGAGCTCCCATGGTCCCCAGTCTGGGGCCTTCTGGACATGCTGGGGACTTTCTTTGAGGAATCTTTAGCTCTTGTTGCCTTTAGGTACAGAACCTTGCAGGTAATACCTGTCTCTAGTCTCACTGGGAAGCTATTCTGTACTGACCTAACTTTCCTAGAAGATCCCTTTTCCTATTGTCCATGGGTTTCTGACTGCCTTTTTTTGAGAAGTCCTGAAATAGAAACATTTATTATAGTTTCTCATAGGACTTTTTGATCATTATTATATTATTACATTATATTTAATATTAATTATATTAAACACCACCTTTCCCTGTTGTCCATGGGTTCCTGGCTGCCTTTTTGGGTGAAGTCCTGAAAGAGAAACCATCATTTCCTATAGTTTCTCAGAGGATTTTTTGATCATTATTATATTATTATATTATATATAATATTGATTATATGAAATATTACATTATTTTGATCATTATTAATCATTAAGGAAGGCAGCTGGGTAATGCAGCAGATAGAGCACCAGCCCTGGAGTCAGAAGTTCAAATCTATCCTCAGACTCTTGACACTTACTAGCTTTGTGACTTTAAACAAATCACTTGAACCTGATTGCCTCATGAAAAAAAATCCTTAAGGGCTGAAGAAATGACATGGATACATTCAGCTGCCTTAGCATCCCTTAAATGCTTCTGCTCTTCTACTCACAACCGGAGGATTTTAAGTCCCAGCAACAATTGTTGACCTTTTTTCTTGCCGATCTCTTCATTTTAATGATCATTCTTTGACCCCTACCACGGCTTGTCCAAATTCTCCCTAAGGAGTATAGAACTCTCCTTTAAGGCCCAGGTCAAGTACCACCTTCCCCCAGAGGTCTTTGCTGATTCCCCAGCCCACAGGGTAGAGCTCCCATAGCCTGGCAAGTGGCCCTATCTCCTACCTCGCCTGGTTATTGTAGCTGCTTAACTCCACATCTCATTTCCCTTCGCTCCAGGGAACAGGGATTTTCCCCTCCCCAGTGTCTAGCACAGGGATAGCTACATCCTTCTTCTCTTCTTCCATCTCATAGTATTTTCCCCTTCCATTTCTATTTTCTCTTAGCCCTGGGAGAGACTCTACAAGAGCTGTTATCCCCTTTTTACAGATGGAGAAACTGAATCTCTAAGAAGCTAAAATGACTTACTTACTCAGGATCACATTGCTAATAAATAGCAGAGTCAGGGTTTAATTCAATCTTCTAACTTAAAATATACTAGACCATGCTGTCCCTAATAGACTCAAACAATTCAGAAATTCCCTCTAACAGCTTCAATCACAATCATCTATGCCTGTCTGGACATCCTGGGTAACTCTTGTTCATTGAAGGAGACACATCCAAGGGGCTAGAAGACTTCCTTGCTTTCTCCCGACATTGCCAGGGTACCAGTGGGGCACTCTGACTGTCCCCACTATCCATCTGTCACCTCTAGCCCTTGCCAGTTTGACCAGCCTGTTTTGTCTTCCTATAGTACATTTCCTCAATCATAACCTTTAATCCTTTTCTTTGTGAAGTTTCTCACTGATTATGTGTTGTAGTCTACACATACCTTCTGAACACCTCTCTTTCTCATAAAAAGTCTTTAATTCTTTGGAGATTATTCTATTTTGTCATATAGTAGCACAAATAATCTGTCGGTATTAAAAGATGGGCCTTTGTAGGAAATCTGGGATCATTAAAAGATCATTATAGTTTCCCAGAGCTTAATATCTATTTGTACAATTCAGCGGGCATTTATTAAGTGGCTACTATATGCAACGTCTTATGATAGATTGCATATAGTAGCCATTTAATAAATAGGAGATAGGAAAGAGGTAGAGAGATAGATAGGAGAGAGGGGAATGGAGATAGGAAGATGAAAGAAGAAATTGCCTTAACATCTAGAAGCTCACAGTCTAGTAGGCAGTAAGAAGCAGACATGTGCATGGATAACTATAAGTCAGGGAATGCAGAAAGTCTAACTGGAAGGGAGGGGATTCTTGGAGAGGGAGATGGAGAGATCACACGCATTCGGGTTGGATGATCAGGGCAGGAGCCTTGAAGGCAGAGGACTGCAGCAGTTCGAGATGGAGATAGAGCAGTCCATTCCTGCTATGAGGGCCTTCAGGAGCAAACATACAGCAATGGGAGGGATCAGGACAAGAATGGGGAAGAGGAAATCACTGTCTGTTTCTGAACAGAATATAGAATGTATAAAGGAAAGAATTGTGAAATAAGGCTTGATAAGCAGTTAGAATGCAATGGACCTTAAATGTCAAGCTGACTGGTTTGGAATTTATGGTGTAATCAATGGGGAAGTTACTGAGAGGTTTTGAGCAGGGAAAGGCCATGGCTAGAGTCGTCCATTAGAATATTCTTATTTGAAATTGGGTAAAGAATGATTTGGGGAATGGGGAGGCAGAAGTCTCTCAGGGATCAGAAAAGAGGTTATTATAATAGTCTAGGTGAGAGTGAGGAGGGTATTAGCATAAGGGGGAAGTGACCTTGAGAATAGAGCAGGGAACTGAAGAGAGCTGTTTTGGAGGTAGAATCAATAGGATTTGGGACCTGATTGGTCATTGAGGATGAGGGGAAGGGGGGGGGATGACACGAAGGTTTTGAATTTCAAGAATTGGGAGGATGCTTAGATATTAATAAAATATAGAAGATGGGAGGAAACAGAAGCAACTTGGGGTGCAGGAAGCATTTTGTCAAGAGCTCTGTTTCCCCATGAGTCTTCTGGGGATGGTGACAGTTGTGGCACTGTGGCAACATTCAGGAGAGTGTTGGTCCTATCCAGTATCCTCCAATTTAAAATAGCTTCCATTTCCCTAGTGGTTCAAATTTCACAAAGTCCTTTTTTCACATCAGACTTGTGAGGTTGGCAGTGTAAATATCATGCCCATTTTACAAGATGAGACCCTGAGGCTTTGAAAGGCAAAGCAGAACACTCACAAGTCCAACAATGAGGGTGAGAAGGGCACTTGCTTCCCTTTTGTACCGGGTCAGCTTTTCTGGGGGCCCTATTCAACCCTCTGTCATTGCCAGTTTCCTGTACTGCCTACCTCAGGAAAGACTCTGGAGGGTACCGCCCTGGGACTGGGACACTTCTTCAGCATCATTTGGGGATGAGTCAGAAAGATGGAGAAAGATTGCCTAATTCAGCTCCACCTACCCTGGCTGAGGACTGGGGGTGGGCAGAGCCATGGCCTTAGGCTAACGCCTTGGTTTTTTCCTAAAACTCTGTCCCTCTACTGACTTTTTTTTTTTTTTGGGGGGGGGAGGGTTGAAGATGGAGGGGTCAGATTGAAAATACTGAGTCTTTATCAGTCAGGTATGATGAGATCCCATATAACCAACCAATCACAAACCTTTGAACAGAGACTGTCAGAACTAAAAGGAACCATAAAGATCTTCTCCCTCAACCTGGTCATTTTACAGATAATTTGGAGAAATCAGTTGCCAAGGCCATGCAACCATTTAGGGACAGAGATTGAATCAGAGCCTGGATCTTCCACATCAAGTCCTGGACCCTTCTTATGATCACTATATAGTATCAGAGTGCTCTCCTTTTTCAATGGGCCCTTTCTTTGGAACTACTTGTTAAAATGCAGATTTTCCTTTGAGAGAAAGGGACCACACTGACCAAGAGCTAGAATAAAGAGCTTAGGAAGGTTGCATCCAGTTTCTAGACCATTCATTGTGTGACCATGAGTAGATCCCTGTCTAGCCTGTTTCTTCCTCTGTAAAAAAAAAAAAAAAAAAAAAAAAGGTGGTAATAATCCCTGTCCTGCTTCCCCCATGGAGCTATCTATGAAAATGAAATAAGAGAAGGGGTGGGAGAGGGATTTCAGAAATGTTAAGTACTACACACACATGAATTTGCCCGTGTATGAGTGCCAAAATAACCTTCCTAAAGTACAAATATGATCATGATTCTTCCTTGTTCCTGGACCCTCAGAGGCTCCCTAATGTTTCTTGGATAATATAGGAATTCCTTAACTTAGCTTTTAGGTGATTTCATAACTTTGCTCCTAGCTACTTTTCCAGATTTATTTCCCATGACTGCCTTTGTGTACTCGACATTTCAGCTAAACTAATCTACTTCCTGTTCCTTACATTCAATATTTCATATACCACCTCTGTGCCTTTGCCATCTGGAAAGTCCTCTTTCTCATGTGTTCCTGTTAAGAGTCCTTACCTGCCTCCTGGACCCCCTAGCTGAGGTCCTTCTCCATCACCTCCTTCCTAGTCCTTGTCTTCTCTCTTCCCACTGAAATTACTGAGTACAAATTCAGTTGCCTGTGTACATGCTGAATCAATGTACTAGAACACCACATGTTTTTTTGAGGGCAACGAGGACAGATTGTGTTTCATTTGTGTTTGCATCTTCAGAGCCTAGTGCGATGCCTGATATGCAGTTCAGTTCAGTCATTATTAAGTATTGTCCCATACGTCATCAGGGATTTTCTTGGCAAAGATACTGGAGCGATTTGCCATTTCCCCATCTTTTACAGATAGGGAAGCTGAGGCAAAGAGAGTGACTTTACCTAGGGTCACACATCTAGTCAGATTTGAACTTAGGAAGACGAATCTTCCTGACTCCAGGCTCAATGATGGCATCCAGTGGACACTTAGCAAATGCTTTGACATAATATTATTTTATCCTACACACACAAATTTAAGGAGATTCTATTAGCTCATATGTGTTTTTGTGTGCACAGGCTCACACACATATGAGCACTTATATGTACCCCCACCTACACAAGGACATTCAGGGCAGTCAGCAAGTCTGTCCTCAGTCCCTCCTGTGTGGGATTACTAATCTTTTTTGGAGAGGAGGGGAAGGATGTTTTGGCTCCAAAGGAAAATCTGCCCTTGGTGAGCTCTGGCCTGGCTAGGACGAATGACTCCCACCAGGGGCCTAGCAGACAAGGAAAAGCAGAGGATAGAATTTAGTGTGAGTTTGAAGGACTCCAAAGACTAGGACAGCTCCTGGAAAGAATTCCGTGCAGGCTGGACCAATAAGGGAGGATTTCTTGGAGGAGGCAGGTTTTGCCTTGTGGCCAGCCCTTGTTTTCCTGCTTCTCAGGAGGGGCTAATTTTAGGGCTGCTCACTGGCTGTCTTGGACAGCTGTCTCAGCTTGGGGCCCTTCCCGGACAGCTCAAGCTCTGGGGACAGCCCAGGTCACTAGGCAGTGGGCTCCAGGCCAGTCTTCCACTCCAGGGGTGTTAATAACAAGACAGAAATACCCTCTTCATGGGCCCCAAGGCTGGAAAGCAACACCCTTCCCTATCCAGGCCTTTATTATACTCCTCAGTCACACCTTGGAGATGGAGAAACAGAAACCCAAAGACTTAAGGAGACAGCTTGAAATGTTCTTTTGTCCATATGACCTATACTGGCCGTGTGTTTACCAAGCAGCCCTGATGTGAGGAGCAAAGGAAGACTGGAGGTGCTAGAAAGAGCTGAAAATTTGGGATCAGAAACCCTGGATTCAAATTCCAGCCCTGCTGTCCACCCAACTATGGACAAATCACTTAGTATGTATGCACTGGTAAAGTGAGGGTGTGGGACTAAATGATCTCTCAAGTTTCTTGCAGTAATTCTAAATCCTATTAGAAGAGGAATGGAGCCTCGTTAAAATGAGAAGCTAAACTAAAAATAACAAGACTCAGTTACTTAGGTAATATTTTTGAGTAGCTCAAAATAACTTACATTGAACCACTGAATCTATGGCTAGTTGGCCAAATAGTTTAAATACATTTCTTGATAGAACATTATCTGAATTAACTGCAAACCTCCTAACCACAGAACCATTCCCTCGTTCCTTACCCCATCAGTCTTCTTACCAACTTTGATGATTGGATGGATAGATGGATGGATGGATGAATGGAGAACTGTATGAAAAAGCAACTATTTAGAACTAACTATATCCCAAGTAGGGGTATAGGGATATAGCAATGGCAGTATTTATTGGATTATGGCTTGTTGCTCAGTCATATCTGACTCTTTGTGACCCCATTTGGGATTTTCTTGGCAAAGATACTACAGTGGTTTGCCATTTCCTACTCTGGCTCATTTGACAGATGAGGAAACTGAGGCAATCACAGCTAGTAAGGTTCTGAAGCCAAACTTGAACTTGGGAAGATGAATCTTCTTGACTTTAGAGATGAGTTCTCTCCATTATGGCATCACTTAATTACTCTTCTTGATTAAGCTTACAGGGCAGCTAAATGGTGCAGTGAATAACAGCACCAGCCCTGGAGTCAGGAGCATTTGAATTCAAATTTGGCTTCAGACTCTGCACTTTTGCTCAATCTATTCCTAACCCTAATATTTTCCTACTCCTCTCTTCTGCAAATATTTCCCTATTCATCAAGACACCTCCTCCAGACAGCCTTCTCTGATCACCCTAATCCAAACTCATCTTTCCTCTTATGGGAATTTTCTGTTACTTATTTTCTGGCATTTCATTCAATCTTATTCTGCCCTACTCTCTGATTGTTTCCCCAATTTGAGCTTTGTCTCCCTAACCAGGATGTGGATTTGGTAAAGGCTGATCCTGGAAGTCCTCTTCCTTCAGAGTTGAGAATTACCCAGCATCATTCAGATGCACAGAGGGTAACTCAGGACAGATTGGTTAGTTTTGAGTTGCAGTGAAAGATCCCTAGAATTAAGGACAGGAGAACTGGGTTCTAGCCTGGCCTCTACTACTGAGTCATCACCTGACTTTAGGAAATCCCCTCCTCTCCTCCAGATCTTGGCTTTCTCATTTGTACATTAAGAATGGTAATATCTACACTACAGGTATGTTGTGAGCATTCAATAGGAAAATAAATGAAAAGGCAATTATAGGAGAGAAGGGATGGAGGTTATGGTTAAGTTAGGTGGGACCAGGGACTAGACGAAGGGACAAATACTTTCTTGCATGCTAATTAGTGGCTTTACTTTCCCTTCCTCTTTCTGCTTTCTGTTTTCAGAATTATCTATAAATTATCTGTTTTTCATAAAATTATCTATTTTTCCCTAGTTATTTCATGGAGGGATCCCAGATTTTGCACAAAGGGTGCAGGCAGATTGAGTGGGAAAATACCTCAGGGACTGGAGGTAAGGACTTTGGGAGGTGGGTGGTAGTACTGATAATACCAAAATAATAATAAAAAAAAAATGTAAAAGGTTGCTATCCATTCTTCTGCCTCAAAACAAAATGGTATCTAATGCTGGTGATGATGATGGTATTCATGATAAGGAAACTGATCCTGGTAGTGATCAGTCTCCCACTATTGAGATGAGAGAAGATGCCATTCCATCCAGTTTCCAGCCTGGTCTTTGATTTTCAAGAGAAGGACAATATTATACTCCCTCTGCTTCAATTTCTTGCTTCCTTGTCTAAATTGCCCAATTGTGAAAGGACTTCCCCAGAATTCACAATACTATTAACTTTGAAAATCTCTCTAAATATTTCTCCTAATAATTGATAAATTCCCCTTTGTCATACTCTACACATCCCAGTAATTCAGAACTTTAATGGGTCATCATTCAAATGCCATTTCCCACCCTCCCCTGCCAAATTCCTTATCCCTTTCCCCCCTCAAGCCTCCCCAAAGTCCCAACTGAAAACTAGCTACCTCTTCCATTTTGCCCTTGGTGATACCTTCTCCATAGACCATAAATTTACTTTCAGTGTAAATCTTTTCCTTTTGAATTTGTGTCCAAAGGAGAACTGGAACTCATAATTGAACACCAAATAGATAATTTTTATTGTATTAAGTTAAAAAGTTTTTATACAAATAAAACTAATGAGACAAGATCAGAAGGGAAGCAATAAACTGGGAAATCATTTTTACATTTAAGGGTTTTGATAAAGGCTTCATTTCTAAAATATGTAGAGAATTGACTTAAATTTATAATCATCCAAGCCATTCTCCAATTGATAGTCAAAGGATATGAACAATTTTCAGATGAAGAAATTAAAATATTTCTAATCATGTGAGAAAGTACTCTAAATCACTATTGATCAGAGAAATGCGAATTAAGACAACTCTGAGATATCATTACACACCTGTCAGATTGGCTAGGATGACAGGAAAAGATAATTCTGAATGTTGAAGGGGATGTGGGAAAACAGGGGCACTGATACATTGTTGGTGGAATTGTGAATACATCCAGCCATTCTGGAGAATGATTTGGAACTATGCTCAAAAGGTTATCAAACTGTGCATACTCTTTGACCCAGTAGTGCTGCTACTGGGCTTATATCCCAAAGAGATCTTAAAGAAAGGAAAGGGACCCACATGTGCAGAAATGTTTGCCCTTTTTGTAGTGGCAAGGAACTGGAAACTGAGTGGATACCCCATAGTTGTGGAGTGGCGGAATAAATTGTGATATATGAATGTTATGGAATATTACTGTTCTATAAGAAACGACCAGCAGGATGATTTTAGAGAGGCCTGGAAAGACTTACATGAATTGATTAATGTTGTCAATGTTAACCAATATTGTCAAATTATCTGTGCATATGTTTAGAAAATAAAAAGCTTTATTAAAAATAATAAAAAATAAATCTTTTCCTTTCCCAATTCCTTCCATCTTCTAGCAATCTTTGAAACTTGATTTTCCATTGATGATACAGCCACCCTTTCCAGTATTGGTTGCACTCATTCCCTTAGACTCACTTGTTGGGGTAGGAGTATGGGAATATTTTTTATTCCCTATTGCCAATTCTCCCCCTACCGCTATCACTCAGTAACCTCCTCTTCTTTGAGATTCACACAGGACATCTATCCACCTAAATAAATCTACCATCTAATTAAAATCTTGGTGGCTGTGGTTTACAGATCTCCAGGTCACTCCCTTTCTTCCTTACTGAATTCTGTACCTGACTCACAATCTTTCTCTTGGCTCCAGTTCCTGTCCTTGTACTAGGGGACTTAAATATACATGTTTATATTCCTTCTAAAATCTTTACATTTATCAGCTTACTCATCTCCTGTAAGCTAACCCTCCACCCCATTTCAGCCACACCCAAAGATGGTCTTACAAGATGGGATCCAACAAGTCGTGAAGATGGAAGGCTTCCAGAATGAATGAACCATCGTCCAGTCAAAGAACAAAACTTTATTATAATGCCATAAAGCAAGCAAATTTCCTAACAAATTTGCAATTAACAAGGGGAGAGATGGAAAAGAACCCAAAGTAAGGTGTACTAACTATGCTAACAGTAGTGTCAGTAAATCAACTGGTGGTCACTGTCATCCTGTTTATACAAAATAGCCTTAGGAAGGGGACAGCTATACCTTAAATTCCCCAAATTGAAGTCATTATCTCCCCATACATCCAAACCTTCCCACTTTCCTAACTTTCCTATTAATATTGAGGGCACAATCATCTTGCCTGCCCTCAGCTCACAATCTAAGTATTATCTTCAATTCCATACTCTTTCTCACCCCCATAGCTAATCTTTTATAAATTCCTTTCAATATTATCTTCAAAATATCTCTCATGTGCCCCCTTTTAGAGAAATGATTTTTAAATAGCTAATTATTAATATTGAGGATTTAGCCTTTTCTGAAATAGTGTGTACTAGGCCAAGCCAGCATGTTAGATATTTCTGACAATGAGATTGCATTGACTTTCTCCTCAATTTTGTTCAGACCCCACCCAGGTAAGGAAACCCAAAGAAGCCCAAATCTGACTCAGATTTGGATAGGATAAATTCTTTGATTAGAGTGCCCTAGGCTGAGCTGATTGAAAGTAAATGACCAGATCAAAATCAATAGAATAGATCCACCTCTCATTATAATATTAATTTTCTTTCTTTACTTGTTAATCAGAATTGATTACCATCTTCAGGAATATCCATTTTTCCTGCAAGAAAATGTGACCACTCCTACCTTTTGGACTTTTTAAAGTTTTATTTGCATTTGCATATCAAATTCCCAGTATATTTTTCTCCAGATTAATATACACATTTATTTACACATACACACACATATATCTATCAATACATACATATATATATATATATATATATATATATATATATACACACACACACATGCACACACACACACACACACACACACACACACTTCCCAGTGGAAACCCTAATGAGCCTACAGAGATCTGTGCTTCTATTCACTAATAGAATTTAGAACTGACCCATTCAGATACCACTTGTCAACAGCAGAGACTCAAGGGACATGTCTGCACATATGTAAATGAGAAATAGAGACATTACCAGAGATGCATTCATCTTCTCTGGAATGTTCATTTGATTTTATTTTGCAAAAAAGATAAGCAAACAAAAAGTTTGGAGCTCCAGCTCATGTAGAAAAAATTAGATCCTGTCCATCAGCATTTATGAGGTCTCTGCATTAGATTTACACTCTGATAGTGTCTAAAGTTGGATTTGAACTTACATCTCCCTGATTCCACATTCTCCATTGTACTACCTAACTGCCTCCAAATGTAAAAAATAAAATACAATATTACAAAGTGAAACAATTATATTGAAATAAAGAGTTCAGAGACCCCAGTTTAAGAACTCTGTCATAATCTTCTTGAAAAGCACACTGCCTTGTACATACTACATTTGGAATAAATACTTGTTGAATCGAATTGAAAAACAAAAAATCTTGTCCTGATTTATATCTTTGTGAATTTAGTTTTAAGAGGATTAAGATGTAAATTCTTTTGAATATAATAAAATTCCTATGTATCTCCCAAAAAAAAAAAAAAAAAAGATTCACACTCTGATATGCACTAACCTGTACAGATTTTGCTTTGCTCTGTTTTTATTTTTATCTACATGTACTCTCTCTCTCCAATGTGCTAGTTGTCTCATCTGTGTCTTTTTAAGATGCTAAGAAAACAATGAAGAAAATAAAGGAAATTTTTAAAAATTGTCACAAAATTCATACTTTATATAATTATTATTATTATTATTTATTAATTTTTATAATTATAACATTTTCTTTGACAGTACATATGCATAGGTAAATTTTTTTTTTTTACAACATTATCCCTTGTACTCCCTTCTGTTCCGAATTTTTCCCCTCCTTCCCTCCACCCCCTCCCCTAGATGGCAGGCATTCCCATACATATTAAATATAGTGTATCCTAGGTACAATATATATGTGCAGAACCAAATTTTGTTGTTGTTATTGCAAAGGAAGAATTGTATTCGCAAGGTAAAAATAATCTGGGAAGAAAAACAAAACAAAACAAAACAAAACAAAACAAAACAAAAAACAATGCTCTCAGTTTACACTCATTTCCCAGTGTTCCTTTTCTGGGTGTAGCTAATTCTGTCCATCATTGATCAACTGGAACTGAATTGGATCTTCTCTATGTTGAAGAGATCCACTTCCGTCAGAATACATCCTCATACAGTATCATACAATTTTTGATATCATGATCAGAAGTGAATGATATGCCCACCCAAAGGTACATTCAGGCCTGCACACTCATGTAAGTACAATTGGAAGTGAATGGCATGAACTGAATGAAAAAAAGGTGGCCTCGACCTATTTCCTAATTGTGACTTGAGACTTTGCTCTGGCAAGTTGAGCTATAGCTAAAAAACGCAGGCATTCACTTATCTTGGATGAACAAACATTTCCCTCCTATCTCCCTTCTTCCCCCTTCCCCCCCCCCCCATACATACCTTTTCATTAGCATTTAAATACCTCATAAGGTAAATGTGTCCTGGGATTGATATTTAGTCTCTCAGTAAACTCAAATTTGCCAGAGTCCATGGGAGAAAAGGTCAGAAGGGAGGGTGGGGGCTTTTGGGTTAAGATCTTATATTCCTGTGTTTGCAGCTTGTGCTTTGCACTCTTCTGCTGACACCTTGTCCATTAGGAGTTGCCCTTTCTTGTGAGATTGTCATAAGGGTTTATGATTTTTTTTTTTGCTTTCTACCTTGAGAGTAGCATCTGTGGAAGTGATCATTGTCTTTGTTTGTACATCATATAAATAATTCAATCATTTCATACTTTAATGAGAAAACTAATTGTGATTTTTTAGTCTTGCAAAACTGTTTATATCACATAACTATGTGACATGATAACCTAATATCTGTCTAATCAATATGTATTCATAAAAATATGTATTCAAACAAAGCCTTTTTTTTAAAAGGAATACCCACTTTTCTAAGAGCATACAAGTGTTGAGTGGGTTCCATTAAGGATCTTTGGAATTTGAGAGTGACACTAATATTTTATTAATATGTGCTAGTATGATGAATAAAAATAATTAATTATCCAGGAATGATCTCTTGAACTTTTTATGTCATGACTTCTCTCCTATGATACTGGCACCAACTTGTTATAGGTTCTGATCACCTCATATCTGGAATTTTTTTTTTAATTAAAGCTTTTTATTTGTAAAACATAATGTGTTTCAACATTGACCCTTGCAAAATCTTGTGTTCCAAATTTTCTCCTCCTTCCCTCACCCTTCCTCTAGATGGAAGATAGCCCAAAACATGTTAAATATGTTAAAATATCATATCTGGAATGTTGCAATAGAATGATGGTGAGAATACCTGTCTTTCCCCATTCTAATCCATTCTTCACTCAGTTGCCAAAGTAATTTTCTAAAGTTTAGATTTTGGCACCTCATTATTCTTCAGCTCAATGAGCTCAAGTGGCTTCTTATCACCTCTAGGATCAAATATCAAATTCCTTTTTTGGTGTTCAAAGCCATTTATCACTTGCCCCAGTCTTCTTATAACTTACGCCCCCCACCCTCTCACCCCATATTCAATACCACTAGTATCCTTGCTGTTCCTGAAAAAAGACCCTCCAGGGACATGAAAAGATAGTGATAAAAGTTGGAAGGGATGGGAAAACTGGGACACTAATACATTGTTGGTGGAGTTGTAAACTGATCCGGCCATTCTGGAGAGTGATTTGGAACTATATCCAAAGAGCCATCAAACTGCATACTCTTTGATCTATCAGTGTCTTTACTGGCTTTGTATCCCAAAGAGATCAATAAAAAAGGGGAAAGGACCCACATGTGCAAAAATGTCTATAATAGCACTTTTCATAGTGACAAGGAACTAGAAACTTGGTGAATGCCCATAATTTGGGGAATGGCTGAATAAGTTATCGTATATAATTGTAATAGAATATTATTCTATAAAAATGGTCAGCAAGATGATTTCAGAAAGGCTTGGAGAGACTTATATGAACTGATGCTGAGCGAAGTGAGTAGAACCAAGAGAACATTGTAAACAGCAACAAGATTATGTGATCAACTGTGATGGACATAGTTCTATTCAACAATGAGGCCAATTTCAATAAACTTGTGATGAAGAGAGCCATCTGCACTAAGAGAAAGGAGTATAGGGATTGAGTATGGATTACAACGTAGTATTTTCCCCTTTTTTGTTGCTGCTGTTATTTGCTTGCTTGCTTTTTTTCTTATTTTTTTTCTTTTATATCTTATTTTTCATGTGCAGCATGATAATTGTGGAACTATTTTTAGAATAATTACATATGTTTAACCTAAATTAGATTGCTTGCCATCTAGGAGAATGGAGGGAGAACAATTTGGAATACAAGGTTTTGCAAGGGTGAATGTTAAAAACTATCTTTGCTGTATTTTGAAAAATAAAAAGCCATCATTATTATTTTTTTTAAAAGACATTCCATGTTTCAGTTCTGGGAATTTTTCCTAGCTGTTCCTTAGGCCTGATGATGCTTTTCCTCCTCATTTCTGCCTCCTGGCTTCCTTGACCTTCTTTAAGTCCCAGCTAACATCCCTTCTCCTAGTCCCTATTGATTCTACTGTTTTACTTCTGTTGATTATATGTTTATCCTGAATATATCTTATTTGTACATAGTTGTTTGTATGTTGTCTCTTCCATTATACTGTGAGCTCCTTGAGGGCAAGGATTGCCTTTTACCTTCTCTGTATCCCCAGTGCTTAGCTCACTTTTATTCAGCTACCATAATAAATCAGTAATTGGTTGATTGGTTACTGTTTGTTCTCGAAGAGGACTAAAAGGACAACACTATATTGGGGTCAAGGTACGGTGTATCCAACTGTGGCTGATCAGATTAATACAAACTCAGAAGGCTCTACCATAGGTCAGGCACAAAAATTCTATATGAATGTTTGGGATGAAGATGTCTCTCATTTTTTGCATCTTATATTTCTTTTGAGCTACTGCAAATTAACTTAAATATTTTTTGACTGATGGTGATGAAGCTGATGCTAATGAGGCTGGCAACTGGTAATGATGATGATGCAGAGACATTAATGCTGATTATTACGATGACAATGAAGATGATAGGGTTAGCAATGGTGATGGTGATGCTGAGGATGGAAGTAATGGCTCTGATGTCTCCTGATGTCTATCTTGCATGATGGAAAATCACGTGATCAAGACATGTGCCATTCTTCCTTCCACCTAATAACTAGAAAAAGCATTGAATTTAAAGTTAAAAAAAAACTAGCTCAAGTCACACATTCCCAGCTAACCACTGTGTAACCTTGTGGGTTTTTATGAATATTAAAGTCAAATTGTTTTGATTAAGGAAGTGGAGTCTGTTCTGGTCCTACAGGTGAATCAGGAGAAATGTTTTCATTTCCCCTGTTTTCCCTTGGTTGGGGGAGGGAATATTACAAAGCCTGTGATGAGAAAGGAATGTGGGCAGTGCACCCACAGACTGCTCTGAGATAAGAAAGGCTTCCTGATTGGCTGAGAGTAGCCTGAAATTAGGGAAGGGATCAATGAATTTGGCTGTGTACCCAAGTGGGAGAATCCCAAACCAGCAGAGTGTGTTATGAACTCAAAGATGCCATTCTCATCTTTGGGGCCAGGAAGGAACCAGATGCTCAAACCTAAAAGAGAATCAGGTTGGGCCAGAGCAGACCCAGAAAACTGCAGTATGTCCTTATAATTTTTCCTTAATAAAAGTTAAGCAATCTAGACATGTGGATTAGTTCTGCAAAGCCAAGATATTCAGAAAGCTATATAATATAGATCATCTATCCTAAGCATTCTGTGCCATTTGGATGAGAGCCCCCATATTCTCACCTTGGTTTCAAGATTGATTCCTTGTAGCACTTATCTTCATATACACTGACCTTTGTCTGGTGTGGTATCCTGAAGTACCTGGAGAAAGTAGCAGGAGGAAAAAAAAGAAGGGGATTATGGAAGAAGGGAGAACAGCTCCCTGAGCCCAAAGAATCAAGCAGTCTTAGTGGCTGGGAAGATCCACAGGGCTGGGGGACTCCAAGCTGGCAGTTAGGGATCAGGAAATTTGAAAAATTAATAAAAGAAAACTTTGGGGCAAAAGATATAACTACGGACTTAAGCCAAAAAGGAGTAGTTGGTACCTTGGAAAGCAGTGGGGATCAGTGAGTTCTGAGACTCAGGATAACTGCTTCGGATTTCTTCACATCATATTCCACAGGAAACCACTTTTAAAAAACAAAATATCTTTGTGGTTATTGTTCATTTCAATAATAATATTTATCTTCCTTCCTGAAAATAACCATCTTCTAGTCATCTCTTGTAACTAAAAGTAAAAAAGAAAGAAGCAGAATAAAAGCAATTCAGTAAAATTAATCAACACATTAACAATGTGAAAGCAGAGGGTTCCATTGTCCCTCATCTCTGCAAAGAAGGGAAGGAAATCAAAATGCATTCTCTCATTTTTCCTCTGAGACTAAGCTTGTTCTCTATAATTACACAGCCTTCAGTTTGGGAATTTGTTCTTTTAATTTATATTGTTGTAGTCACTGGGCATATTGTTTTCCTGGTTCTGCAAGCATCATGACATAAGTTTTCCTGTGTTTCTCTGAATTCTTCTTAATGAACGTGTTTTCCCTTTATGACATGGTAATATTTCATTTTATGCCTGTACCACAACTTGTTCAGTTATTCTTCTGTCAATTGGCATCTGCTGTTTCCATGTTTTTGCTGCCATAACATCGCATAAGGTATGCAATAACCTATTTTTCTGTCCTGTCTATGAAATGTACTCCTGTGAATAGACCTCCTCTTTTCTTACTGCAAGTGGACTTGCAATGAATGAATTAATATTTGGCAAATCAAAGGAAAGAAGAATGAGAGAAGGAAGGAAGGAAGAAAGAAGGAAAGGAGGGATGAAGAAAGGAGAGAAGCAGAAGGAATTGAGTGAGAAGAATTCAGAATCACAGAATCTAAGAGAAGGAAGAGATGTCAAAGGTCATCTAGTCCAATCCATCACCTGAACTGGAGTTCCCTTTTTAATATTGTCAATAAGAAGATATCTAGACTTTACTTTAAGACCCACAGTGATGGAGAATTTATTACCTTATAAAGTAATTTATTCCATTTTGGCATGGCCAAAATTGCATATTCTGCACTGATCATGCTGCATGTTGGGATTGCTTTAGTCTGTTTATAGCTTTAACACCTGCACACATTAGGTGTTTGATAAATGCTTGTTGGTGACTAATATGGAAATATGTTTTGTGCATGCGTAACTTATATAAAATTTCTTACTGTCTTAGGAAGGAGAGAGGAGAGGGAGGGAAAGAATTTGGAACTCAACATTTTTAAAAAGAAATGTTAAAAATATGAAATTGGGAAAAAAATAAGTTTTTTAAAGGTAGATAGGATTGAAGGAGTAAAGATTGGGAATGGAAAATATGACACATATTTGACACCAGGGTTCAGGGTGTCAGGGGTGAGGCAAGTATAATGCAGTGTGCTAACTATTGAGCAATGAGTCCAGGCAGAGTTATCAGTGATCAAGCCATTCATATTATATGCATGAAGCTACTTAGAATGTTGTAACTGCAAGTACCAACTTTCTTCATCCCTTGGAATGTATATCAATTGATACTTCTGTCCAGAAAGTAAATACATGTACAGATCATGCCCCAGAAAAAAAATTGAGAAAATGAAATATTATTTTAAAAATAAATCCTAGTTGATTTTGAGCATTGTATTCAGATTTGGGTTGTCACTTTTTAGGAAGAACATTGAAAAGCCAGGGGAGGGGAAAAGAGAGGAGAGCAGAGGATAGAGCAATAATCCAGAGAGAATAATCCAGATTGATGAGCAGGCTGGAGACCAGGACCATTGAAAATCAGTTGACAAAGCTGGAATGTCCAGCCAGGAGCTGAAAAGATGCTGGGATTAAGGGGGGAAGAGTAAAGCACCTTCAAAAATTTGAAAGAAGAAAGTTTTGAAAGAAAAGTATTTGAAATAAAGAGTTAAACTCATATATAGCTCCAAAGACCAGCACCAGATCAGAGAAACTAAGTATGTGGAATTTACAGATTTTGCCAAAGTTATAAGGACAGCCTCTAGAAACAAGTCTCTTATTGTTGGAGGTAGTTAAATAAATTCCATTTATTGGAGATATAGTCAAGGATTTTCTTGTTCTGTCTGGGATAGTCCAGATGTGCTCTGGGGGTCCCTTCCAGTCTGAAATCCCAGGACCCTGGAATTCCTTTCAGTTGTCTGTTGCTCGATGTCCTGAGAAGATAGATGGACAGGCTCTGAGAGTTTCCTGATCAAATCAGTGATTCCTCCAAGCCACAGATGTTCAGGACTCAAGGAGAATGAGATATGCTGGAACTTCAAGAATACTGGGAAGTTTTAGAGGTGTCTTAGAACTTAACTCTGAGTCCCTTTCCTAGAAGCAAGTGGTTTCTGAGAGTGTCCAAAAGGGCCTCAGGGTTGGATGTTGGGAGATTCCAGCCTCATTTTGTCCTCTTCTTACTTAAAGGAAGGACCTTCTGGGGAAACCACTGATTTCCCATCCAAATAGTGCTGCCAAGGAAAGGTGACCCAAGAGCCACAAAGAAACTAGGTATCTTCCTGGGCATTCAGCCAGGGCTCCAGGTATGCTAGGGTGGTGCCTTGGAAAAACCCAAACCTAAGAATGAGGAAACCTGTATTCCAGTACCAGCTCTACCACTGACTCACAGAGTGATCTTGGGCAAATCCTGTTCCATTTATGGGGCTCACTTTACATCTCTGTAAAATAGAGAAATGCTCTTTTGATCATTATTATGTGCTTTTGGGTAATTCCTTTACCTTCTCTGGTCCTAAGAAGGATATATTTGGCATTTTGTCACATATGGGCTTGCAACATATCTGACCTTGTTATTCAGACAGTCTCCATGTATTTTGTCCCTTTGGGACACTGAGTCTGGGCCACCTGGGAGTTTGCCCAGACGGCCCAGTGGAAGGATCCATCCATCCTTAAGGAGAAAGGGGTGCAGCTCACCCAAGAAGGTCTCAAAGATCCTGGGAAAAAAAGTCATTACAGGAGTCATATGTTGTGCTATTGATATTGGGACACAGGGAGGAAATGATGACTGACTCCAAGTATTTGAAGGATTGTCATGTGGAAAATGGATTAGACTTGGTGGCTGGAGGACAGAATTAGCAGCAATGGATGAAAACAGGTTTTGGCTCAATATGTGGAAAAATTCCCAAACAATTGTTCATGAGGAAATGGGCTCACAATTACCAGAGATCTTTGAAAAGAAATTGGATGGAGGATTAAAAAGGGGGGGGGGGATATAGTAAGTGCTTAATAAATATTCTAACTATAAATCTATCAATCATCTATCCATCAGTATCAAGAGAAATTGTATGTCTTGGACTATGCTCGGAGATGCCTGAGATTTTAGGCATAGAATTCCCCGAAAGGGTTAGGCAAAGATGACTCTATGTCAGAGATCAGAGACAGCTATGTCCTTCATTCCTCTTCCTTATTCTCTTGAATAGACCTGAATCAGAGGTTGCAAGATCATGAGATGTATGTACATTCATTTGTTCAGTGAATCTACACTAAGCTCCCTAGATCCCCAGTACCTGTGTTTGGCTATACTATGAGAGAGAAAAAAGGAGGAGAAGGATGAAGAAAGGAGGAGGGAGAGGAAGATAATGAAAAAGAGGAGGAACAGGGAAAAGAAGAGGAAGAGGATAAAGAGAAAGGGGAGGAGGAGAAGGAGGAGGAAAAAATGGAGGAGGAGAAAAAGAACTAGTTCCCTATCCTCATCCCTGCCCCTTGCAAAGTGTTTGCAATCTCATATGAGGAAACTGGACTTGTACCCAAGAAACTAGTAAATGAACTCGAGCAATATGTGAATGAAAGTCAAAATTAATCTTAGTGCACAGTAAAGTAATAACAATAAGCCTCACTTCTAAATTTAAGATTCACAAAGTGCTCATGATCAAAGCTGGCATCTATATCCTAGATCTACAATTGTATGGCAACTTAGAGGCCATCTAGGTCAAACTCTACACATTAAAGATGACACATTAAAGAAATAGGAGTCTGAAGAGGTTAGACCATTTCCCCAAGGTTGCAAAGGAGGTGACATTTGAGCACAGGTTTTTAAGTCCAAATGCAGATCCCTTAGAATGTAGAAAGTGCATGCACTTTTAGCCACCTTCATTTTACAGACAAGAAAAGAGACTCTAAAGATCTTTCATTGATTAGTATTATGTTGCTTAAGTCCTATGATCTCCACATCAGACATTCTTCTCTGCAAAGAGAATCTCATCTGTGTTCAGAAAGTAAATGACTTTATGTAGAGTGAGGTGACCTAACACTGTGGAGAGCTGTCCTTGGTGCTAGGAAGGTGCTAGGGTTCAAGTTGCTTTCTGACTAGTGCTTATTGTGGAATGCTGGGACCTGCCATTAAGTGCTCTGTGTAACTCCCTAAAACTATATGTTTCAGAAAAGGTGAAAACCTGTAATGGGAGAGAGAGTTTCCTCATCTGGGAGTTTCCTATAATATTGAAATTTAAATTACATTACATTTAATTACATTGAAATCAACATACTCTTTGATCCAGCAGTGTTTCTATTAGATCTATGTCCCAAAGAGATCATTAAAAAATGAAAAGGACCTACATGTGCAAAAATGTTTGCAGTAGCCCTTTTTGTAGTGGCCAGAAACTGGAAACTGAGTGGATGCCCATCAGTTGGGGAATGGCTGAATAAGTTCTGGTATATGAATGTTATGGAATATTATTGTTCTATGAGAAACAATCAGCAGAATGATTTCAGAAAGACCTGAAGAGACTTATATGAACTGATGCTAAGTGAAGTGAGTAGAACCAAGAGAACATTGTATACAGCAACAATAAGATCATGTGATGAACAGCTGTGATAGACTTGATTTTTTTCAGTAATGAGATGATTTAGGCTAATTCCAGTAGACTTGTGATGGAGGGAGCCATCTGTCTCCAGAAAGAAAAATATGGTGACTGAATGTGGATCACAATATAAGTATTTCACCTTTTTTTGTCATTGCTTGCTTGCTTGTTTTTTCTCTTTTTTCTCTTTTTGATCTGAGTTTTCTTGTGCAGCATGAAAATGTGGAAATATGTTTAGAAGAACTACACATGCTTAATAGATATTGGATTACTTAATGTCTAGGAGATGGGGGTTAGGAGGGAGGAAGAAAAATATGGAACACAAGGTTTTGCAAAGATGAATGTTGGAAACTATTTTTGTGTGTATTTTGAGATATAAAAAGCTATTATTTTAAAAAATAAATTACTAAACCTTATCCTAGATGAAATCTGATTTCTGTTTTTATTATTGCTTTATATTAGCGTCTGCTTTTTGGTATTTAGCAACCTGACCACAGGCCCTACCTTTGTGTATGCTCCTCTATACATCCCGATGATCATACATAAAAAGGCCAAACCTTTCTTCCTGGAGGGCCCCAGATTTGACACTCCCCAGTCCCAGGCCATTCCTAAAATACTTTACCCAAAGCCTAAGCTCTCAGTTTCCAGATTCCCTGAGGAATCTTTTCTCTGCTTTCAGGTCCACTCCTCAATCTCATTACCATAGCTGTTTTCAGTTCTCTCATCCAAACATGTGCTGGACTAAACCCCAGAAATGCTGATCCAAACCCATTCTCAGGCTGCCACCACAGTCTCTCCTTTCTCTCTCCAGATCTCACAACACCTAGGCTAACTTCCAAGCATCCCAATAGAGCATTCACCAGCCTAAAGTCTACTTTCAGATATCCTTGAATATTTCCCAGAACATTGTAGCCATGTCTACTGCCTAAAGACCTTTCTCCATTAGCAGCAGCCAATTAGCAGCACCTGTGTGGCTCTGGATTCTTCCCCTCAGCCCTAAAGAAGCTTGGATGGCCTGACACTGGGCTTCTAATAAATTCCATACAGACATATAATAAGGAGATAAAGAGCTAGTAATCTTCAGTATGTCTTTGATAGCAGGTACCATAGCAGATAACAAGTGTGAGGCATGCTAATGGCTAATGCTGAGACAAGGAGCTCATCCTGTAAAAGGCACAACTCTTGCCCTGAAGTTGTGCTGTGAAGCCCAAATATCCTACTCTGTTGGATTCTATTTATTTTTTCTGGGTAAGTTTTTCTTGTTTGTAAAGCACTACATATATTTTGCCTTTTGGAATATCACATTCCATTCTCTCCATTTCTTTCTAATGGTATCTGCTAAATTTTGAGAATCCTAACTGTATGTCTTCAGCACTTGAACTCCTTCTTTGTGGCTGCTTGCAGTATTTTTTCTTCAAACTGGTAGATTTTGACTAAGATATTCCTGGAAGAAGACTGCCGATATTCTAAATAAAAATGAAGGAGGCAGCAAGTCTTTTTTGTGAACAACAGCAAGCCCTACTTATTTCTTGGTACAGCTGACTGTCTTTTAAGGTGAGCAATTTCCAGGGGTCACAAGTGGAAAAAGTTTGAGAAACCCTGCTCTAGGGGAAGGGATTCATAGAAAGATGTGAGGAGTTCTTTGAACTTGTATGGGGAAAAAATACAACATTATTTCAATGTAATTGGTTTCCTTTGTAATCCTATGGATTTCATTTTGTGTTTTTAAACACGTTATTTTGAGGAGTCCATAGATTTTACCCAATGCCAAAGGCATCCATGATGCAAAACCGGTAAAGAAGCCCTACTCTACTATCTGGCTTGAGTAGGTGATTTTCTTTTCCCTTTTCAGTATAAATTCTTCTTGATCAGGTTTTGAAGAATCCAGACCAGACTATATTTATTTTACTGGTCTTTGTTACGTACTCTTTATCCTTGACCAATAGCCCATTCTTATAATTTAAGACTTGGTCCAGCAATCCAAATTTGTTTTCAGACACTATCTCCTCTACCAGTTGACTTCTCAAATATGCTTTTCTTTTCTTTTTTAATTTTTAAAAAATTTATTTATTTTTAATACACATTGCTTTATGAATTTTGTTGGGAGAGAAAAATCAGAGCAAAAGGGAAAAACCATAGAAGAGAAAAAGAAACAGAAAAAAGAAGAGAACATAGCATATATTGATTTACATTCAATCTCCATAGTTCTTTTTTTGGATGTAGATGGCATTTTTTTGTCCAAAGTCTGTTGGGATTGCTTTGGATCACTGAACCACTGAGAAGAACCAAATCTTTCATAGTTAATCTTCTCACATTCTTGCTATTATTGTATACAATGTATTATTGGTTCTGCTTGTTTTTGCTCAGCATCAGTTCATATAAATCTTTCCAATATTCCTTTCTCTTCTGAAGTGTCCTACCACCAGGGGCAGCCAGGGGTCTTATCATTATACGTGAAGTAATCTTCTGGACAGGGCAGCCCCCAATTTCAACTGGAAGCAGTGATAGAAACTTAGAATTCATGATCATTACCAGTGTTGGTAGTCATAGATAACCAAATTGCTTGCCTTTTCAGTGGATGCAGGGGTAGGAAGTAAGGAAGGGAAAAGAGAATTTGGAACTCAAATTTTTAAAAATAAATGTTAAAAATTGTTTTTACATGTAATTGAAGGGAAATAAAATAAAAATGAAATAATAATAAAATACAATTAAAAACAAAACCCAAAAGTGATGAGGTCCTATATGGTGGATGTGGTGGGCAGAATGAAACTGAAGAATTGATAAAAATTATTCCCTGGGGCAGGCAAGAAAAAGGCTCTGATAATTGACATCAGTTTAGTTCCTTGGTCCTGATGGGGGTTGAGGTCCCTTTAAGATTCCTTTCTATTTGCCTAACTCGTGGCTGACCTTGATTCACAAATCCTGGTCAAAGGCACCCTTTGAATATCTGGGCCCAGCCCCATTATCAGCTCAGCTTCCCCCAACCCCCACCGGATCTGAGCTAACTGAAAAGCCCACCAAGAACTTGGGGGTACCGCCCATCATCTTCTAGGTATAAAAGAAACGAGCTAGAGCGCTCTCTTTGCAGGAGCCCTCCCAGCCAACACATGGTATCCTTCCAGCCATGTAAGGGTTCCTGCCCACCCAGCGGCCACCTTCGGCCCTGGTGTCTTTCTAACTGAGCTTTACTTCTAAATTTTCTACAATAAACCTTTTATTTATCAATCTATTTATCAATTTATCAATCCCTCATGGGATTATCTTACTATCTTTGCACCGAGAAATGGGGTTCCCCCTTTCCTTTCCCTCATTAGTCCCACCCCTGACTGGAGATAATCCAGTCAGAAATCCAAGTTATGTCAAGTCCATGAGGCTATATTCTCCCTATAAGACAATTTATAGCCCATACCTGCTTTGGGTCAGTCCACAAAAGCACTCTGCCTAGTAGTGTCTTTCCCCTCCCCCTTCCCCCATGCCATGTGGTATCTCCCCTAACTCCACTATGCTTCCCAACCTCTCTTCTCCTTACAGCTAACTCTTTTAGGGTGCTAAGTCCCTTTCAGGATTAAGGGCATGCCCTAACCTCATAGGGTACTTCCTTTGTACTGAATAATTGTGAGTTCCACTGAGGAACTTGTCTGTCATATGTTCCTCCAATCTATTTCATATTTACCATTCCCAGTGTTTTATTGTATCCCTCCATTTTTCTTATAATCTATTCTGCTAAATAAATCTAGCTTTTGTCAAAGAGAATGGCCATTGTGAAATCTTCATATGACCAAACCCCAACTTTTGGTGCCCACTATCATTTAATGCCAAATCCCACATCATAGATCCCATCAAAAAGAGTTTTAGCTTCCTGCCAGCAATGTCATTTGTTTCCATGTGACTCAACAGACATGAATGGTGGTTCAGAATTTACAAGTGCTTACAGAAAAGGGTGCGTGTATGTATATGTGTGTGTATGTATTGTTGGAAGGAGGTTCTTTAACCTTTTTTGTCAATGACCTCTTTTGTAGTTTTATGAAATCTATGTATTCCTCAGAATATATAATACACAAATAATAATGTTGATATAATATAGCTTCTAGGCGACAGAGCAATGATTTTGAGATCCCCTGATTTTAGGGAGAGCTTCTGTTCTAACAATAAATCAGTAATCCTAAATTTTCTGGTTTTGGAGTCTGCCTCAGGGACTTCCCACACACTCAATCTGCAAATAATAATCTGTCTGATTCTAAATAGAGCATTCCTCAGTTCTTTGCTGACTGTCAGTTTCTGACCTCAGGATAGTCCCAGGACCAAAATCCTGAGACAACAGTGATAATTAATCTGTTGGTCAGTGAGAACCAAATTCTGGAGACCACTCCCTGGCCATGGTCCTACCTCTGGGCCATAGGATTAGCATGTCAATGATAGAAAGGTGGATAAAGATATCCTCTCTCTCAGCACTTTGCTAATTTCTTTTGCAATTTAGCCCACTGCAATTGGTGTTATAATTACAACGAAACTTTGCTCCTTGACTAGGAATTGGGTTCAAGCCTGCAGATTCTTTTGAGACACCTCGCTACACCAGTCTATGACCCCAAACTTTTGGGCTCTCCTTTCCCAATCTCAACAATGTACCTTAAAAGAGGCACAAAGTGTTGAGACTTGGTCATGTGAAGAATTCATAGTGACCATTCTCTTTGGCAAACGGTTTATTTATTTAGGGGAAAAGGTTATAGACAAAATGAAGAGATACAGTAGACACTAGGAATGGTAAATATGAAATAGAGCTGGGAGAACATATAGTTAGTAAAGAAAGGTTTGGTTTTTCTTTTAACAATTAGTAATGGAAAAGACAAGTTTCCTAGTGGAACTCATAATTAATCAGGAGAAAGAATATATTCCTTGCCCTTAACTAACAGGCTAAGTCTATAGAGGAGTTTAGTATCCTAAAATTTAGTTAGCTATAACATGGAAAAAGACACCATGAGGTATGATGGGGGGAGATGGGGTAGGCAGAGGAGAGAGGAGAAGAAAGACATCACTTGGTGGCATGGGGAACAAAGGAAGGGAAAGACACCACAAAGGCAGAGTGCCTTAATGGGCTATAACCCCAAAGGGATTAATCTCAGGTGTTTGACATACCTTGGATTTCTGATTGGAAGATCTCTACAGAGGGTAGAACTATAAGGTTAACAGACCCCCATCAGTGCATTTTCCTGCTTGCCTTAGGGAGTAATTCCATCAATATTTTAGTTATTCAGGATCTCACCAAATAATATATAAAATACATTTTTCCCCCCAGAAGCAATTAGGGTTAAGTGACTTTTTAGAGTCACACAGCTAGGAAGTGTTAAGTGTCTGAGGCCAGATTTGATCTCAGGTGCTCCTGACTTCAGGGCTGATGCTTTATCCACTGTGCAACCTAGCTGCCCCTCATAATATTTTTAAATATATAAAATACATAGGGTGACAAAGGAAACCAATTCTATTGAAACAATTACCACCATATTTTCAGAAAACAAATTCATGCACCCCAGATTAGGAATCTCTGCTTTAGAGTTTCTATTCATCCTAGATATATTAACCACCAGGGCCAGGCCTGGGCAAAGGTCCATACCTCAAGCTTTTCAACCTTTGTGATTAGTTCTAAAATCTGAATTTGACAAAAATTTACTTATGTAAAAATCCTACATTCTAATGACACGATTTAATGAGGCACACTTGTGCCCAAACCCAACTATGTTCTGACAGTTCTGGACATCGGAAATGTTCCTACCCCAGAAGTCCCCACTCCATGGCAGTGCCAGATAATCAACTTGTCCTGTCCCTGAATCCCCGACTTCCAAAGATTATAGATAAAGGAGATCATCCTGTGTCTAGAATCCCTTTTTCCTCCTTGGCAATTCTGGATAAATGAATGCCCTCTCTCTGATATACTGTATCATGTAAATGAGGGGCTCCTTTCCCTAAACCTTCACAGAGCCAGATAGATGAGATCTTTGTGTCCTAGAAACTCCTCCTGTTTTCAGAAAACGCCAAATAATCTGGCACATTAATGATAGTGAAAAAAATCTCCAAGGGAATTTCTATCATTTCTTGGGGTTCTTTGCCATACAGGGACATCTTAGGTAGTATTTAGTTTGCTCATTTGGAAGATGAAACTCATGAGTAAAAGCTTCTCTTATTTACCACAAAAGAGTTTGGAAATAAAACTGAGTTGAGGTGATGGGGAGGAAGACAAAAAAAAAAAAATTATGCGAAGAGAATGGGGGTGGATGTGGGTTAGGTGTTAGTTTGAAGGGAAATGAAACATTATCTTGGGCCTTTAGGGAAGCCAGACCACAAAAGCAGCCACAGCTACTGTGTGAATGAATATTTGTGGTGGTTAGTTGTACTGAATTAATCTTTTTTTTTTTTCTTTGTTGTGAGCACAGCTGCTTGAATAAGGGAGGAGGAAAGGACAATATTCATAGGATCATAGGAATCAGAGCTGAAAGGAGCTTTAGCAAATTTGCCTACTTTAATCTAAGTAGCACAGAGGAGAAAATGCTGGGCCTGGAGTCAGAAAGACCAAAGTTCAGATACAGCCTCACATACTTAATAGTTGTATGACCTGGACCAGTCACAGAACCTGCTTGCCTCAGTTTTCTCATCTGCAAAATAGGAATAAGAATGATACCTCCTTCCCAGAGTTGTAGCCATCAAATGAGATAATACTTGTAAGGAGTTTAGCACAATTTTTGTCACATAAGTAATCTACATAAATGTTAACTTATTCTTATTGCATTTGGAGAAATTAAAATTGCAGAGAAAGGAATTAAATTGCCTGATCTCACTAAGAGTGATGAGGTCTTCAATGTTAGATGTGGTTAGCTGATAAATTGATAAAAATTAATCCCTTAGGCAAACAGGAAGAAGGCTCTGATAATGGAGAGCAGTTTAGCTCCAGGGTCCCATCCTTTAAAGATAATCCAGTCAGAAACCCATTTATGTCAAGACCCTGAGGCTAAAATTCCCCAATAAAACAACTTATGGCCCTTAACTTTGCTGCTGTCTTCCTTTGGATCAATCTATCATGGCATTCTGCCTTGTGATGTCTTTCCCCTTCCCCTTCCCCCATACCATGTTGTAACTCTCCTAATATATAAATAATAGCATTTATGTAAGATTTAAGGTTTACAAAATGGCTTTGAAAATGTTATCTCAATTGATCCTCACAGCAACCCTGGGAGGTAAGTGCTATTATCTCCATTATACAGGTCAAGAAATTGAGGCTGAAAAATCTTAAGTGACTTGTCCAGGGTCACATGTCTGAGGCTGGAATAAACTCAGGATTAAGCTGGATTAAGAAATCAAGTGAACAAGCATTTATTAAAGTCCTATAAAGTGCTAAACATGGTAATAAGTGCTGGGATATTATTGCATGTCCTTTGTTCTTGAAGATGACTGTGACATGCCAGGGCAAGCAAGTGAATAGACAGTGAATTTTATTGAAGAGGGGAGACCCCAAACTCTTTCTAAAACTTCTTGAAGGAGAGATTCTCTTTGAGTTCTGGCCTCCGTAAAAGACCCACCTAAGGGAAACAGGACAAACAACTTCATTCTGTTATCTAGGTGGGGCTAGTTGAGTCCAGAGTTGGAGATTCTAACCCCATTGAATTGGAGATTAGTTAGAGAAACACTCATTCAATTCTAAGATTCTCCATTCATACTCCAGCTCAAGCTGCACCAGCCCCCATCAATAGCAGACCCCAGCTTGTAGCCAAGCCTGCAATTATAAAATGAGCCAACTTGGGGCTCAGTCCTTGCAGAGGACTTAATATGCCAAGGAACTTCTCTCTTCCTGGCATAGCAGCAACCTCTGCTCACTGAAATGACATTCTCTTTCAGCGTTACCCCCTCTTTATCTGTCTCACCTATTTCTCTAATAAGACTTTATACCTCTTTGTTGAGATTTCTTTGCTTGAAACTTTACTTCTCTGTTAGGTCTTGCCACCGAGGAATTCAGTCTTTCTATTCATGCATGACAAAGGCTGACTTCCCACTGCCAATAATAAACTTCTTTTATCAGTCTAGCTTTTTGGGTTGTAAATTCCTTTACGAAGGACCTCTGCACCGCCAGAAACTCCCTACCCTGTGCCAAATCCTAGGGGGATTTAGGGAAGCCAAATCTCTTTATTTGGTTCCCTGAACCCCGAAACTACCACTAACCTCATCATTTAACTTCCTGACCACCAGGAACCCTAACCTCATCATCATTTTGATCTAAACCTTTTCATTATGAGCCTCAGAGAAACAAGAGTAAATGTGACTGGATGGAAGAGTTACAGCATGGAGAAAATAACCATGCAAAGGGAACTATCTTCCTCTGTCAGGAAGAAGCCCATATGGTAATTATTAAATATAACCAAGTCCCAATCTATCATGTTGGTATAAAATGATTGGGAGGATAGAACTCTTTTGTCTCTCCCTCAACCTTCTGCATCTTTAAATAACCATAATCCCCTCTCTCTCTTGAGTTCCTTTCTTTACACCTGGGAAACCTCCAATGTTCTATTTGCCCTCTAAAGGACCTGGAAATGATGAAGAGCTTTGCTAAAGTTCTTTTTAGGATTAAGCTCACTATGAGTTACTCTCTGTCCCTCATAGTGTCTTCCCTTTAAGGGTGGCTTTCTCCTTATTCTAGCTAACTCTGGTCAGTCTAACCTGCTTACTTCCACCTTGTGGAGTATTTCCTTTCTTCTGGTAAATTGTGAGCTCTCCTGGGGAATTTGTCTTTTTCCTTGCTAACTATATAATCTCTCAACTCTTTCCTATTTACCATTCCAGGTATCTATTTTCCTTCTTATTTTTTGTCTGTAATTTTCTCCTAAATAAACCTTCCTTTTGACAAAGAGAATGGCCAGTTTATCATATAAATTAGTCTATCATATGTTTACTTCAAAGTAGATATTATTATCTCAACTTTATAAGGGAGCACAGAGTGATCTTTCTGGATATAGAGTACCGGGGAAATTTTCTTGTTTTTAAACCATTAACAAAGTCTTAAATAAATTCAATTTTTGTTGTTAATTTTAGGGGTGACCTACTGTGCATTGTGGCATTTAAAAAATTTTTCATTTGGTGGGAGCCCCAATCTATTTATAGGCTGGTGTATCTCTGTTTGGGGAAAAGAAAATTATTTAATTTTAAAAGTAATACAGAGGAAACAGAAAGGCCTATGATATGGCCTGTGCTCTCTGGAAGCTCACTGAGGGACCCTTGGAATCATTTCCTAACAAGTCCTCAGGAGGCTCTTGATTGACAGGCAGTGAGCCTGGGATTGAAGATCCAGCAAGGCTAAGATAAATCCCACAAATCAACATGATATCTATCTATCTATGCATCTATGTTCCCAAAGACTTATTTAGAATCTTGTTCAAGAGGAATTCTGCAGTGCCTCAGATCCATTAAAGAAAAAAAAATTATGAAGAGCAGCAGTCAGGTGATGAAGTGGGTAGATGGAACATGATCTCTGGAGTTAGGAGGACCAGAATTCAGGATCTGAATTCAAATTTGACCTCAGATTCTGGGACTAGTATGACTCTAGGCAAGTTATTTAATCCAGATTGCCTCCCCCAAAAAACAAACAAAAACTATGAAGAGACCTCAATTCAGTAAGCATTTATTAAAAGTATCTATTATATGCAAATCACTGTAACTGTGCATTGGGGCCAGTTCTAACTTGCTCTCAATAGCCAATTGCCTATTATTCATTGTTAGAATTCCAACAGATTTGGGATGGGAAATCTCACCCGTGTCCAGAGGGAGAATTATGGAAACTGAATGAGAATGGAAGCATACTATTTTCCCCTTTTTGTGTTGTTGTTTGCCTTTTCTTATGTTTCTTTTCTCTTTTATTCTGATTTATCTGATATATCAGATTGCTTGCTGTCTTAGGGAGGAAGGAGGGAAGGGAGAGAGGGAGAAAAATTTGGAATTCAAAATCTTACAAAAATGAATGTTGAAAATTATCCTCTGTGTAATTGGAAGAGTAAAACACTATTAAAAATATTCATTGTTAGGATTTAAATGTCAAAACCCAGCAATTCTTATAAATCAGAGTTTCTTTATTGTTTTGCTGATTGTCTAGATATAAGAGAGTGTTAATAATGTAGACTAAATTTTAAAATATGTTTATTCTACCCTCAACTTTCAGGCTGGTTGTTAAACATTTATCATTAAACATTTATAAAGCAATGCTCTATAAATATTTCTTGAGCTCAGCAGGAGTGCAGTAGAAGGCTTGGGGAATGAAGTCATTGTCACATTGGAGGCCTGGAGACTACAGGTCAGTATGTGCTCACTGCACATTTCATTTGCAGCTCAGCTTGGTCTGAATCCTCTTCCTTAAGTACCCCATGGTGTCCCTTTAACTTTCCAGTTTTTTTTTTTTGTTTACTGTTTTTCCCCCCATTAAATTATAAGGTCCTTGAGGAGAAGAGATTTCCTTTTTCTTTTTT
Source organism: Sminthopsis crassicaudata (assembly GCF_048593235.1). Classification (NCBI taxonomy): domain Eukaryota; kingdom Metazoa; phylum Chordata; class Mammalia; order Dasyuromorphia; family Dasyuridae; genus Sminthopsis; species Sminthopsis crassicaudata. The sequence continues at coordinate 510,356,830 of NC_133619.1, forward strand.
GTATGCTTGATCCTTAACACACTGACTGTGTGTTAAGTACATAGTAGGCACTTAATAATAAGGCACTTAATAATATTAATTGAACTGAATAACAGTAATAACTGCCATTTATATGGTTCAGTTGTATCCAACTCTTGGTGACCCCATTTCGGGTTTTTATGGCAAGGATACTTGAGTGGTTTGCCCTTTGCTTCTCTACCTATTTTAAAGATGAGGAAACTGAGGCAAATAGATGACTTGCTCAATTTGCAAGTGTTGGAGGCCAGATTTGAACTCTTGAAGATCTGGTTATTGTCCTTTCTTCTAAAAGAGAACCAAAATGACATCACTATGTTAGGATCAAGGGTACAGTGTGTCTGACTGGGGCTGATCCGACCAATATGAGCTCGGAATGCTCTGCCACAGGTCAGACACAAATAGTCCCTGAGAACATTTAGGATGAATTCTCTAAATCTGCACATCTCAGGTTTCTTTGGAGTTACTTTAGTTCTGCTTTGCTCATAGTGCACAGCACCTTAGGGCACGCCAGGAAGATGAATCTTCCAGGGCCAGCATGCACCACCTAGCTGCCCCTAAGAGCACTTTTAAACTTGCCAAATTCTTTACATCTATTGACTCATTTGAACTAAGAAGACTAAAAAGAAGAAATGAAGTAGGACCTATGCTCTGTTGTGCCACAGTTCTCTTTTATTGTCCTGCCTCAGTTTCCCTAAATTGTCCTGCCTCAGTTTCCCTAATTGTTCTGCTTAGTTTCTCTAAATTGTTCTGTCTCAGTTTCCCTAATTGATCCTGCCTTAGTTTCCTTAATTATTCTGCTTCAATTCCCTTAGTTGCAAACCCATCCCCGCTCTAGTTCATTAAGATTGGTATAACTCAGAGGTTATAAATTATCAATGTGTAAACTCAAAAGGGGGAGTCCAGACATTCTGTCTCTAGCCAGACACTTTCTTACTTCCCAGTTAGTAAGAATTTATGGTCCTACCCCCCATCCTGTCAGAACCGGATTAATAGTTCCTGCCTGGAGATTCTTGCTCACCAGAGTTTGGACTCCACCCCCTGCTTTTGTTTAGCTACTGTGTATAAATATGTCATGGAGAACTCACATTGGCTGCTGGATGCTGGATTCTTGGAGATGATAGTCTCATTCAGCCCTGGGACCAAACCATGGATCCATTTGGTCCCAGTAAATCTCTCCTTTTCAAATAAAATATTAAAAACTCTCTAATCTCTATCTTGCTTCAGTTTCTCCAGCATTACAGCTCAAGCAGCATGCTTTCTCCAGAGGGGAGGGAGATTAACAAAGAAGAGAGGACTGGACCCCTAGGCTGGTGTGGTGGGCAGAGAGCTGAGCTTAGAGGCAGAAGGATGTGAACTAATTTACTCACTGTGGGACTGGACGTACCCTTCAGTTTTTCTGAGCCTCCTCTTTTTAAATATTTTATTTTATTTATTTTATTATTATAACTTTTTATTAACAGAACATATGCCTGGGTAATTTTTTACAAAAAAATTACTTCTATTCTGACTTTTCCGTTCCCTCCCTCTACCCCCTCCCCTAGATGGCAGGCAGTCTTATACATGTTAAATATATTCTAGATACAATATATGTGTGCAGAACCATACAGTTTTCTTTTTGCACAAAAAGAATTGGATTCAGAAGGTAAAAATAACCTGGGAAGAAAAACAAAAATGCAAGTAGTCCACATTCATTTTCTAATGTTCCTTCTCTTGGTATAGCTGGGTCTGTCCATCATTGATCAATTAGAACTGAATTAGATGTTCTCTTTGTCAAAAATATCCACTTTCATCAGAGTACATCCTCATACAGTATTGTTGTTGAAGTATATAATGATCTCCTGGTTCTGCTCATTTTACTTAGTCTCTCCAGGCTTTTCTGAAATCATCCTGCTGGTCATTTCTTACAGAACAATAATATTCCATAACATTCATATGCCACAATTTACCCAACCAATCTCTAGCTTATGGGCATCCCTTCAATTTCCAGTTTCTAGCCACTACAAAGAGGGCTACCACATTCTTGCACATAGAGGTCTCTTTCCCTTCTTTAAGATCTCTTTGGGGTATAAGCCCAGTAGTAATACTGCTAGATCAAAGGGTATGCACAGTTGGATAACTTTTTGGGCATAGTTCCAGATTGTTCTCTGAGCCTTCTCTTGATTGATTACCTGTAGTATAGAGTTGTAAGAAAAAAATGAAATAAAGCTTCACAACCCTAAGCTATTGTGATTATTGATTGCTGATTTCATTCTCAAAAAGGACAAAATGATATCACTATATTAGAGTTGAGTTACAGTGTGTCTGATTGTGGCTGGTCAGACCAATAAGAGCTCGAAATGTTCTGCCCCAGGTCATACACAAATGGTCCCTATGAATATTTGGAGTGGCTTCTTTAATTTTCCACATTTTTTCTGAGCTGATTCAATTCTGCTTTGCTCAGAGAGCACAGCACTTTCTCTGATGAGACAAAAAGGACTGCCATAAACATTTTTGTGCATGGGAATCCTTTCTGTTTTTTTGTTTTGTTTTGTTTTTTTAATGATCTTTTTGGAAAACTAGGAATTCTCTAAAGTGGAAGAGAGTGCTTTCCAGAGACAGGGGAGCCACTTGTACAAAGACAGGTGGAACTGCTGAGCAGTTCTGTGCCACTGTCTCCCATATGACGCAATCAATTCTAAAGTTCTTAAGAGAGACCTTGAGAATATGCTTGTATCACTTTTTCTGACCATCTTGTGAGCACTTGCCCTAGGTGAGCTCTCCATAAACTAGCCTTTTTGTCAAGCTGCCCCTAAGAGCACTTTTAAGCTTGCCAAATTCTTTGCATCTGTTGATTCATTTGAACTTTACCACACCAGAAAATTAAGTAGGACCTTTGCTCAATCAGCATGCATTTTCTAAAGGGGGGGAGGGGAGTTGGCATTCAAACAACTGTAGTAGCCCAAAAGAGTTGTTTGCCCGCTGCAGTAGAATTGGAATGCTTGGGAGTTTAGTTTGAGAAAGAACTTCAGTGTCTGGTATTTTATCCTGCCAGGTGATCTTCGGAATCTTCCTAAAACAATTCTGATGGAAACAATTCACTTTCCTAGCATGGTGCCGGTATGCCAGTCAGATTTCCCAGGTATGCATCAATGAGATCAGACAACACCTCTGTGGTCCTGCAGTTTGGTAGTCTAATTCGACTCCTCTCCCATACTTTCCTTTGCAGCCTCCCAAACATTGAGCTATTCCAAGAAGCTGAAGCAAACCATTATACAAATTATTACTATGTGCATAGATAATTAACTAGAAATCTTATTTAGAGTAGTGGGTAGTAATCAGAAGTAATTTCAAAAAGAGGGTTTTGAGTAGTGATGAGATGTAGTTGATCATTAAAAAACAGTTACTGCAGACCAAAAGAAAAAAAAAAAAAAAAAAAGAGGGTTTTGAAAATCAAGTTGATTTGGTGATCCAGTATTTCCAGGCCAGCTTGTCAATCATTGTAGAGGGAAGTGTCACTCAAAAAGAGACATTTGTCATGTAGCCAATTCATTCCCACCTAGGATCTTTGTACTGCCTGAAAACTATCATTCTTGATACCTTGGGGAGGTACTAAGATGTTATGATTCAATCTCTTTTGCTGATGTGGACCTAGCTGAATTGTCTCAAAGTTACCTATAGAAGCTGGTCCCACCTTGAAGCTACTGCTGATCTCTGTCCAGCCTGTCCAGGTGTGGCTACCTTAACCTACTTATAATAAACTTCTTTCTCTTTGTCCTTAGTTTGCCTTGTTGATCACTGTGAAAGCCCAGACAAAGACTTTTCCTTTCAATGAGGAAGCTAAGAATTCTCTCTCCCTCTTTCTCATAATAATAGCTTTTTTCCAAGATACATGTAAAGATAATTTAACACTCACACTTAAAAAACCTTGTGTTCCAAATTTTTCTCTCTCCCTACCTGCCCCCTCTCCTAGACAGCAAATAATCCAAATTAGGTTTAACATGTGCACTTTTTCTAAACATATTTCTACATTTATCATGGTGCAAATCAAAAGGGGAAAAATGAGAAAAAAAACAAGCAAGTAAACAAGAACAAAAAAGGTGAAGATACTATCCACATTCAGTCTCCATAGGTCTCTCTCTGGATGGCTCTCTCCATCTCAAGTCTTTTGAAATTGGCTTGAATCACCTCATTGTTGAAAAGAGTCAAGTCCATCACAGTTGTTCATCACATAATCTTGTTGCTGTGTTCTCTTGGTTCTACTTGTGTGGGACAATAGTGTTGAGGTTGGGAAGGGATCCCAAAAGGTTGGGATCACAAACCAATGTATCAAAATGTCTCAAAAGAATTTACAGGCTTGAACCCATTTCCAAGTCAAGGGGGCAAAGTTTATTGTAATTGTAATGCCAATAGGCGATCTAACTTCCAAGAGAATTTAGCAAAGAAACAGAAGCAAGGAGATACATTTACCTAGTTCTTCATGTTATAGATATGCTCATTTTATGGTCCAGAGATAGAACCAAGGAATGGTCTCTGAAATTTGGTTATCACTGACCAACAGACAATAATGTTTATTGACAGACATATTAGAACAGTAGTATTCTTAGTGATCTTGGAATCTTTGACAGATTATTACAAAAGAAGCCCTTAAGGTCAGGGGACCGTAATATTATTTATGTCTCCCCTAGAAGTTATATTACATCAGTAGCAACTACTAAAACAATCAGAAGTTTGAGTATGAATGTAGGAAAATGTTTATTTCTTTCTCATGAGAAAGAGTGTGCAGATTCTGACACACAAAGAATAGTTTTAGATAGAGACACACATCCCGGTTTAGGGCATTTTTACTGCCTAATGTGAACTCCTCCCCCCTGGCTCCTTTCTTCATTGTCTGGGGTTTCTAAAAAAAATGTAACATAAGAAAGCCTGAGGCTATAAAATGCTTAACAGAATAAGAGTAGGGTGTTTCCCACTCAATCCAGTCCTGATCCCCAAGGAGCTTCCATTCTTAGAAATGGAAGATTATAATGGAAAGCTAAGGGCAACGAAGAAAAGATTCTTTTCAAATCTCAGGTCACCAGCCCTGATTACAAAACCCAATCCCAGCTTCTAAGGACCTTAAGTTCTTACATTCTTTTGGACAAGATAATTTTCAGTCCCCCAATGCCCTGTGGGTTTCAATTTTCTAATTTAAGTTGCATTTCTCTAATTTAATTTTTAAATTTTGGAAACCAAATATCCATTTCTCACATACTCACTTCACTCAGCATCAGTTCATGTAGGTCTCTCCAGGTCTCTCTGAAATCCTGCTGGTCCTTTCTTATAGAATAATAATGTTCCATTACATTACTATACCATAATTTATGCAGCCATTCCCTAGCTGATAGGCATCCATTTAATTAAAAAAAAAATCTGGGGTCAGCTAGGTGGCACAGTGGATAGAGCACCAGCCCTGAATTCAGAAAGACTTGAGTTCAAATCTGGTTTCAGACACTTAATACTTCCTAGATGTGTGACCCTAGACAAGTCACTTAAATGAACTCAATTTAACTTAAAAACTCAGTTGTCTCAGGGGGAAAAAATCCTTATCACCACTTTTGTATGTGTGTCCTTTTCCCTTTTTAATAATTTATTTGGAAAGCTAGGAATTCTCTAAGATGGAAGAGAGTACTTTTCAGAGACAGGAGAGCCACTTGTGCAAAGACATGTGGGTGGGGTTGGTGGAATAACATGTATAAATGAAGAGGGGATCCTGAAACTCTGAAAATTCTTAAAGAAAATCTCCTTCAACTCTACCTCAGCAAGGGACCCCGCCTCGGAGGACAAACAGTTTCATCTTTGTTATATGGATAGGATTGGCTCAGTCCTGAAACTCATTGAATTCAATTCAAATTCTATCCCTAGCTGAATCCTAGTGAGGAGCCAACTTGGGACTCCATCCAGGGGCCCCCTTTACCTAAATCTCTCATTATAAAAAGAGCCAAACTAAAATCCTCTCTTTGCAGAGGTTCCATATATGCCAGCCATACCATGCTTGGCATCCCAAGGAGCCTCTGTCCACTGGAATACTCTTTCCAGTGCTATCCTCTCTTTACCTATTTCCCTAATCAGATGTTAACCTTACTTCCAATCCCCATAATAAACTTCTTTTATCAATCTAGGGGTTTTGGGTCTGTAAATTTCTTTATAGGAACTGTGCCACCAGAAGGGAGTCCCCAAAACTCCCTATCCTTGCACTAAATCCCACGGAGTTTCAGGGGATCTTCATTTGGTTCCCTGAACCCGAAACCTGCCACTAGACCTCATTTAACTCCCTAACCACCAGAAACCCTAATTTCATTTGGGTTCCCCAAATCTAAACCTCATCACAAGGAATAGCTAATGTTCTAATTAAGCTGAAATGGAGGGTATGTGAAACAAGGTGGAGAAAATCTGAAACAAAACGCTACGCAAACATCAATGTTGTCAAAGTAACTGTGCATATGTTTTGAAAATAAAAGACTTTATTTAAAAAATACAAGGTAAAATCAAATATGACTGAAAAGGCAAATGTGAGCCATACGTTTTAATGACTTTAAACAGTAAGCAGTATTGATATTTCTTCCTAGAATCAAAGGAGAGCCACTTAAGATTTTTGAGTAGAGGAATGATAGTCAGATTTAAGTTTAGAAGTATCAGTTTGGCAGAAGTTGGATGATAGGTTGAAGAAGGAATTTGCTTTTACTCAAGACCATGTGGCTCTAAGTATTGGAGCCAGGAGTCAGAACATCCACAGCCCAGGATCACAAAGTTGAAAGCATTCTTGAGCCCCTCAAATCTGCCATCTTCTAAATTCATCATTGTTTATACTACACTTAAACTGCCTCTCAAATCTGTGGGGAAGAATGGAGGGAGCCTGGCAAGGAGGGAGACTCCACTCCTTGGAAGGACTTGGACTCCACTTCCAAGGAAGAAAGTGGATGAGTCCAATGGGGGAAAGAGCTTACTTTCAGGAACCACAGAGGGTCTCTGCCCATATACCAGTACCAGTCCAATGTCCTAGCCTCTTATCTATTTATCAGCTAAAATCTAGGGACCTTAATGAGGTATAAGCAGGGTAAAAATCTGCAGCCTTGGATCTCTGAGTCTCAAATCTAGGCCAGGGTTGGGGGTGGAGAGCCAAGGTGCTTGTGGGGGCAGGAAATGTTTTATGTTGTGTACAGTAGCTCCCTATTGTGCCCCAGGACCCTGGCACTTCATGGGTGAGTCATAGCTGCCCAACCCTATTCCCCCTTACAAGGCGGGAGCCGGAAGCTCTGATGGCTCAGCAGGGATAGGAACTGATCTTGGAGTGGGGGCAGGGCTGGAAGGAGTAGGCAAAAATTCACCAGGGCAACTCAGGACATGGCCAAGGATTCTGACACCCATTTGGAGGAGAGTGTGGTAACTCGGATTAGGAATCAGACAAACTAAATTCAAGTCAGGATTCTGATATGGAACAAGAACCTTTAATCAGTAATTTTAATTCATCCATCCTATCTCTATTAAAGTTACTGATTAAAGTTTCCTATTTCACATCAGTTCTAACATGGCCTCACTTTTGGAAAAGTCATTTTCTCTCTCTGGATCTCAGTTTCCTTCTCTGAAAAAATTAGGATAATTTTGGTTTTTTAAAAAAAAAGTTTTTCCTGGCCATATTCCCCCAGAAGGCTAGCATACTAAGATCAGAGATGGGTGGAAGAGTGCTTAGGAAAGTAAGAAATACTGCAGAAGAGAGGGATTATTATTATTATTATTATTAGGAGGGACCTGGGAACAAAGAATGTCAGATCTGGAAGGGACTTTAAAATCTGGCCTGGCAGGATAGGAAGAGACCTTTGAAAAAAGACTATCAGAGCTGGAAGGGGCTTTAGAACGTAGGATGTCAAAGCTTATGGAAAGCTTTGTCATACATCACACATAATAATAATAATATCAATTGATTTTTATATAGTGACAGCTCAGTGAAGACATTGTTTCTAAACATTCATTTTCCTCCCTGCTACTTGTCATACTTTATTCACAGGATTGTTGTGAGGATCAAATAAGGTCATTCATGTGAAGTGCTCTGTAAATATTAGCATCATTATGGTCCTCCATGAATGACCATCTGCTTTTTCCTAGTAACTGTTTTGGGCTTGATAATTAAGCTATCCTTGAAAAATCACTTTATTATCAGTTCAATGGGGAAAATACTGCCTATCAATGAGAGAGAACACCCAAGAACTGGATAAATTTGCCTCTTGGCTCCTGGTTCTTTGCTAAATCCTTTTGGAACTTAGTCCTCTTCAATTGACATTACAGTTACAATAAACTTTGCCCCTTGACTTGGAGATTGGGACAAGCCTACAAGTTCTTTTGAGGATCCCAATTTTTTTGGGTCTCCTTCTGAACCTCAACATTTGATGGCTCCTGCAGGGTGAGTATGGCCTCCCCTGGTTTGATTCCTTCCTTGTCAAGGTATGCCCCCCATTTTTTCTCCCTCAATCCTATAGCTGGGACACCCCAAGCAACTGGGAAAAGTCTTGTCTGGATCATCTTGAGCTTCACGCTCAGCAAATTTTCCTTGATGGGGACACTTATACTTGAAAATTCTTGCAATTTTGGCAAAGATCCTAGCAAACTTTGTTACCTTTTCACCTTCTCTGGGAAGCCAGAGAAGGCTAAGTGCTATAGGATGACTTTAAGCAAAGAAATTTTTTGGCTTTTGGCAAAGATGGGACAGTCCTTTTTCATGTCATTTTTGTCTCTGTGTCTCTGTGTAGAATGTATCCTATTTGTTCTGTGAGCTAGATTTTATTACCTGGAAAGATTTAAAATGCAACCAGCAAGAAAAAACTTCAGTGCTTTAGTTATAATGCTGGGAAACTTTCTTAATATCCTTGACTATAATCTTAAAAAGGGAAAAAGCCCAACTTTTTCTTGTGGACCTCAGCTCTGGCCAAACTGGGGGCAACAGAAATAAAATTAGCTAATTAAAATAACATCTTAGCGGAGTCTCAAGATTTTGACAGTAATGAATAAAACATTTGGGGGGGCAACTAAATGGCACAGTAGCTAGAGTGCCAGCCCTGAAGTCAGGAGGACCTAAATTCAAATCTGACCTCAGACACTTAATATATTCTAGCTGTGTGACCTTGGGTAAATTACTTAATCCCAATTCCTCAGCAAAAAAAGAAAAGAAAAGAAAAAAAGAAGTTTGGCAATGAGTAGTTTTAAGATTGCAAGAAAAAGTTCCTGAAATTTTGGGAATAATTATAGGAATTTATTCCATTCTGAAAGAAAAGGAAAAAACAAACAAACAAACAAACAAACTAGGTAAATAGCAACTTTTTGCTAACCCTTCCTTGACTCCTATTTTGTCTGGACTCCCCTACTGCTCCTTTGGGATAGCACCCCAGAAGGTATTAAGGGATCTGCTCTACTTCACTCCTCAGAGTGGATGTATATCAGTTGTGGAGATTACTAACAAGATCAATATAGCCCAAATCCCTCTGTTTGCTAATCCCTCATCTCAGATCAGATTAAGAAAAGAGAATACTAAAGAACTATAGGGAAACTCAAATTCAGCCTCATCTATAGACACAGGAGAAACAGTAATAGCAATGGGGATCCCACACAACCTTGCCCAATCATTTCCCTAACACAGTTTGGGGGAATGGAGATGGAGTGGGGGTCAGGCTCCATGGTCAGCATTCCCTGATTCCTAGCACCTGAAACTACCATCAAAGGGAAATTCTGGCATCAGTCACACCAGCCTTCAGCAGGTTCTGTCCAGCAATTGCTGGGAGCACCCACATCTCACTGTGAGGTGAGAAAGCCTCTGCATTTGGTAAGCCCACCATTCTCTGTTTCAGATGCAGAAATGTATTAGCTGTGTAATTTATGGCAAATTATTTTATTTCTGCCCATTTTTCTGATTTGTAAAGAGAAATAATAATTATTGTTGTGAAGATCACATGATTGCAAAAGTGCTTAGCATAAAACAAATGCTATATGAATGTTAACTGCTTTATTGGATAGAATTGCTTCATATTTGGGGTGGAGCCAAGATGGCAAAGAAGATACATGCAAATTTGTAAGCTCCCTTCTTCCCTCATTACCAATTAGTTAAATCAGCCTCAAAAATAACACTGGACTGATAGAAACCACAAGGATTAGAAGCCAGCTGAAGAGAATCTGGAGTTTCAATAGAAAAGGTCAGTTCCAAAGGGAGGAAGAAAAAAGGCCAGCACAGACGGTTAGGTGCTAGCACATTGTGCTGATCGGGCTGGGGAGAACTCTGGGATCAGAGAAGCCCTTGAGATAGAGGAATCTGACACAGGCTGTTAGCTCTTCTCTGCTTATAAAACAGCAGTTCAGAAGAGAAATCAAGCCACTTTAAAATATAAAGTCAGATCCTAGAACCACCCCAATCCGGAAGTGACCTATCAGATCTCCACACGGCTGTGAAGCCGTCTTCTGCTGTCTGGGCTTCACCTTGGGGTAGTTAAGAGCCTGAACAGGGGGGACACAACCTGAGGCAACATCTAATCCACAAAGTGCCAGGTTAGCCTGAGGCAGTGGAACTCTAGCAGGTGAGGAATTCCCAGAGAAGGGGAACCTTTGAAATAGGGACCACGGTTTTGGGGCAGACACTTTCAGTTTGAGCGCAGGGACTTTTCACATCAGCTGCTGATATCCATGTCCCACAAGACGTATTGGCTGGGCTTTGTGATGCTTTTACTGTTCAGTCTTAAGCCTCAGGGCAGTCGCTAGGCCACATAGCGGGATCCTTCACTGGGCAACCCTCACAACGCAGCCTTACTAATCACCTCTGAGGCATTTCCAGGGAGAGGGAGGGGAACTGTCTCCCAGAGTTCTCTCTTAGCTCAGGCACAGGAGCCGCTGCATCCATCCTGTCTGGGAGGAAGCTGGTAAATAAATAAATAAATAAACTTCTTACCCCAAGGGCAGACCCCAAACAGATTTTTAACAATGAGTAAAAAGCTGAAGAGAACTATTGATACCTTCTACACAGAGAAAGAGCGGGTATCCAACCCCGAGGAAGTTAACAGCAGAGAGTCAGCAGATAACAGCCTAAAGGGGAACAATACCTGCCCCCCATCACATAACTCTCTTCTAGAAGAGACTATTAAAATGTTAAGAGACTTTGAAGAAAAATGGGGAAAGGAAAGAGAAGCTATAATAGAGAATAACAATGTCCTGAAATTTGAGTTGGAAAAAATAAAGAATTCACAGGAGATGCAGGGAAACAAAATTTGTGAATTAGAAAAGGCTAAAAAAATCACAGGAAAGTAGGATTTCTGAATTGGAAAAGATAAAAAAAAAAGTCTCAAGAAAGTAGGATTTCTGAATTGGAAAAAGAAAATAACTCTCTAAAAAAAATTAGAGATATAGAAAAAAATTCAATAGAGCAAAATAATTCATATAAAAACTCAATTGGGCATATACAAAAAGAACTAAAAAATGTGAATGAAGAAAATAACTCATTAAAAATCAGGATGGAACAAATAGAAATGAATGATTCATTGAGAACTCAAGAATCAGTCAAACAAAACAAAACAAAACAAACAAACAAAAAAAAAAAGGCTGGAGAATAATGTCAAATACTTACTGGGAAAATCTATAGACCTGGAAAATAGATCTAGGAGAGATAATCTGAAGATCATTGGACTTCCCAAAAACTATGCTCAAAAAAAGAGCCTAGATTCTATTTAACAGGAAATCATCAAAGAGAACTGTCCAGAGATAATAGAAACAGAAGGGAAAATAGGTGTTGAAAGAATTCATCAAACATCTTCTGAAAAAGACCCTAAAAAAAGAACTCCATGGAACATTGTGCCTAAGCTGCAGACTACCAAACAAAGGAAAAAATATTGCAAGCAGCTAGAAAAAAACAATTCAAATATCAAGGTGCCACAATAAGGGTCACTCAAAATCTGGCTGCCTCCACATTAAAAGATTGAAGGGCCTGGAACCTGATATTCCAAAAGGCAAGAGATCAAGGTTTGCAACCAAGAATAAACTACCCAGCTAAGTTTAGCATTTTCTTCCATGGAAGAAGATGGTCATTTAATGAAACAAAGGAATTCCATTTGTTTCTAAGAAAAAAACCAGACAAACAAAAAATTTGATCTACATCCACAAGACTGAAGAGAAACAGAAAAAGGTAAAAAGAACTCTTGAGTACTGTACCTCTGTTGTGGATATACAGAAAGTCCACATGGATAATTTGATTTTACTGATATAAAAAAGGGGAGTAGTAAAGGGAAGGGGGTAGTATCAGAACAAGGGGAAGGAGTTATAAAAAGAGGGAAACTACATCCCAGGAAGAGGCATAAAAAATCTACCACATTTGAGGGAATTTAGAGAGGGGGAGAAACATTGTGTGAATCTTATTCTCATCAGAGTAGGCTCAAAGAGTAAATAATTGATATATTTGTTTTTCAGAGAATTCTCTCTCGCCTCATTAAAAGGGGGGAGAGGAAAAGGGAAAAGGAAAAGGGGAATAAGGGAAGAGTACAAGAAAAGGGAAGGGACTTGAGGGGGGAGGGATACTAAAAAGGGAGGGCTGCGCATCACAAGTGGGGTCTATAAATTAAATATTGGGGAAGGGGTTCAGGGGGGGTCAAGGGAAAAAAGCATAATCTGGGGATAATATAATGGCAGGAAATACAGAATTAATAATTTTAACTGTAAATGTGAATGGGATGAACTCTCCCATCAAATGGAGATAGATAGTAGACTGGATCAAAGGTCAGAACCCTACAATATGTTGTTTACAGGAAACACACTTAAAGTAGGGAGATACATACAGAGTAAAGGTAAAAGGTTGGAGTAGAATCTATTATGCTTCAGGTAAAGCCAAAAAAGCAGGGGTTGCCATCCTTATCTCAGATCAAGCAAAAGCAGAAATTGATCTAATTAAAAGAGATAAGGAAGGAAACTATATCCTGCTAAAAGGTAGCATAAACAATGAAGCCATATCACTACTAAACATATATGCACCAAGTGGTATAGCATATAACTTTCTAAAGGAAAAGTTAAGAGAGTTGCAAGAAGAAATAGACAGTAAAACTATAATAGTGGAGATCTCAACCTTGCACTCTCAGATTTAGACAAATCAAACCACAAAACAAATAAGAAAGAAATTTAAAAAGTAAATACAACATTAGAAAAACTAGGTATGATAGACCTTTGGAGAAAACTGAATGGGGATAGAAAGGAATATACTTTCTTCTCAGTAGTTTATGGAACCTATACAAAAATTGACCATATATTAGGACATAAAGATCTCAAAATTAAATGTAGGAAGGCAGAAATAATAAATGCCTTCTTCTCAGATCACAATGCAATAAAAGCTACATTCAGTAAGAAGTTAGGGGTAAATAGACCAAAAAGTAAATGGAAAATGAATAATCTCATCTTAAAGAATGACTGGGTGAAACACCAAATTATACAAACAATTAATAATTTCACCCAAGATAATGACAATGATGAGACATCATACCAAAATCTGTGGGATGTAGCTAAAGCTGTAATAAGGGGAAATTTTATATCTTTAGAGGCTTATTTGAACAAAATAGAGAAAGAGAAGATTAATGAATTGGGCCTGCAACTTAAAAAGCTAGAAAAAGACCAAATTAAAACCCCCCAACCAAAAATCAAACTTGAGATACTAAAATTAAAAAGAGAAATCAATAATATTGAAAGTAAACAAAACCTATTGAATTAATAAATAAAACCAAGCATTGGTTTTATGAAAAAGCCAATAAAATAGATAAACCTTTGGTAAATCTGATCAGAAAAAGGAAAGAGGAAAATCAAATTGTTAATCTTACAAATGAAAAGGGGGAATCTTTCCACTAATGAAGAGGAAATTAGAGAAATAATAAGGAGTTACTTTGCCCAACTTTATGCCAATAAATTTGATAACTTAAGTGAAATGGATGACTTCCTCCAAAAATATAGGCTTCCTAGATTAACAGAGGAGGAAATAAATTGCTTAAATAGTCCCATTTCGGAAAAAGAAATAGAACAAGCTATTAATCAATTCCCCAGGAAAAAATCCACAGGACCAGATGGATTTACATGTGAATTCTACCAAACATTTAAAGAACAATTAGCCCCAATGTTATATATATTATTTGAAAAAATAGGGGATGAAGGAGTCCTACCAAACTCCTTTTATGACAGAGACATGGTACTGATACCTAAATCAGGTAGATTGAAAACTGAGAAAAAAACTATAGACCAATTTCCTTAATGAATATTGATGCTAAAATCTTAAATAAGATATTAGCAAAAAGACTTCAGAAAATCATCCCCAGGATAATACACTATGGTCAAGTAGGATTGCAGGAATGCAGGGCTGGTTTAATATTAGGAAAACTATTAGTGTAATTGACCATATTAATAATCAAAATAATAAAAACCATATGATCATCTCAATAGATGCAGAAAAAGCATTTGATAAAATCCAACATCCATTCCTACTAAAAACGCTTGAGAGTATAGGAATAAATGGACTATTCCTTAGAATAATCAGGAGCATATATTTACGACCGTCAGTAAGCATAATATGTAATGGAGATAAACTGGAACCTTTCCCAGTAAGATCAGGAGTGAAACAAGGTTGCCCACTATTACCATTACTATTCAATATTGTATTAGAAATGTTAGCCTCAGCAATAAGAGTCGAGAAAGAGATTAAAGGAATAAGAGTACGTAATGAGGAAATCAAACTGTTACTCTTTGCAGATGATATGATGGTATACTTAGAAAAACCCAGAGATTCTAATAAAAAGTTATTAGAAATAATTCACAACTTTAGCAAAGTTGCTGGATACAAAATAAATCCACATAAATCCTCAGCATTTTTATACATCACCAACAAAATGCAACAGCAAGAGATACAAAGAGAAATTCCATTCCAACCAAATGTTGAGAGTATAAAATATTTGGGAATCCATCTACCAAAGAAAAGTCAGGAATTATATGAGTACAATTATGAAACACTTGCCACAAAAATAAAGTCAGATTTAAATAATTGGAAAGACATTCAGTGCTCTTGTATAGGCCGAGCGAATATAATAAAGATGACAATACTCCCCAAATTAATCTATTTATTTAGTGCTATACCAATTAGACTCCCAAGAAACTATTTTAATGACCTAGAAAAAATAACAACAAAATTCATATGGAAGAATAAAAGGTCGAGAATTTCAAAGGAACTAATGAAAAAAAAAGTCAGATGAAGGTGGTCTAGGTGTACCTGATCTAAAGCTATATTATATAGCAGCAGTCACCAAAACCATTTGGTATTGACTAAGAAATAAACCAGTTGATCAGTGGAACAGATTAAGTACAAAGGACAAAAAAGGGTACATCTATAGCAATCTAGTGTTTGACAAACCCAAAGACACCAACATTTGGGATAAAAATTCATTATTTGAAAAAAACTGTGGGGAAAACTGGAAATTAGTATGGCAGAAATTAGATATGGATCCACACTTAACACCATATACGGAGATAAGATCAAAATGGATCCATGATTTAGGCATAAAGAATGAGATCATAGGGGCAGTAGGTGGCGCAGTGGATAGAGCACCAGCCTTGAATTCAGGAGGACCAGAGTTCAAATCTGGTCTCAGACACTTAACACTTCCTAGCTGTATGACCCTGGGCAAGTCACTTAACCCCAGCCTCAGAAAAAATAAAAAACTGCACTCAGACTTTAAAAAAAAAAAAAAAAAAAAAAAAAAAGAATGAGATCATAAATAGATTAGAGGAACAGAGAATAGCCTACCTCTCAGACCTGTAGAGGAGGAAGGAATTTATGACCAGAGGAGAACTAAAGATCATTATCGATCACAAAATAGAAGATTTTGATTACATCAAACTAAAAAGTTTCTGTACAAACAATACTAATCCAAACAAGATTAGAAGGGAAGTAACAAATTTGGAAAATATTTATACAGTTAAAGGTTCTGATAAAGGTCTCATTTCCAAAATATATAGAGAACTGACCCTAATTTATAAGAAATCAAACCATTCTCCAACTGATAAATGGTCAAAGGATATGAACAGACAATTCTCAGATGATGAAATTGAAATTATATCCACTCATATGAAAGAGTGTTCCAAATCACTACTGATCAGAGAAATGCAAATAGTAGAATTTGCTATTAGAAATAAAATCTCTGGGGGCTATAACTGATATTTTTTTTGAGTTTTGAATTTGGATATGATTACCTGATGAATCAGTAAGTCAGTAACCCAACATTTGAGAGAAACACCATAAGTCACTCCTGAACTATCATAGATGTCTTATCTGAACAAGAGCTGGACAACTTAGTCTCTGCTCAAGGTAGATCCTTCTGACTCAGTTTCCAGTTCTGTTTCTTTGTTTCCCACCTATTTATTCTTGAGTCTGGCTATGAAGTCTAATTGTTACTGCATACTAATTGACTGTTCTGTCATGTATGTGCTCTGAGGCTGAAATCTGAAGGATCTGTTTTGAAGTTATTATAATTATGTCCCTGCTTTTTGCTCTTATAGCAAATTTCTATAATCAGAGCAAAGGGGCAATAGAACATGAGCCCAAAAAAGTAGCCAGGGAGACACATAATGGTTATCTACTTTAGATCTTAAAGATGCTCCTTTTTGACTCACAATTTCTTTTTGTCTTTGAAGGAGCAAATCCAGGGGAACATAACCCCCATCAATTGACATTGACAGTCATGTTAAAAAATGGAGATAGCTCAGGGCTTCCATGATATAGCCCCCATATATTTGAACAGGCACTGGCTATCTGGTATGTAGATGATATCTTGATCTGCAGCCCAACCTGAAAGGCTTCTCTGACCGCAGCCATAAAAACCCTTAACTTCCTGTCCCCTTACTCCCAGAGTTATGAAGCTTCTTTGTCTAAAGGCCCACATTGCCAATCAATATGTTTGAGTATTTGAGCCATGAATTAACCCCCACCTCCCATCCCCTCACAGATGAGAGGAAGTAGACAATCTTATTATTCCCTGAATCTTTCTCAAAAGAAAAAAAAAAAAAAAAAAAAAAAAAAGCCTTACTTTCCTGGACATGGCTGGATTTTGTAAAATCTGGATACCTAACTTTGTTTATTGCCAAACCCCTCTGTGTCTATTCAAGGCCCTGACACAATTTCTCTTTAATGGGGCCCTTATCAGGCTAAAGCTTTTAATACCCTGAAAGCTAACCTGTTCTCTGACCCAGCCTTAACCCTACCTAAAGTCTTTTATGTTAATGATAAAAGACAGGGTCAGGTCCTAGAGATTTTGACTCTTGACTCAATCCCTGGGACCCTATCCTAGACCCCTTGTTTACTTCTCAAAGAAACTTGGTATCTATAGAGTAACCCTCCTTCCTTAGAGCAGTGGCTGTTACAGCCCTTCTCTTTTTTTTTTTTTTTTTTTGAGGAAGTGTTAAATGTCTGAGATCAGATTTGAACTCTGGTCCTCCTGAATTTAGGACTGGTACTCTATCCACTGAGCCACCTAGCTGCCCCCTATCACAGCCCTTCTAATTGAGGAAGCCTCTAAGCTCACCCTAGGCTAACCATTGAAGGTTCCAACCTCCCACCAGGTTCAGAGCATTTTTGCTCTCACCAAAGCTTTAGAATTGGAGAAAGGAATGACAGTGAACATTTATTCTGACTCCAAATATGCCTTTTATGTTTTGCATGCTCATTGGGCTATGTGGAAAGTTAAGGGCACTTTTGATGGCAAAAATAAATAAATAGTTGCCCTATTAAACATGCAGGGGAAATTCTGCAATTATTGCAAGCTGTCCATAGACCTATAGAGGTTTCTGTTATGTTTTGTAAAAGACAACACAAGGGGGACCTTTGCTGCTGCCTATTTGTCTCTAACCATGTCACCTTTAATTCCCCAACTTCTACAGTTTCATATATCTCCCAGGAAAAAGCCCTTGCTTAAGAAATGGGGTATGCCCTTTTTCCTTCTGGAGTTTCAAACACCTTCAGACCAATTTTTAATCTCAGAGGCCAATTCTGGAGAGCGATTTGGAACTATGCTCAAAAAGTTATCAAACTGTGCATACCCTTTGACCCAGCAGTGTTACTACTGGGCTTATATCCCAAAGAGATTTTAAAGAAGGGAAAGGGACCTGTATGTGCCAAAATGTTTATGGCAGTCCTTTTTGTAGTGGCCAGAAACTGGAAACTGAGTGGATGCCCATCAATTGGTGAATGGTGGAATAAATTGTGGTATATGAATATTATGGAATATTCTGTAAGAAATGATCAGCAGGATGATTTCAGAAAGGCCTGGAGAGACTTACATGAACTGATGCTGAGTGAAATGAGCAGGACCAGGAGATCATTATATACTTCAACAACAATACTGTATAATGATCAATTCTGATGGATGTGGCCCTCTTCAACAATGAGATGAACCAAATCAGTTCCAATAGAGCAGTAATGAACTGAACCAGCTACACCCAGAGAAAGAACTCTGGGAGAGGACTATGAATCACTACATAGAATTCCCAATCCTTCTATTTTTGTCCACCTGCATTTTTTATTTCCTTCACAGGGTAATTGTACATTATTTCAAAGTCGAATTATTTTTGTACAGCAAAATAACTGTTTGGACATGTATACATATATTGCATTTAACTTATACTTTAACATATTTAACATGTATTGGTCAACCTGCCATCTGGGGGGGGGAGGAGGGGAAAAGTTGGAACAAAAGGTTTTGCAATTGTCAATGCTGGAAAATTACCCATGCCTAGATCTTGTAAATAAAAAGCTATAATAATAAAAAAAATCTCAGAGGCCAGCCAGTGGAAACTTCTCTTTGACCTACACCAAACTACTCACTCGGGGAAAAAAATGCTCTCCAATCTCTTGTGAAACCTATTTTCACAGGTCACAAGCTAGGAGAAGCAATTAAACAGATCTATCAGGTCTGTCATGTTTGTGCCCAAACAAATTCTGAAAGGGCTGTTAAACCCCTCCCCCCTCATCCTGAAGCTTATCTGGAGGAGGGGTACACACTCGTGGAAGGACTGGCACGTGGATTTTACACATATGCCCTCTCTCAGGGGCTTCAAACTGCTTTTGGGTTTTGGTGACACATTTATTAATTGGGTAAAAGCCTTCTTTTGTAAGACTGAAAAAGTTCAGAGGATTTTGCTAAAGGAGATCAAACCCATTTAACATTAATTATTGTCCTTTAACAATGAGATGAACCAAATCAGTTCCATTTGTTCAATCATGAAGAGAATTAGCTATACCCAGCGAAAGAACTCTGGGAAATGAGTGTGAACCACTACTTAGCATTTTTACTCTTTCTGTTGTTTGCTTGCATGTTTGTTTTCCTTCTCAGGTTTTTTTTTTTTTTCTTTCTAGATCCGATTTTTCTTGTGCAGCAAAATAACTATATGGATATGTATACATATATTATGTTTAACATATTTGACATGTATTGGTCTACCTGCCATCTGGGGGAGGGGGTGAGGGGAAGGAGGGGAAAAGTTGGAACAGAAGGTTTTGCAAGGGTCAATGCTGAAAAATTACCCATGCATATATCTTGTAAATAAAAAGCTATAATAAAAAATAATAAAAATAAAATTATTATCTCCACTCTGTCTGTCATCCTCTCTACCCAATGCTTAATGCTTTTTAGACATTATGATGCTTGTACCCTAGGCCACCTGAGCACTCCTTTCAGCGAGTATAATGCCACTGTTCTACCCATTTCCCCTATTCCTTCGAGGAAACAAAAGCAGGAATTTTTGGGGAAATGTTCTTTAATATTTATCCTAGGAAAAGCTGTCTGGATGTGAGACATTCATAATAGTCTCATTTCTTCCCTCTCCCCCCAGTTTTCCTCTGTAGGGGGTTCTTGATTATTGTTGCTAGTAATCCCCATACTAACTCCATTTTTGTTTATTTATTTTTTAACTTAATCTACTTGTGAGATTTGTTTCCTCCAGACTCCAGCTGAACTTGCAACTACTTGTTGGACCTGAATACTATTGGCTAACTGACAATCCCCTGGATTCTGCTGCTGCCATCTTCAACTCATGCTTACCCTCTTCAGTCTGAATCCCACTAGGCTGGAACAGCCTTACATCCCTTATCAGCATGAAGCAGTTCCAGAAGATGAGATCTGTCTCTTTGTCCGAAATGAATTTGAGTTTCAAATTGTTTGAGAGAGTAAATGAAGGGGTACAGCTCCTAAAGGAACATAGTAATGATAAAACCCTGCTTAAGGTGTTTTTGTTCTCACAATCTGTCTCATTCTAAAGTTTTCTGGCCTTAGGATAGTCTTACAAACATTGCTGACTGTCAAATAGATAATCTACTGGTCAGTGATAACCAAATTCCTGAGACAGTACTGATTAGACCATTCCTCAGTTCTTCCTCTAGGCCATAAAATTAACATATCAGTGAGATGAACTGGATACATTTGCTTCTGGTCCTTTGCTAAATTCTAGCTGCCTCTAACTTTCTGTTTTATAAAATGAGGGGATTGAACCAAATCATTTTTAAGGTGTCTTTTAGGGTCATGAAGCTGGTGAGGGTTAAAGCCAGGAATTGTACTGGCCTTCTTTGGGATTTTCTGATGTCTAATGTTCTTTCTGCAAGCCTTCTGGCAGCCTTTAACAGATCAGAGCTGGAAGGTGCCTTAGAATACCAAAAATCCAGGTATCTGACTCCCCAGCCATATATCCTTTCAACATATTCCTTTGTGCCAGATCTTTATCCCTTTGAGTGTAGGACAGGGAGTGACAGGTGGGATTCAGATACTGTTTCTCATATAAGAAACCTGAGCTTACACGGATTTCTCAAGGACTCCCAGGGCAAAAGCTGGAGATAGCCTTCCTTTCTTCTTCTTTTGAGATCAATGGAGATGTCTCTGCAAACTCACAGAACCAGAGAATGTCAGAACTGAAGATCATTTTGAAGATTAACTAGTTTAAGTTTCTCATTTAGTTAAATGAGCAAACTGAGGCCCAGAGAAAAGGGATTAGTGTAGCCAGTGGTAAGTGGCTCAGTCAGTCCTAGAATTCAGGATTACAGATTGTCAATATAATGCCTCTTGCCACTAGAGAAATTCTCTCTCTTCCTCCACCCATCGAGAAGACAAGCAATGTGATATCAATTATAAGTATGAAATCGTGCAAAACATTTCTATATCAGCCATGTTGCAACAAATAAAAGTAAGAAAAACTAAGTGAAAAAAGTATGATCCAATCTGCACTTGAATTAGTAGTTTTCTCTCTGGAGATGAATGAAATTTTTCATCACTACTCCTTCAAATTGTTTTGGATCATTGTATTGATCAGAGTAGCTAAATTTTTCACATCTGATCACTGTTACAATATTGCTGTTACTGTATACAGTGTTGTATTTCTGTTTACTTCCCTTTCTATTAGCTCATATAAGTCTTCCTAGATTTTTTCTGTAACAATCCCTTTCATAATTTCTTATATAGTAAAATAGTATCCTGTCATATTCCTATACTATAATTTGTTCAACTATTTCCCAACTGATAGACATTCCTTCAATTTCTAATTCTCTATCACAAAAAAAGTTACTATAAAAATTTTAGTTCCCTTTTCTTTTTCTTTGATTTCTTTAAGATACAGACCTAGTAGTGCATTGCTAGGTCAAAGAATATGTATAATTTTGCAGCTTTCAGATATAGTTCTCCATAAACCTGACAGGTAGATTTTTCCATACTTCCCTAATTTGCTTATTACATGATCCTTTATGTCTAAATATGATTCACTTTTAATTTTTCTATTCTTCCTTCCTGATCTGCTAGCTAGGAATAGCAGAAGTGGAAGTTCATGGACTAAAAAATTGGGCCCACAGCTTCTTCTATCTATACCTAACATAATTACAACCTAATTTCTCCTCCTATTCCTCTGTCCTTCCATTTATCCATCTACCCATTCATTCACTTATTCAACCAACTAGCCACCAAATCACAGATGTTGGTAGAAGTCATGAAATAAAATAGATACCAGGAGTGGTAAATAGAAATAGATATGGGAGAGCAAAAATTGAAAAAAGAATATTATATGATAGAATATAAGATACTTTGTAAAAGATCAAGAATTTCAAAGAAATTAATGAAAAAATGCCAAGGAAGGTGGCCCAGTTATACCAGACCTAAAACTAAATTATAAAGTGGTGGTCATCAAAGCCATTTGGTATTGCCTAAGAAACAGAATAGTGGATCAGTAGAATAGATTAATTCACAAGACACAGTAGTCAATGACTATAGTCATTTATTGTTTGATAAACCCAAAGACTCTGGTTTGTGAGATAAGAACTCCCTATTTGACAAAGATTACTGAAGAAACTGGAAAATAACATGACAGAAACTAGGTATTGACCAATACCTAACACTCTATACCAAGATAAGATATACCAAGATAAAGATAAGGTAAAAATGGGTTCATGATTTAGACATAAAAGGTGATACTATAAGCAAATTAGGAGAACAAGAAATAGTCTATCTTTCGGATCTATTGTAGAAGAAAGGAATTTATGACCAAAGAAGTAGGGAACATTATGATATGCAAAATGGATAATTTTAATTACTTTAAATTAAAAAGGTTTTGTATAAACAAAACCTATGCTGTCAAGATTAGAAAGGAAACAGAAAGCTGGGATATTTTTTTTTTTTTTACTTCCACAGTTTCTGATAAAGATTTCATTTCTAAAATACATAGAGAATTTATTTAAATGTATAAGAATCAAGCCATTCCTCAATTGATAAATGGTCAAGGACATGAACAGACAATTTTCAGAAAAAGAAATTAAAGCCATTTCTTGTCATATGAAAAAATGCTCTAAATCACTATTGATTAAAGAGATGCAAATCAAGACAACTCTAAGGTACCACCACACACCTCTCAGATTGGCTAAGAGGACAGAAAAAGATAGTGATAAATGTTGGAAAGATGTGGGAAAACTAGAATATTAACGCATTATTAGTGGAGTTGTTAATTAATCCAACCATTCTAGAGAACAATTTGGAACTATGCCCAAAGAACTGTCAAACTATACTTATCCTTTGATCAGTGTCTTTATTGGATCTATATCCCAAAGAGATCATTAAAAAATGGAAATGGGGGGCAGCTAGGTGGCGCAGTGGATAGAGCACCAGCCTTGAATTCAGGAGGACCCGAGTTCAAATGTGATCTCAGACACTTAACACTTCCTACCTGTGTGACCCTGGGCCTTAACTTAACCCCAGCCTAAAAAAAAAATAAAATAAAATAAAAAAATGGAAATGGACCCACATGTGCAAAAATGTTTGTAGTAGCTCTATGGATAGTGGCAAAGAACTGGAAATTTGAGTAGTTACCCATCAGCTGAGAAATTGTTGAATAAGTTATGATATATTAATGTAATAGGATATTATTTTTCTCTAAGAAATGATGAGCAAGCAGGATGATTTTAGAAAAGCCTGGAAGGAGTTACATGAACTGATGCTAAGTGAAGTGAGTAGAACCAAGAGAACATTGTACACAGCAACAAGATTATGTGATGATCAATTGTGATAGACTTGACCCTTGAACAGTGGGGTGATTTAAGGCAATTCCAATAGACTTATGATGAAAAAAATCATTTGCATCCAGAGAGAGAACTATAGAGATTGAATGTAGATCAAAGCAAAGTATTTTCATTTTTGTTGTTGTTTGTTTGCTTGGGGTTTTTTTCTGTTTTTTTTTTCACCTTTTGATATGATTTTTCTTGTGCAGCATGGAAATATATTTAGAAGAATTGCACATGTTTAGCCTATATTGAATTGCTTGCTGTCTATGACAGGAGGTGGGGAGAGGGCAGGAGAAAAATTTGGAACACAAGGTCTTGAAAAAATAAATGCTGAAAACAATCTTTGCATGTTTTTAAAAAATAAAAAACTATTAAAAGAAAAAAAGAAAGAAATTCAGCTCACAACATGGGATACCTATGATAAAACATCCATCACAAATTACAAAATTTTGCTATTATGTGAATTAACAAGGCGAAAGATGAGTTCCTTAGTGGAACTCATAATTAACCAGAAGGGAGGAGAAAATATTATGAGGTGGAAAGTACCTCATACCAAGCTTGCATACCAAGCTGGAAAGGATTCAGCAAGAATCATCATAAGCACATTTTTAATAGGGAAATATAACCTTGGGTGTTTCTCAGGGAAAGAATGGAAATAAAGGTAAGAACAAGGATATATACAGTGATTTTGAGACTACCCTGAAGATACTAATAAAGACAGTCTGGGAAAGCCTGGGTTCCCATCATAGATATCTTAAAGGTGCCATTCAAGGCAGTCTAGGCACATTATGATTCTCTTAACTATAATAATAAGACAGTCTGGGATACTAAGTTCCCAGGATAAGTGTTTTAGCATTTCCTGACAGAGGAGAGAATAATCTAGTTTCAGAATTCATATCAGAAGAATCTTTGACATCATATTCCAAAGGAAATAACATCATTATTTTTTAGTTTATTTTTAGTACACATTGTTTTATGAATTATGTTGGGAGAGAAAAATCAGAGCAAAAGGGAAAAATCATGGGAGATAACAAAACAGAAAAAAGAAGTGAACATAGCATGTGTTGATTTACATTCAGTCTCCTTAGTTCTTTCTCTGGTTGCAGATGGCATTTTTTGTCCAAAGTCTATTGGGATTGCTTCAGATCACTGAACCACTGAGAAAAACCAACTCTTTCATAGTTGATAATTGCACTTTCTTGCTATTATTATGTACAATGTATTTCTGGTTCTGCGTGTTCTTGCTCAGCATCAGTTCATATAAATCTTTGCAGGCCTTTCTATAATGAGCTTGTTCATCATTTTTTATAGAACAAAAATATTCCATTACCTTCATATACAACTTATTCAGTCATTCCCCAACTGATGGGCATCCAGTCCTGGAAACACCATTATTTTAGGAATAACAAAAGATCTATATTGAAATCCTGATCTCACTGCTCACTGCCTGTGGCACCTAGAGGCCTGAACTTCAATTTTTTTCATTTGTAAAATGAAGGGATTTGTCTAGATGATCTTTAAGGCATAGTACAGCTTCAAGTCAATCATCCTATAATCTTGGAGCATGAAATTTAGAACAAGAAGTGTCTTTGGAATTCTACCTGAATACTAACTGAAACACCTCATTTAGAGAGCCAGAGAAATCACTTTTCCATGTCCAGAGAACAAATAGAAGATCCAGAATTTTGACCTGGGTCTTATGACTGCACCTCCACCCCCACCCCAAACCAGCATTACACTAAATTGTCATAGGATAGAGTACTGAAAGGGATCTCAAAGACCATCTAGCCCAACTCTCATTTTAGAAGTCCCAGAAAGGGAAAGGGACTTCTCTGAGATCACATTATTGTCATTTCAGGGTGATGTTTTGACTGGAGAATCAATGGGATTTAAGTGAGGCAGAGTTGCATGAAGTCATCAGCCTCTTTCTCTTCCAAAGCAAAAGTCAAAGTGACTGGTGGTGTCCCAGGTGACCTTGATTTCTTTGAAGTTAGACCAAGCTCTAAGCCCTCCACAGTGTCTTCTTCATACCATTGAAATGAATAGTTCTCAGCCACTCCTTACACCAAGGAAGTCTTCACATGCTTGGGGTAGATGCCCTCCTAATTCATCAATGGGTGTGAAGCCTGTTGGTTACCTTCAACCTGGTTTAGCCCTTTGCCAACCAAGATGGTTTTCCTGTATGGGTTGCTGTGCTATTGCAGCCTCTTGGAGCTACAGGTGCGAGTTCAGTGGCAGAACATCACCGAGTTAATCAGTGGCTGAATAGAGACTTGAATCCATGTCTTGTTTTTTTCTCCACTAGTCCTATGCACAAACATCTACTCACCCCTCTTTTGTGCAGGGCTTTAGATTCAACTACATTGTGGGAATATAGCAATGAATAAAATGTGGACCTTGTTCTCAGGGAGCTCAAATGGATGGGGAAATCAGACAGGGACATACATAAGTAGGGGTGATCAGGAGCATGGAAATAGGGACCACAGGGCAAAGAGGGGTTGGAATAAGGAAGACTCCAGAAGGATGGGGTAGGCTGGAGGGAATCACATTAGTGATCATGTGGCATCATAGATCTAGAAGCAGAAGCATCCTTAGATGTATTCTAGTCCAGTCTCTCATTTTGCAGATAAGGAAACTGAGAACCAGAGAACTTGAGTCCCTTATCTAAGGTCTCATTAGTAATATGACAGGATTTGAATGCAGGGTTCCCAACTCTAGTCCATTCATTACAATCTCATCATGTCTTCCTGGGAAGACTGCTTAGAAAAGGCATCTTTGGATCTGCACCTTAAAGAACAGGGAAGATTTCACCAGGGTTAAGTCACAGATCCAATTCCATAGTCAAAGGAACTGGAGGACTACTTGCTTAGAGGGTCACAGGGGAGATTCTTGTTCAGACACTGGTTTGACTAGATCCTTGGTGGAGCTGGGAGGTGGACACAAGAGTGGATGTGCTTGGGATATAGAGAAATTGAGAGTCTTGTAGCTGGCAGGCAGGAGATGCCCTCTATGGACTCACTTTGGAATAATCGCTCCTCTTCCTAGCTCACCGGGTTGCTCTAGAGCCTCCTAACCAAGGCTTTGGTAGATTTTTCTTGGCCTGAATCAATGATCTGGCTATAGGCCATGCCTGACTAGGCCTTCCTCCCTGACCATTTAGGATACTGCACTCTGCTCTGACCCTAGAAGCCAGAGGTTCCAACAAGCAACAAAAGCTAAGAGGAGGGCTGGATACATGGGGTGGAGTCAGTGGAGAGTGACAATGGCCTCCCAGTGTCCTGCATCCTTCCACAGAAATGAAAGGGTCATAGGAATTAGAGCAGGAAGGAAGCTTAGGGATAGTTGAGAATAAATGTCTCATTCTTTAAAAATACCAGTCAGTCAGCAACATTTATTAAGTCCTTACTACATCCCAGGGTTTGTGCTAAGCTGTTAAAAATATAAAGGAAGGCAAATGACAGACTTAGCTCTTCTCAGTAATACAATGATCCAAGACAATTCCAAGGGACTTCTGATGGAAAACTATCCAAATCCAGAGAAAGAATAAGGAATCTGAATGCAGTTTGAAGCAGACTATTTTCTTTCTTTCTTTTTTAAACTTTCCTTTCTTATGACTTTTCTTTTTTATTCTGTTTCTTGTTTCACAACATAACTAATGTGGAAATATGTTTACATGATTGCACATGTATAATCCATATCGTATTGCTTGCTGTCTTGGGGAAAAGGGAGGAAGGGAAGGAGGAAGAAAGGAGGAAAATTTGGAGCTCAAAATTTTACATAGATGAATGTTGAAAACTATTTTTATATATAATTGGGGAAAATCCTATTAAGTAATTTTTTTTAAAAAAGAAAGAAAGAAAAAGAAAGGCAAAAGCATGGTCTTCACACTCAAGGAGCTCAAATTTTAATGGGAGAGGCAATATGCAGACAACTGTGTATATGCAAGATGTATTTTTCCCAAGTCACACAGACAGCAAATAGCAATAGGTAAAACTTGATTGCTCTCAGTTCCTCTCCAGCTCTATGGTACTGGGGTCAGGCTTCCCAAATTGTGAAAGATCTCATACTTAGGTTGGGCATATACAGAATCGTTGGCTCATGGATGGTCCTCAAAGGCCATCTAGTTCAACCCCTTCATTTTACAAATTAGGAAATTGAAGCTCATTATGGTTATGTACTTTAGACTTAAGTTCACATAGCTAGCAAGTATCAGAAACAGGATTTAAACCCAAGTCCTCTGCCTTCATGACCAAATTAGAACTATGGAATTAGGCAAGTAGATAGATAAAAAAAATAAATTTTGCCTATTTTACACATGAGGCATCAGAGGCTCAAAGATTTAATGTGAATTGCTCAAGGTCAGATGATACAGGACTTGCCTAGATGGTTATAATAGTCTCCATTTTGGCCTCCCCATCTCTAATCTTTTCTCCTCCATTTCTTCCATGTATGAGACAAGAATGAACTTCCCACACTATTTCCTTTTTCCTTCTCCCTCCCAGTTCTTGCTCAGGAACTTACTAGTTTCATTACTTCTGGAAAAGAATATAGTTTCCCTAGCCTGGCTTTCAAGGCTTCCATGGTCAAACAACAGTCTGTATAACTGTCTCTTGGCTTCTAGATCCAATTTTGCTGTCAATATGCTCTGTGATCTTGAGCAAGCTATTAATTTTTCTGAGCCTGTGCTAGATTGTCTGTGAAGTAAAAATTGCAAAATTTGGCTTAAAGTTTCACCAGGGTTACTAAGAGAATCCCATGAAATAATAGATGGCACAGTCTATCTGGGAAGTATCATGTCATTTACAAATGCCAGAAATGTCATCTGGCTGACAACCTTAATTTTTAGTCTGGACTGAAATGGCTATTGGGACATGATGCACATTAGAGTATCTGATTCTCTGGGCTGGTGGGTTCTGTCTTATTCTTATTGGTTTTAATCTAGAAACATATACAAATTACTATGTCCCATTCTCTATGCTATACTGAGAGGAAATGAGAGAAACAGACCTGGCTCCCATCCTCAGAGGGCTCACAGTTGGAAAAAGCAGAGAGAAAGACTGTACCTAGACATTTGCTAGCTTTCTGGGGCTTTCCAAGACACTTCTGTTTGCCTTAATTTCCTCAACTATAAAATGGGAGTAATAATAGCACCTACCTGCCAGGGAAATAAGTGAAAAGCAAATGAGATAATAATGAGCTCCTTAGTTAGCAGAAAGGCCTGGAATGTTGATGGAATTGTTCCCTGTGGCAGGTAAAGAAGGTCACTGATGGAGATCAGTTTAACCTCATGGTCACACCCTTTGCAGAAGTCATGGGCAGCAACAACTTGCTATGTTGGGCCAGAAATCTGAGTTATGCAATGAGATGATTCAGACTAGTTCCAATGATCTTGTGATGAAGAGAGCCATCTGTACCCAGAAAGGGGACTGTGGGAGCTGAATGTGGATCACAACATAGCATTTTCACTCTTTTTGTTGTGTGATTTGCTTGAATTTTATTTTCTTTTTCATTTTTTAAAAATTTTTTGATCTGATTTTTCTTGTGCAACAAGATAATTGTATAAATATGTATGCATATATTGGATTTAATGTATATTTTTACCATATTTAACATATACTGGATTACATGCCATCTAGGGGAGAGGGTGAGGGAAATGGGGAGGGGGGAATTAGAACACAAGGTTTTTCAAGGGTCAATGTTGAAAAATTATCCTTGCATATGTTTTAAAAATTAAAAAAAACTTCAATAAAAAAGAAATTATGTCAAATCCCTGAGGTTAAATTTCCCCTATTAACATTAATTTTGTTCCTCAAAGGATGGAAGTACCAATGAGGGAATTTTCAATTCTAGAACTGATTCTGATTAACAAAGAGGGACTTATTATCAGAGAAAAAATTATGGAAACTTAGGAAGGAAGTAAAGACTTCATCGTAGAATCTATGATGTAGAAGAGAAAAAAAAAAAAAAAAAAAAAAAAACTAAGATGGCCTAGCTTGTACCCTGGATTTGGCAGAAGCTGATTTCCAAGCATTCAAAGTAAGATGAAGTAGGGTCTCATGACTCAAGACTATAACAAAAGTGGATCCGAGAGGGAATGGAAGCGCTCAAGAATGAAATTATAGGGAAACAAACACAGAGTATTCTGATGAAGGACAAAAGAGACATTTGTCCAGAAACTGATGCAGAAAAGCAGGGGCCTCTCCTGCCAACTGGGATTTTTTAAAAAGTCATGCATAGAAAGTGGAAGAAAAAGCAAATAATGGAGGATGAGTGCAAAAGAATGCTATGGTTGTCTCAGACTAGAGGACCTGCCCATCATAGGTCTCTATGACCTATGAAATATGCTTCTAACAGACTGTCCTTGTTTAAAAACTTAACATACCCCTACTCATGGATATCTGCCCTCCTACTTCCTGGAATTGCTCCTTCCTTATGCTTGCATTTCCCAGCTAGTCCTGTTAAACTAAGCCGTGACTAGCTTGGGGAGATTGGTATTTACTCCCAAGGGTTTCAAAATTGGAGGGTGTAAATAGCATCTAATTTCAGTACCTAATTAAGGGATGTATAATGGAGAAGACTGGGGAGCTGAAGTTAAGAAGATTTGAGTTCAAAACTTCTTTCAGTCTCTGTTTCCTCATCTGTAAAATGAGAGTAATGATAATTCCTACTTCACTGGACTGTGAGGATTAAATAAAATAACATGTAAAGCACACTGAAAACATGAAAGTACTATATAAATGCAAGTTATTATATTTATACAGGAAATTATCAGGTATCTGCACCCTGAGTGAGATCCTCTTAACATGGCCCTATCTTGCTCTCTCCTAGCAGCAGCCTCACAGTGTTCTATTCTGTAACTCTTTCTGTAACACAGGTGAGTAAAAACTACATAAAATATGCACTCAATCATCTTCCTATGTCACCATCTTTTGAACAGTGAGTTCCCAAGACCAGAGAAATATCCCTCAACACAGACAACACACAATAGTGACAAGGCCCAAACTGCCACCACTTTTGAGTACTATAAAATTGTCTGAAACTACACAGTTCAATATGTTTAGGAATCTGGGGGTCTACTCCAACTATGGACAAAGGATACATATTTCTCTTGGGCATCTTTCTCTACAAAGTTGATCAACTAGGTTTCAAGTCTCAATTCTTCATTCTAAGTGAAATGACTGACACTGAGATGACTGAAAAAGTAGAAAGGACTTTGGCCGGCCCGTATGATGATCTTGCAGGAAAACTATAAAGTTTAGAACAAGCTAAGGCTGGTAACGATGCTATAGATAACAAAACAAACCCTTTACACTATTTTGGGAAAAAGAAAAGATTAGAGAAGAAATAAGAAAGCCCTTCTGTGTGAGTATGGTAATAATAGATAATGGATAAAATAAAAGGTAGAACTACTCAATTCTTTATATGACTTTTTTTTTTTCTCTGTCAAGGAGAATGAGCTTTAGAGTGGATAGAATAGAATGAAAATGTTCAACAGAGAATTGAAATACAAGGCAGTTGAAAAGATGGTAATAGAAGTCCTAATTATCCTCAATGAGGTTTTAGCAACTAGGTCTATACTAATAATATCCCTAAGGACCAAAAGAATTAGCACACAGGATTGGTGAGTCACTATGAAGAAATCTTTGAAAAACTATGAAGAATTAGGAATGATGCCTCAGGATTGAAAGAAGATAAATGTTGTTCCCTTTATCAGAAAAGGAAAGAGGGACAAATCTACAAACTACAGGGCAAGGAGCTTGATTCCTAAGGAAATGCTAGAAAGCTCTTAATTCTCTAGACTTCTGATTCTATCATGACCCAGCAGTCTTCTCACCTAGCAAGGTCCCTCTGCTCTGGGGCTCTACTCTCACGCAGTACCTCCATTTTAAGTCAAGGGCCCAAATGCTTGTTCACTATTTCATTCCTTTTTGGCCTTTAAGCCCATATCTCCTGTCTCCTCCTTTCTCAGCTTCCTTTTGTGTGCCCCTTCTCCTTTATTAGAATGTAAATTCCTAGAGGACAGGAACTGTCCTTTCTGCATTTATTTGTATTTCCAGAATTTAGCACACATCCTGGCATATACTAAGTACTTAATACATGCTTGTTGACATTATCTAGAAATATAGGTTAGTAAGCACTCAAAAAGTGAGGCAGTGAACATTTAAAGCAGGAACAGGTTGTTCCAGTTCACTCCCATTTCCTTTTTGAGAGGGTTACCAATATTATAGGTTGGGGAACTTTATAGACATAATATACCAGGATCTCGGTTAACTTTGGTAAAGTTATTCATGCTATTTTTGTAAAAAAAAAAAAAAAAAAAAAGAAAAGAAAAAAAAAAGATTGAGAATGGTTTAGAATGTGGCTTCTTAACTTGTAGTTTGCAATCTATGTGGGGTCTCACAACTGAATGTGGGGAGTATGAAATTATGATGTTATCAGTAAATGTTTGATTTGCATACTTTTATAGGTATAGGTCACAGAATTTTCTTGGTCAAAAAGTGGTCTTCAATGGAAAGAGTTTAAGAAGCCCTAGTAGGTGATAAAATACTTAAAAACAGCAGTTAGCAAGGAAAGGGGTTTTTGACAATTAACTAGGGGAAAGATAAGTTCCCCAGTGGAACTCACAATTAATCAGGAGGAAGGTGCCATTAAAGGGAAAACATCATGAGGTGGGAGTCAACATAAGAGAAATAATCTGAAAGTTGCCTGAGGTTTTTCTTCCTCTTTTCCCAGCCCCTGGGCAGGCAAGCCAAAGAAAGTGTTCCTAGGAATGATTCATATCTGGAAAACCATTAGACTCTCAGAGCAAAACTCCTTCTCCTGGCAATAGGTCACTTCCAAGTCTTCTGGGAGGAAACAGGCCTGATAGGTGTATGTGTGTATGTTGGCACAGAGTTCAGGGATGGGCATTCCTGGCAGAAAATGGTAGGAGGGAAAGTTGGGAGGAGCTCACAGCTCTAGTGATGAGATACAGCTCTAGGACAAATGTGGGAAACAGAGAGTCACAGAATTAAAGAACTTCTGAGTTGGAAGGCTGTTTGTATATCCTATCTAGCCCAATTTTTCATTTTATAGATGGAGGAACTAAGGCTCTTGCCTGGGTACTTTTGCAAGGTTTAGTTCAAAGATTAGATTTGGAAGAGAAATCAGAAAAAAATCTAGTTCAACTATTACCTAAACCAAAAATCCCTTATATGATAATTTCAATTGGAGATCACCCAGGGTCTACCTCATTAGCCCCTGGATCAGTTCCTTCTTACATAGAGTTGAAATCTGCCTCCCTTCAACTTCTTCCCATTGCCCCTACATCTTCTTTCATCTAGTAGGGCATGTCTACTTTGCATGGCTGTCCTTGGAATACTTAGAGTAATCTTGCTTTCTTCCTCCCCCCTTGATGTCTTCCTTTCTTCAGAATCATTATATCCAATCTCCATGTGACATGGGCCCAAGGCTCTTTGCCATTTTGATCGCCTCTTTCTGGACCCTCTCCAATTTGTCACTGTCCTTTTTAAAATGTAGCTCTTAAAATGAGACCCAACGGCATAGGTATCAGTCATTGGTTTGTCAAATAATGCTCTGAAACCTAAAATGACTTTCTTTCTCCTCCCTCTTCCTCTACCTTCCCTTCTTCCTCTGTGTTACTATCTCTCTTTTCTTCCTCTGTCTGCCTGTCTGTCTAGCTTTCTCTATAGAATATTTATAGCTTCTATTTCTCCTTTTACTCATTGACACTTCCATTTTAATCTACTCTACAAATATATATTGACTTCTTTTTTATGATGCCAGAGCTCTTTCTTCATCTCTTTCTCCATCTCTGCAACTACCTATTATTTTCATCTCAAGTTATTTTTCCTTTCCTTTCTTTTTTCTTTTTCTTTCTTTCTTCCTTCCTTTCTTCCTTCCTTTCTTTCTTTTGGCTGAGGAAATTGGGGTTAAGTGACTTGCCCAGGGTCACATTGCCAGGAAGTGTTAAAGGCGTAAGGCCAGGTTTGAACTCAGGTTCTCCTGACTCCAGGACTGGTGCTCTATCTACTATACCACCTAGCTGCCCTGACTTTTCCTTTCCCACAAACTCTTCCAGCCCTGGCATAAAATGTTGTACTTACTGCCAGGAAAAGTTGGGTTCACATCTTGCCTCTGGTACTTACTATATGAGCCTTGGTAAATCACTGTTTCCTCATCTGTAAAATGGTGATGATAATGTCTTACCTCACAGGGTTTTTGTGATATGAGATAACATGCATAAATAACTTTGCAAAATCTTTAAAATGCTATTTTCATCATCATTATAGTGCTCCTTACTTCCAGGGATCAAGATGGGGGACTGCCACAGAGCCTGGTAATTCATTGATACAACATAAGTTAAGGATAGGGTCCTGTGATTTCATTGATGTAGGCAACTTTCAGATGAGAAAACCCTGCTGAAGTAGATAGAATGCCAGATTTGGAATCAGGAAGATTGTCAGTCCTTTTGGAGGTCACTTTCTTCTGAAGGCGACAGTGTACAAGCAATGATATATGTATGGCAATCTATATGCCATGGTAGAGCATTAACTGGAAGACCTGAATTTAAATGCAGCCTTAGACATTGACTAGCTCTGTGACCCTGGGCAGACTACTTAAGCCCAATTCCCTCCCAAATAAATAAATAGAGCAAAGGAAGAAAAACACCAAATCTTTCTGGCTGGGTCAGGGAAAGTATTTTTCTCATATCTTGCTGAGGGAACTGGCTTCAGATAGAAGAGAGGCCTGAGAGAAATTTAAGAAAACTGTTCTAATTCTGGTTCTGCCACTGACTGACTCATTAGAGATCTTGAGCAAATTTCTTTATTTCTGTGCTTCAGGTTTTCAACCTATAAAATGGATTTGTTTTATAACTCAGTAAAATTTTTTTGTAGTTTTTTAGGTCAGTTTTATGTCCTGTAAGAGGTGAAAAACAAAACAAAACAAAACAAAAAAACTGCCCTCCCCAACAAACAAACAAAAAATCACAGAATAATTTTTTTTTAATATCGACAATAAATATATCTACACCCAAGTTTTCCCCGAAATCAGTTTTGCCATTTCTGAGGAATCCTCTCTGGGTTTTCCCACCAAACCTCTTATCTTGACTGGAGAGTTTTGGATACTTCAGATATGAATGTTTCAAAATAACTGCCAGGAAACTTGGCCGTATCATGTGACCATGGAACATTGAAATAAAATAAGAAAGGACCTTAGAATTGGCCCAGTCCAACCCCATCATTTTTACAAAGGAGGAAACTGAGGGAAGAACTTGCCTCCAAATTCCCCAGCTAGTAGGTAGCAGAGCTGTCCTCTGACTCCATATTTTATGCTTTCTCATATGGTTTTCACATGGAATTTAACATGGAATGTCAGAGTAATCAAGAAACCTAGAACACAGTAGAGAGGATATCGGAGAAGGTAGGAATCCTAGCACAAAGAGCAGTCAGCCATTCAAAAGCATTTAATAAGAGCTACTTAGCAGACATTGTGCTACATAGTGAGAATACAAAGAAAAGCAAAAATAGCTTATCTTCAAGGAGCTCATTGGCTAATGGGGGAGACAACATGTTAATAACTAGGAAATAGAATTTCAGAGCTGAGAGAGACCTCAGAAATTATCTTGTTTGCTTCCACTCTATTTTATTCATGAGGAAATAGGAAAGGTCAAGAAATTATATATCCTATGACTCTGGGAAAATCCCATTGCTCCAGTATAGGATAAGTGCCAAGAGAAGTAATTTGACCCCAATAATCAGCATATTCTAGGTCATTTGACTCTCATTTTGACACTCCACCAGTTGGGGTCACACTGTTTGATATCTGAAATAATAGGCTGATTCAAACAAATATTTCTTCTGGGAGCCCTAGGCAGCCATGGAAGGTTTTTGGATAGAAGAAAGATGGACATAGAAGCTTTTTCTGGAGGGGTGAGATCAGGATTGGAAGAATCTGGGGATAGGCAAGGGAGGAGGAGCAGAGGAAGAGAAACTAGAAAATGAGGTTATGAGGGAAGAGTACGGGAAGGAAAAGAAAGACAGGAAGATGAGGAAAGAAGAGCTTAAATTTCTCAGAATTAGTCCAAGGCTTGAGTGTCAATTCCTAGGATGAGATGGGGGACGAGAAATGGAACTCTGTCCCTCACAGACCCTTTTCTATCCCAAAAGTCACATACAATTCAAATTCATTATTGAGTAGGTTACTCCTTGGGGATTGGTTCCATATCACCCAGAGCCTGTACTTGGGGAGCTTGTAGCTCAGGGGAGATAGAATAGAATGAAGTCCCATCCTTAACGGGTCTCGGTATAGGGAAAGTCAAAGAGCCATACTCTTCAGAGCTCACTGCTCAGATAGATTAGGGGGGATTCTGCTTTATCAATCAATGAGTTTGCATAATTGAGCCCCTTTATCTGTCTGCTGGGACACACTGGTATCCTGTGCTGCTGAGAGGAGTGATCTAGAGGGAGAGACAGACCTGAGCCCCACCTTCATGGAAAGTGGTTTAACCATAGAAAAGGGAATTGAGGGGCAGCTAGATGGAGCAGTGGAAAGAACAATGGCCTTGGAGTCAGGAGGACATCAATTCAAACTCAGCCTCAGATATTTACTAGCTGCCAAAGTCTAGATGAATGATTTTGCTTCAGTTTCCTTATCTGCAAAATGGAGTTTATTAGAGCATCTGCCTCCCTACATTGTTATAAGAATCAAATGAGACAATATTTATAAAGCTCTTAACACAGTGCCTGGCTCATAGTTGTTTGTCCTTTGGTCTAGAAGAGGAACATAAGAGTGGGAAGGTGATGTCATGACTTGCAAGTGAACTGAATTTAAGTGAATTCACCAGTCTCACCCACTCCTCTGGCAGCATCTGAGTCCAGTGGCAAGGTATAGATGGGGATGACTGAAACTGACCCCAAATATAGTGGGAGACCTTGGTCTTTTTATACTAAGGCTTTTCCTAGGTCTCAGTTTGTCTGAGGTAATGTCTATTTGGTGATCAAAGCTAAGTAAGAAATAAGGCAAAAAACAATGTCTCATAGTAGATGATAAATAAATGCTAATTGGCCAACTAGTCAGTTGGGAGGTGATCACAGAAAGAAGTTGTTTAATTAGTATTAAGGGTAATTACAAAAGGTTTGCTCTGAAAGGTAAGATTTTAAGCACAGTTGTGTTGGAAAAGGAGCAGTTTAGGTAGTGCAGTGGACAGAGTGCTGGGCTTGGAAATAGGAAGACCTGAATTCAAATAATTGTGTGATCCTGGATAAGTCACTTAGCCCTTTTTTAGCCTCAGCTTCTTTATCTGTAAAATGAGGTGAAAAAGAAATGGCAAACCACTCCAAGTATCTTTGCCAAGAAAACCTTGAAAGTGGTTATGAGAGTCAGACATGACTGAAATGATTGAAAACAATAAAAGTGGTAGTAATTATCCCCTTTGCTGAATTTCAGGGTGTGAATGCAAAGTATGAGGAGTAGCCAGAAAGCACAGTCACTAAATTGTAGGGTGTATGGAGAGATAGAAAGAGGCCTTGCTGGGACCACTTTAAAAACCAATTGTCAAAATTGGAAGGGTCCTTTACCATATCTCAGCAAATGCCCTCATTTTACTGAGAAAAGAGCCCAAAAGGGGAAGATCCTCAATCAGGGTGACACATGGGTCAGGGCCAGGGCTGGGACAGTGCCCAGCTCTCCTTATTTCCATCCCTCAAGTCTCCTAACCACACTGTGTCCTCTCCTGTGGGCACTCAGGACCAACATGGGGAAGAGCCAGGCATTTCATTGGGAATTTGGCAACAGAACCCAAAGCAGCTGCCGGCAGAAACCCAAGTAGCCTAAAGCGAGAGTGAGGAGCCTGGCCCCATTGTGGCAGAGGATGTCAGCCCCACCTGTAGCGCAGCCCAAAATGCCTAACCCAGAGCAGGGTCCCCAGGCTCCAAGGGAAAATGTTCTTTCTCCTTCCTGACTGACCAGAGCCTGCTAGCATCTCAGAACTGATAGGGAGCTTAGGGGAATTCTGGTCCTCCTTCCCTCCCATAGTTAAGAATCTTTTTTTCAGCCTCCCCACAGGAACTTATTTGTCTCAACTCACCCCCCTCCAGTGAGGTGAAGATTTTCTCTCTGTTTCTGTCTCTTTCTATCTGTCTCTCTATCTCTTTCTTTCACTCTTTCTCTGTCTCTCTCCCTTTGTCTGTCTCTCTGTTTCTATCTCTTTATAACTCTGTCTCTCTATTTTTCCCTCTGTCTGTCTGTCTCTGCCTCTCTGAGCAAGCTGTTCCACTATGGGACGGTCCTAACTGTTAAGATCTTTTTACATTAAACTCTCTACACCCTCTCTCTTGGCAACCTCATCAGCTTCATAGATTCAATGATCATATCTATGCAGGATGATTCCAAGATCCCCAGGCTACCTTCTGAGCTACAGGCCCACATTATCACTGATTTATCAGACATTGCAAACCAGATGTCCTATAGGTATCTCAAACTTAATATACTCAAAGCAGAATAAATTAGTTGCTCTTCAGCTTATACCCACCCCTATTCCAGACTTTCCTGTATTTCCAAACTATTCTATTTCTATTGAGGGCACGATTATTCTACATAAGTTTGCAACCTCAGAGTGATCCTTGATCCCTTGCTTTCACTCTGTCACATACTCAGTTGCCAAGTCCTATCAATTCTACCTCTAAATCGACTTTCAAATCTGCTCTTCCTTATCTGCAGTCCCTGGGAACATCACCTGAGAGCAGGCCATCATCGTGCTATCTCTGGACTATTGCAATTTATATTTTTTAATAAGGTAAAACTTTGTTTTAAAACATAAAGACTATTCTTAGCTTCAGATAAGATTTGACCCAATAGTTTGCCAATACTGTGATCCAAGATTCTAATGTTGAATTCTACTAACATGTATCGAGCATCTGCTATGTGCCAGGCATTGTGCTAACTATTGGAGATACAAAGATATAAACCAATAGTCCCTGCCCTCAAGAATCTTATAGTCTCCTTGGGAGGGAAGCTACATGTATGTTCATATTTATGTGTATGCATGTAGGTATTTACATTTATGTAATATATATGTTGTTTCCTTCCCAAGTAGACTATAGTATATAAATAATATAGAATAGTATATATGTGTGTGTAAGTATATGTGTATAGTATATACACATACATACATGTGAATGTGAATTATATACTATTTTAATCCCGTCAATGAACAAACATTGATTAATCACTTAGGAACTGTCAGAAACTACGCTAAGCACTGGGATACAAGGAAAGGCAAAAACATAGTCCAAGTCTCAAGCCCCAACTGGTAAACATTGCCTGACCCAATAGGTTGAAGGAGGTTCCCTCTATCATCAGTGAAATCAA
Source organism: Sminthopsis crassicaudata (assembly GCF_048593235.1). Classification (NCBI taxonomy): domain Eukaryota; kingdom Metazoa; phylum Chordata; class Mammalia; order Dasyuromorphia; family Dasyuridae; genus Sminthopsis; species Sminthopsis crassicaudata. The sequence goes on from NC_133619.1 coordinate 510,395,798, forward strand.
ATGTGCAGAAAAAAAGTTTTAAAAAATTGAAAATTTTCTATCCTATTTACTTCACCCAGCTGTTGTGAGAAAAGTACTCTATACATTTTGAAGAACTGCAGAAATGGGAGCTTTTATTACATAGAAAGTCTTTTGATTTCATGTTGTTGTGTTGGCTCCCAAGAGCAAAGCTAGAAGTGATGGATAAACATTTCTAACAAATAGATATCAAGTGAAACACTTGCTAGCAGTTCCAGAGGGTCACTTTAGGGAGGAGCTTGCCTTGGTGAGTGGTGAGCTAGGAAACTGGAGGCTCCAGAGTCTCACTGGATAAGACTTGTGAGTAATGTTGGGGAGGGGATTGATTTCCCTTCCCAAGGTATAAGGCGGCCTGGCATTCCTCTGCAGCTCCTCTCCATTCTGGAATTCTGGGATTCTCAGAGGTTACACCGCTCAAGAGGCTGGGTATGGAGGGGGGAGAGAAAGGATTGACTGCTCTTGGATCTTTGTCTGCATTTGACAGACAATGGCCCTGGAAGCCCCAGACAACAACTTGTCTGTACTTCCCTGGGAAGTACACCAGGCTCCCGGAGACTTCTGGGACAAGAGGCCAGGGCACAGAGACACTCTTGTCTTCCTCTTCTCTCCCCTGTCTCTACAACGAACCCCTCCCCCCACGTGTTTGACCTGGAATCAGGAGCCAGTGGAGGAAGCTTGACCCAGTGTCCATTTACAGCAGTGTTGGGCAGCAGTCCGTAGGGACTAGCTACTTTACAAATAGGAAGACTTCAGTACATTTATGCGAAGCTGTATTCTTCCTTAGTGAGCCCTGAGAGTCAGGCAAGATAGTAAGTAACCTTTATCCACATTTTACAGATGGGGAAACTGAGGCCAAGTGAAGTTAAATAACTTGCCCACAATGAGTTATCACTAAGAGCTCTAACTGCACCCCATCTCCAAATTACTCCTAGCATCAGATTGATAATCCTATTTTTAGTGTAAATAGTTATTTATTTCTAGGCACATCAAGGATTACATAACTGATCCTAGCCCAGAACAGATGTCCCCTGCGGATTGAGCACAGTTCCACATTGAATCTGACCTTGAGACAGGTCCTAGACTTACCACTGTCTCCCCCCAACATCCTCACTCTATGAGGGAGGGAGAGTAGCTGGCTTTATTTAGCTCCTCCCCTCTGCTGACAGTATACTACAGAGGACAAATCCTTCAGCACTGGCTCAGGAGTTCCATCTTCCCCCACTGAGTGTCTGGGAACTTTGTGAAGGGCTGGAGTATTGGGACTTATGATAGCAGCAAGACTTATAACAATTTCCTCCACAGGTTATCTTTTAGCCTCTGCTGGGATGGCTTTGGTGGGGAAATTCACTCTTAAGGGAGCAAGCTAATCTATCCAGTTGATTCTAATCCTAACCCTATCTCCACTCTCTACCAATGTTTAGCTATCACTTTATTTTATCTACTGGGTATATAAATGAGTCTAATAATTCAGTTTGTTAATTTTTTTAAATGGTTAATTTTTTTCTAAAAATTTAAGAAATTTTTAAAAATTCAAGAGAATTTCAATTCAAGTCTTCTCAAATAAATGGCACAGTGGATAGAGCACTGAGCCTGAAATCAGGGAGACCTGAATTCAAATCCTGCCTGAGTCATTTACTAGCTAGGTGACCCTGGACGTGTCACTTGAACTCTGCCCCAGTCTCCTAATTTGTAAAGTGGGAATGATAGCCCTATATTCCATTGGTATGAGGATAAAATGAAATATTTTGTAAAGTGCTTTATAAACTTTAAAATGCTACATAAGTGTTAGCTATCACTATCATTACATGTGATTACATTGCATTGCACATGTAGAAATGTGCACATATACATTGTATGTATATATATGGACGTGCATATAAACATATAAATGTGTTTTGTGTATATATGTATGATATTATGATAAACAAACAGAAGATGAAAATCTGGAACTGTATATTCTATCACAACAGGGTCAATTATAAAAATAGAGATAGGGATAAAGATACTGATGAAGGAGATTTTTAGCCTGTGTCTATTGGCACTTGACCAGAAATGGGGGTGGGGTCTGCCACCATGCCCTAGGTAGTGCCAGCAGGCCAACAAGAACAGGGTACATTCCTGAGGCAGGCAGCCGTGGGAAAAGAAGTCCAATTCCTGTGGATTCCGCTCTTTTACCCTTGCCCAGGAGGGTGGCACTAAGTTGGCACCAACTTCAAAATGCCTGGAGCCTCCTTGGAGTTTGGAGCCTAACTGCAGCACTCAGGGGAGCGGGATGACATCAGTCTTTCTTACTTGCTGTGAGGACCCTGACTCCTGCTCTCTGAATTCCAGACCTTTGACAGTTACTCAAAAAGGCTTGAAGTCCTCTGGAAGGGAGGGAGAAAATTGGCAGCTTCAGGCTGGAGGCTGGGAATGAAATCACCCAGCCTACAGGACCAGCTCTGAGATGCTAAATCTTTTTATTTCCAACCCCCTCCTCTAGACAGCAATCTCAGATTCAAAGACTCCCTACAATCATAAACTCTGAGACATAAAGGATCTTAGAATCATAGTCATGGAATCTCAGATTTACAATATGAGAATCTTAGAATCACAGGTGAAGATTTTTTAACTAGGCATTTCAGGCCCTGCATAAATCCAGTTGCAATTCACCTTCCCAGATAAACATTACCCAACATTCAATTCAAAAAACATTGATTTTTTTTCCCACTTAATAGTATTTTAGTTTTTCAATTACATGTAAAGATAGTTTTCAGAATTTATTTTTGAAAAATTTGAGTTCCAATTTTTTTCTCCTTCCTTGCCTTCCCTCCACCACCAAGGCAGTAAGCAATCTGATATAGAGTGTACATGTACAATAATTTTAAACATATTTCTATATTAGCCATTCAACAACAATTATTAAAAATCTATTATAACCCCTGCATTATGCAACATGCTAAAAATACAAAGAAGGAGGAAAGAACCGATCTTCTTGAAAGTTATATTCTATGGCGAGGTGGGATACAAAAAGTAAGGAATAAATTCATATAAGTGAGAAAAGGGCCATTTGAAAATGTAGTGGAAAGCACAAAGAAAGTTTAATGGGGGAAGAAACCCCTGTGCTGAGCCTTGAAAAGAAATAAATATTCTAAAAGGCCAGGAGGAAGGACTTCATTTCAGGCTGGGTAATCCTTTATACAGTATATAAAGGCAGTGATAGAATGTCAACTTCAAGGCAATATGGTTGGAATATAAGAAAGTAACTTGAAGTTAAAGTAGGTAGAAACTAAGTCATAGGGGTCCTGAAGTGCCAGATGGAAAGTTTGTATTTTATCTCAAAAGTGATAGAGAGCTCTGCAAGTTTGTAGAGGTAGTAAGTAATATGACCATACTTATGCTTTGGGAAGATAGTTGTGGGAGTTGTACAAAGGATACTTTGAAGAAAGCAGGGAGGACTTTCTTTCTTTCTTTCTTTCTTTCTTTCTTTCTTTCTTTCTTTCTTTCTTTCTTTCTTTCTTTCTTTCTTTCTCTCTCTCTCTCTTTCTTTCTTTCTTTCTTTCTTTCTCTCTCTCTTTCTTTCTTTCTTTCTCTCTTTCTTTCTCTCTTTCTTTCTCTCTTTCTCTCTCTCTTTCTCTCTTTCTCTCTTTCTTTCTTTCTTTCTCTCTTTCTTTCTCTCTTTCTTTCTCTCTCTCTTTTCTCTCTCTCTTTCTCTCTTTCTCTCTTTCTCTCTCTCTCTTTCTTCCTTCCTTCCTTCCTTCCTTCCTTCCTTCCTCCTTCCTTCCTTCCTTCCTTCCTTCCTTCCTTCCTTCCTTCCTTCCTTCCTTCCTTCCTTCCTTCTTCTTTCTTTCTTTCTTTCTTTCTTTCTTTCTTTCTTTTCTTTCTTTCTTTCTTTCTTTCTTTCTTTCTTTCTTCCTTCCTTCCTTCCTTCCTTCCTTCCTTCCTTCCTTCCTTCCTTCCTTTCTTCCTTCCTTCCTTCCTTTCTTTCTTTCTTCTTTCTTTCTTTCTTTCTTTCTTTCTTTCTTTCTTTCTTTCTTTCTTTCTTTCTTTCTTTCTTTCTTTCTTTCTTTCTTTCTTTCTTTCTTTCTTTCTTTCTTTCTTTCTTTCTTTCTTTCTTTCTTCCTTTCTTCCTTTCTTTCTTCCTTTCTTCCTTTCTTCCTTTCTTCCTTCCTTCCTTCCTTCCTTCCTTCCTTCCTTCCTTCCTTCCTTCCTTCCTTCCTTCCTTCCTTCCTTCCTTCCTTCCTTCCTCTCTTTTTTTTTTTTGATAAAAGTTTTTTTATTCTTTTTATTTTCAAAACACATGTAAAGAGAGTTCTCAAATTCACCCTTGCAAAACCCTGGGTTCCAGAATCTTCTCCTTCCCCCCCTCCTCCCCCCTCCTCTAGATGCAAGCAATCCAATATAGGTTAAACATATACAATTCTTCTGTACATATTTCCACATTTATCATGCTGCACAAGAAAAATCAGATAAAAAGGAAAAAATGAGAAAGAAAAATAAAGGAAGCAAACAACAACATAAAAGGTGAAAAGATTATGTTGTGATCCATATTCAGTCCCCACAATCCTCTCTTTGTTTGCAGCTGATTCTCTCCATCACCAGTCTATTGGAATTGGCCTGAATCACCTCGCTTTGAAAAGTACCATGTCCATCAGAGTTGGTCATCACATAATCTTCTTATTGCTGTGTACAGTATTCTCCTGGTTCTACTCATTTCACTCAGCATCACTTCATGTAAGTCTCTCCAGGCCTTTCTGAAATCATCCTGTTGGTCGTTTCTTACAGAACAATAATATTCCATAACATTCATATACCATAACTTATTCAGCCATTCCTCAACTGATGGGCATCCACTCAGCTTACAGTTTCTTGTCACTACAAAAAGGGTTGCTACAAATACTTTTGCACATGTGGATCCTTCTCCCTTTTTTGTGATCTCTTTCACATACAGACCCAGTAGAGACACTGTTGGGTCAAACAGTATGCACAGTTTGATAGCCCTTTGGGCATAGTCCCAAATTGCTCTTCAGAATGGTTGGATCAGTTCACAACTCCACCAACAATGTATTAGTGTCCCAGTTAAGAAGGTTATTTCAATAATCTAGATAAATGGATGCCTCAGCTAAGGAGGATGGTTGGTGATACCTCTGAAAAAGGAAAAATGGGGCTGTATGTGAGGATAGATGTATGTGTGCAGATACTTTTTTTTCAAAGCTTCATTCCTCTTGTAGGAAGTTTTCCCCTGATTTTCCCTGCCTCCAGGTTGTTATTGTTTTTCTTGCCCCTGAAATTATTTTGACTCCATCAGAATATAAGCTTGTTGAGGGAAGGACAGTGTTTTTGCCTTTCTTTTTATCTCTATGCTTAGCACAGTGCCTGGCATCTAGTAAATGCAATGTTTGTTGATTGATAGGATTGACTTTATACACACACACACACACACACACATACATACATATTATAGATAACAGTCTATAATCTAGTTGGGAGGGAAGCAACATGAACACACACCTATATAAAATTATATGTATGTATGTGTATGTACATATACATTCTGTTTCTTTCCCAAATAGACTATAAGATCCTTGAGAGCATGTTTATGTCTTTGTTTTTTCAACAGCTAGTGTGGTACCTGGCACATAGCAGATGCTCAATACTTGTTGGTAGAATTGAACATTAGATTTCTAGATTATATTAGCAATCAAATGCCATCCCAGTCTGCTTTTATATTATCTGAAGCTAAGAATAGTTTTGGCATTTAAAAATAAAGTTTTACTCTATATCCACTCACATGAAAGAGTGTTCCAAATCACTACTGATCAGAGAAATGCAAATTAAGACCACTCTGAGATACCACTACACACCTGTCAGATTGGCTAAGATGACAGGAACAAATAATGACAAATGTTGGAGGGGATGTGGGGAAATTGGGACACTGATACATTGCTGGTGGAGTTGTGAAAGAATCCAGCCATTCTGGAGAGCAATCTGGAATTATGCCCAAAAAGTTATCAAACTGTGCATACCCTTTGACCCAGCAGCGCTACTACTGGGATTATATCCCAAAGAAATACTAAAGAGCGGAAAGAGACATATATGTGCCAAAATGTTTGTGGCAGCTCTTTTTGTTGTAGCTAGAAACTGGAAGATGAATGGATGTCCATCAGTTGGAGAATGGTTGGGTAAATTGTGGTATATGAAGGTTATGGAATATTATTGCTCTGTAAGAAATGACCAGCAGGAGGAATACAGAGAGGCCTGGAGAGACTTAGGTCAACTGATGCTGAGTGAAACGAGCAGAACCAGAAGATCACTGTATACTTCAACAACAATACTGTATGAGGATGTATTCTGATGGAAGTGGAAATCTTCAACATAAAGAAGATCCAACTCACTTCCAGTTGATCAATGATGGACAGAAATAACTATACCCAGAGAAGGAACACTGGGAAGCGAATGTAAATTGTTAGCACTAATATCTGTCTGCCCAGGTTGCATGTACCTTCGGATTCTAATGTTTATTGTGCAACAAGAAAATGATATTCACACACATGTATTGTACTTAGACTATATTGTAACACATATAAAATGTATGGTATTGCCTGTCGTCGGGGGGAGGGAATAGAGGGAGGGGGGGCAATTTGGAAAAATGAATACAAGGGATAATATTATAAAATATATATATAATAAAAAAAAAATAAATAAAGTTTTACTGGTGTCAAAAATATTTTAAAAATTCTTGATTTGATGGAAAACATAAAAATCAGGTTGGGCTAGAACAGATTTTTACCCTTGTAATAGATCATAGAGTTTTAGAGGTAAAAGGGACCTAAATCAGAAGTTATCTAAAACTTTATCCAATCTAAGGACTTCCCAATAATGTTTTTAGCACTCTCTACTATTTCCCAAGAAAGACCACTAACCAAGCTAAGCAAGATACTTCATTTCAGCCACTGACCTTGAGGAAAATCACTTTCCTTTTTGGGGGTTCAATTTCTTGATCAGTCGGATAGGATAACTGACTCTGCCTTCTTCCCTTCCTCTCAGAATTGTTTTGAGGTTCCAATGAGATAAAAGCCTGAACACCCCACAAACAATAGTTATCTTACTATTGCTTCAGTCCTTTACAGAAAATCTAAAAGAATCGGGATTTTTCCCAGAGGTCTTCTGTTGACTAAGAAACATCTAGCCTCTATACTTGAAGACCTCCATTTTTTGGGGAGCTCATTACCTCTTGAGATACACTATTTCACTTTGACTCTAATTATAGGAAGGTTAATCTACTAAGCCTTAAATCTGCCTCTGTATCATTTCCTCCTATTCTTCCTAGTTTTGTCCTTTGGGGCTGAATAGAACAAGGCTGTTCTCTCTGTCCCAGAATGTCCTGCCAAATGCTTGAAGACAGGAATCATGTTCCTCTGGAGTGTTTTCAGATTCACAGAATCCCAGAGCTGGACAGGCTGTCAGCAATAATGTAGCCTAATACATAACTGAACAGGAATCGTTGTCTTCAAAGTTTTGAAGGGATGTCACATGGAAGAGAGATAAGGTTTGTTCTGCTTGGCGCTGGGAAGGCAGAACTGGGAGGAACCAGAGGAAATAGAGGAAGAACATTCCTGATGAGTGACCATCCAGCCTTTGCTTGGAGCTCTCCAGAGATGAGGATTTTATGACAAAATTACATTTTTGGAAGATTGCTCAAATTAACCGGACATTTTTCTTTCCATTGACTTAAATTTTTTTCTTCTACCACTTCCTCCTAGCTCTGCCTTCTAGTGTTAGGTATAAGTTTATTATTACCTCTTCCATATGACAGCCCTTTAACTCTTTGAAGACAATGATGCTATCCCCCAAATGACATCTTTCTAGCCTTTGCACCCCTGGTTTCTTCAGCAGATCCTTCCCCAAGATAGTGTGTGTAGTGCATAAAATGGTGTCCTTGGAGCCAGGAAGACTTCAAACACATATTTGCTGTATGATCTTGAGCAAGTCACTTCACTTCTATGAGCCTCAGTTTCCTCATTTGCAAAATGAAGGGGTTGTGTTCGATGATCTTTGATGTGCCTTCCAGCTCTAAATCTATAATCCTATGATGGCTTCAGTTCAGGAACCTCTTCTAGACAATTTGTTTTTGTCCCTCCTATAATGTGGTGTTAGGGACTGAACAAAGTCCTACTATTCTCTGCCCTCTTTAAAACATACCTAGAACTATCACCTTCCACACTATTACACTTACCAGCTGTGTGACCCTGTGTTGACATTGAGAAAATCACTTCACTGTTTGTTCTCTGCCTCAGTTTTCTCAAAAGAAAAACGAGACTAATAATAGATCGTAATTCTCAGTTGGTTTTTAAGGCAAATGAGAGAGCAGTTTAAAGCCCTTTTCCAACTTTCAAATAATATAAAATTACCAGTTTTGATAATGAGGATGAAGATACTAGTTTTTTTGTCTTCCACATCATATTATAGCATCTCATCCAACTAAAGCATCCACTAAAACACTGAGATCTTCCTCAGATAAACTATTGTCCAGATTTTTTTTGGGGGGGGGAGTATATTTATTTTTATCTGTTTCATCTTGTTAGATTCTGCCCATCATCATCAGTTTTATGCATTCTAGTTTCTCCCCCATGGCTAAAATTCTAACACTTTTCCCATGACCCAAGGAAAAGACTCATGATTTTCTTTCTTACTCTTTTCTTGGGATTCCTCTCTCTTCCTCCATATATCCTACAGGGCAGTCTAGGGCAGTTACAGAGTACAATACAATGCTGGGGTGGGGGGGAGTGGCAGGGAACGGGGAGGCATTCTTTGGGTAGACCAAGGGCTATGGTCTTCCATTACTTAGTGGTCCTCAAACCTTTTAAACAGGGGGCCAGTTCACTGTCCCTCAGACTGTTGAAGGGCCGGACTATAGTAAAAACAAAAGCTCACACTCTGTCTCCGCACCTCAGCCCATTTGCCATAACCCAGCGGCCGCATAAACGTCCTCAGCGGGCTGCATCTGGCCCGTGGGCCGTAGTTTGAGAACCCCTGATTAGACTGATGATTCTTTCCCAAGCTCTCTCAACTGTTATCATAAAATCATCATATTTAGAGTTAAAAGGGACTCTGGATATTTTTCAGTTCAATCTCTTGATTTTACAGAGTATAAAACCAAAATCTAGAGTAGGAAAGGGACTTTTCTATTGTCATCAAATCACTGATTGAGAGAATGGATATTTAAAGCCAAGATCTCTAACTCCAAATCTAGAATATTTCCTATATTGCTTTTGTCACTGAGCCTCTTCTCTCTTCCTGTGCCTTGTTATAACCATTCTTTTCCCCCCAAACCCAGGTTAAGTTAAATCTCTCAGCTCAAGTCACTGGAAATGGAAAGTCCTTTTTAGTTTATTCATCCCCATTAACTTCAGGTGATAAAGTCTCTCCTTAAAAACTCTACCTTGGAGGCATCCACTGGACTCTGCCTGGAGAAATTACCTCTCTAGCTCCTCTGGGTCATAGAGCTGCCTCAACTCTTCTAAGCTTAAGCAGGTGGATTGTTTGGAGAAAACATCAAGATTTGAATGAGTTGGATAGATTCTAAAGATTCTAAGAGAGCAAAGAGACCTGGTTGACTTGAAGAAGTCAAGCAAATCTTCCTAGAAAAAAATGGGCTCTGAAGAATGACTAAAATAGCAGTTTAAATCTATGAGTATGTATATTATTTGCTCTTTGAGCCAATTATAATGAGAATAAGATTCACTCACCACCCTTTCTCCTTTCCCCCTTCACTGCAAAAGCTTTTTCTTGCTTTTATGGTAGATAATTTACACTATTCCACATCTCCATTTCTTTTTCTCTTTCACTCCTTCATTTTATTTTTCAGGTATTATCCCTTCATGCTCAACTCATCCCTGTGTCCCCTAAATATCTACTCCTTTTAACTGCTCTAATAATGAGAAAATTCCTATGAGTTACAAGCATCATTCTTCCATTTGGGAATGTAAATAGATTAAACCTTATTAAGTACCTTATGATTTCCCTTTCTTGACTACCCCTCTTATGTTTCTCCTGAGATCTGTATTTAAAAGTCAAATTTTCTATTCAGCTCTGGTCTTCTTATCACAAATGCTTGAAAAAACTGTATTTCATTGAATGATCACCTTTCCCCTAAAGGATTACACTCAGTTTTGCTGGGTAGGTGGTTCCTGGTTATAATTCTGGGTCCTTTGTTCTCCAGAATATAATATTCCTCTGATTCTTTAATGTAGAAGCTGCTAAATCTTGTATTATCCTGACTGTGACTTCACTATATCTGGATTGTTTCTTTCTGGATGCTTGTGATATTTTCTCTTTGACCTGGGAATTCCAGAATTTGGCTATAATATTTCTGAGAATTTTCATTTTAAGATCTCTTTCAGGAGGTCATCAAAGGAGTCTTTCAATTTCTATTTTACCCTCTGGTTCTAGAATATCAGGACAGTTTTCTATGATAATTTCTTGAAAGATGATGTCTAGGTTCTTTTTCTAAATCATGGATTTCAGGTAGACTAATAATTTTAAATTTTTCTCTCCTGGATCTATTTTCCAGGTCAGTTGATTTTTTCCAAGATATTTCACATTGTTTTCTATTTTTTCATTCTTTTGTTTTTTTAATTGTTTTTTGATTTCCCATAAAGTCAATAGTTTCTATTTGCTCAATTCTAATTTTCAAGGAATTATTTTCTTCAGTGACCTTTTGTATTTATTTTTTTATTTGACCAATTTTTAAAAAAGCATTCTCCTTATTAGCTTTTTTCTTCCTTCCTTCCTTCCTTCCTTCCTTCCTTCCTTCCTTCCTTCCTTCCTTCCTTCCTTCCTTCCTTCCTTCCTTCCTTCCTTCCTTCCTTCCTTCCTTCCTTCCTTCTTTTCTTTCTTTCTTTCTTTCTTTCTTTCTTTCTTTCTTTCTTTCTTTCTTTCTTTCTTTCTTTCTTTCTTTCTTTCTTTCTTTCTTTCTTTCTTTCTTTCGAGGCAGTTGGGGTTAAGTGACTTGCCCAGGGTCACACAGCTAGGAAGTGTCTCATTAGCTTTTTATACTTCATTTTGCAATATTCTCATTTTTCTTCCCAATTTTTCTTTTGAGTGTCATCATAATAACTTTTGATGGTCAGGATCTTTTTTGTTGTTTGGTCATTTTTCCAGTCCATTACTCATTTTTTAACCTTTTGTTAAGTAGGGCTCTGTTTCCTGGGGTTTTGTGAAGCTATTTTCAGAGCTACTTCTAGCTAAGTTTTCAGCTTTTCCAAGGTGATATAATCCAAAGAAAGCTATATTTACTACCCTCCTGGTTCATGCTTTTTTCTGACCTGGAACTGTGAAGAGGGTCCCCAATCTACTCTGGTGATAAGTTCTAAAATGCTAGTGCTCCTCCTTGCCCTTGGACTGTAAGCCAAGACTATAGCTTGGATCTGAGTATGAGCAAAGCAACAGAGTCCTACTTTGGTAACAGAAAAAGGCCCCTGTAATCTCTTTCTTGTCAGCTGTTTGATCCCTTACTAGTCTGTAGGCTGAGATCTCTGGAAGCCACTTCTGCTGCTCCTGCTGTTACCACTTCTACCAATTCAATGACTCCTAAGACCTGCTCTTAGTTTCCTGCCAACCTTCCAAATTGTCATTGCTGTCTGTGGACTGAGAGGTCTGGAAACTGCTGCTACTGCCACTGATTCAGAGTTCCCAAGGCCTGCTCCTACTAACTTTTTAAGTTGTCATCATCTTGAAAATTATTTCGCTTCATCTTTTTGTGGATTGTAATGCTTTAAAATTTGTTTAGAGTCATTATTTAAAGGTATTTGGAGGGGTTTGGGGGAAAGTTGGGGTGAGTCCCTGCCTTTACTCTGCCATCTTGCAAAAGTACTAATTATTTCTCTATAAATTCTAAGAATCATAAAATTCAGAAGAGGGAAATATCAGTTTGGGCTGCAGCCCTCAATGTATCTAGAAAGGAAGTTACCCAAGACTGGCTAGAACCTTTAGAAATCTTTCCTTCCTAGATCCAGGACTGGAAGATGGAACAAGAGAAGGATATCAAAATAGGAGAAATTTGCAGGGGTTGGAGAAGCTAGGTTCATCACAGAATCACAAAACTGGAAAATACCAAAGTGGGTACTTCCATCTATAACTCTAATGAGTGATTGATATTTACACGATACTTTAAAGTTTGCAAAGCTTTTACATGATCTTATTTGAGTCTCACAAGTCTGTGAAGTAGGTACCTTCCTTTTCCAGTGGATTAGGTAAACAGGTTAAGTGATTCCACTAAAGTCACACAGTCAAATGTGAGGTCAGATTTGAATTCAAGGGCTCTATCCACTGAACAATGTAACTTCCAAGTGTTACTATACAGATGAGGAACCCAAGGCTTACAAAAGCTGTTCCTTTCTTTTGGTCACTCAAGTAGTGTCAGAATCAGGATTGGAACCCAGATCTTGATTCCTGGTTCAAGATTTGAGCCTCTCCATCATTCTAGTGATATTTTTCTCTTTGCCATATCTCTATCCAGTTTCGACTTTAAGACCACAAGTATGGGGATCTCAGCACCCAAAAGGCAGCCCATTAGCTTGGAGTTGGTAAACTCATAGCATCTTTGCCAGCTCTAAATCTGTGACCTTTTGAAAGACTCATTGTATTGAGTCAAAATCTGCCTCTGTGATTTATTCCCTGTGCTTTCAATTCTGCCCTCCGTAGCTGAAAAAGTCTTATCTTTCCTGTCCCTGACATATCTTCCGATACTTAGAGACAATTATCAGTTCCTCCCAGTCATCATCCACCATCTCATAAATCTTCCTGAGCTATCTATTCCTTCACCGATTCACTTATACTTGGATCTTCACTCCTGTCTCCAAGCCTCAAAATATAACAGTTCCATTTGTCAAGTGGCTCCCCTAAAGCCTCTTGCACTGAACTAAATTCCCCCTCTGGGACCCTCTCCCTCCACACCAGCATATCACAGAAAACCGCTCTCTATAAAACAGCTTTTGCTCTCTCCTTCCATCAATCAACTAACAACAAATGATTGAACGCTCACTAGGATTTCCTCTAAATGTTAGTGGTCGCTCGATTCTTCTTCCTATTACCTTAATTTGGTATGGGATTTTTATTTACTCGTCTGCTTAGGTGTTATTTCTCCTTGAAGACGTCTTCTACTTCATTTTGTCTTTCTATCTCTGCTACCCAGTATTGAAGATTGCTGAATTAATTACATGGAGTAGAGTGGAATGGAGTTGGATTGAAGAGACTGGAGGAGAGCAGAGTGAAAATTAGGGAGAGAAAAGGAGGGGAGGCTGTCGGAGATAGGAATCTGGACTGGGGAGAGGTTGTGGTAAGGGTCTTTCCTCGTGTACTTGGGGCCTTACTTTCCCTCCCAAGGGCGGGACAGAGAAAGAGTCGGGACCTAGAGCAGCGACGGACAGAGGGGGCGCCCTGAGCTGCGGGATCCCGGGTCTAGCTGGGCAGGTCAGGGGCGGGGCTGGGGCTGAGACCGGCGCGCGGGACCCTAGACTGAGCCTGGGAGCAGGAAGCTGCCGGGCTGCTACGGGAGCAGCTGGAGCCGCAATATCTGCAATAGCTGCAGTAGCAGAGAAAGGAGGGACGCGAGAAAAACTCAAAGCAGGCTTCGTGCCGGGTGAGTTGGAGATCCTGGGGCAAGTGACCAGTGTCCTGGGATAAAAGGAGGGGCTGGGGTTGCGTGGGCTTGCGCGCGCGCTTGTGTGTGTGAGTTCCCGACCAACTTTATTAATGTGTTTGTGTGTGCGACTGTGTGAGTGTATTGGTGAAATGGGATTATTTGTAATTGCGATTATGCGTTCACCAATGTCTGTGTTAATTGTGTCTCTTCGGCAGTCTGAGACTTTCTAAGTGCGTCTGCAGTTTTATCTGCATGTGAATGAGTGCGTTTGTAAGATGGTTGTGTGAAGTGATTGGGGCTCACTTTGTGAGAGTGTGGTGTGAGCGTGTTTGTGTGTGTCCATGTGCGTTTATATTTGTGTGACTGTGTCATTGCCACTTTGTTGGTGTTTTCCTTCCCTTCGTCCCCAAGAATCCATCTGTAAAGGGTGTGGAAACGGTGTGCGTTTGGCTGTGCTGTCCCAGGCTGTATGGGCTTGGCTTATTTCAGAGGCAGAGAAATTGGCTTGGGGCTAGGGGTGGCGGTGGCGGGGGGAGGTACTAGAGCTCCTTGAACTGGGGGCAGGTATATTAAATGGACGGGTCCTGAAGACGGATCTGCTCCCGATATCCGCGCTCGCTTGACTTCGCGCGCGCCCCACGCCAGTCCCCAGTGTTTGGTGCGGGCTGTTTTGTGGGGCGAGCAGAGGTCTGTTCGGGCTTCCTTACTCCCGGTCTCTGCCCTTCCAGTCCCTCCCCACAGCGAGTTTAGTCCCGCCCTGCCCCCCAAGGGAGTTTTAGTTTCTACCACACACGTTATGCACATGTGTCCACATGCCCCCTCGGAACATGACAGACATGATAGTTCAGCCCAGAGGAAAGGACTCCTGTAACAGGAATTAGGAGATCAGGGTTCGAGTGAGTTCTGATAGCTATGGGGCCAGGTGGCCTTAGCAAGTCTCTTTGCCTTCCGGGGCCCTCCTCCCGAAAGGGGGGGAGGGAATAATGTTTTATATGTCTGGTGGTACCACAGCAGGTGTCTGCATAAATATTTGAGGAATTGTCTAGAGACACACAAACGCTGGGTTATATAATCATAGGTTTTAGAGCAGCTAGGGACTATAGAACTTATATAGTTAGAGAGAAACTGAGGCACAATCGAGGACGTTTATCAGCCAGCACCAGGTCTTCTCCTGCCAGTTTTCCATATTATTTTCTCTAAGTCCCCTATATATCCCCAGCCTCTTTGGGTGCTTTGAGTGGGGAGATCCGAAATTGAGGAGAATTAAAGCCTTTCCTATCCTTTCTCTGATCGTCTAGGGATTCTTCTATGTCAGTTTCCCTGTAAGTCAATTCCAGAGCTAGCAAACAGGTAGTATCCACCAGGTCCCACTGTTCAGGAAATTATCTGTTGTTTTGGTTTATTAGTTATTTATGTTTAGACATTATCCATTTTGGAATTAACCAATAGTAAAAATTTGTTATTTTTGCATAAGCTGCTTTTTAAGATTTCCCTCTTTCAATTATTTGCTGCTTTGAATTATTCATTATTTTAGGTTATTGTTTTGTTTCTTTTTTTCTTTGTATCTTTATTATCTAGTATAGTGCCTGACATACAGTGGGAATTTAATAAATGCTTGTTGAATGAAATAAAATTACTCATTATTTTTTTATTTTTATT
Organism: Sminthopsis crassicaudata; assembly: GCF_048593235.1. Taxonomy (NCBI): domain Eukaryota; kingdom Metazoa; phylum Chordata; class Mammalia; order Dasyuromorphia; family Dasyuridae; genus Sminthopsis; species Sminthopsis crassicaudata. The sequence goes on from NC_133619.1 coordinate 510,411,099, forward strand.
GCTTTTTGATTCTTTGTTGTTTTGAATAATCCAGTGATTCTTGGTTTTAGATTAGTGATTGTTTTTTTCTAATTTTTTTTTTTTTTTTGCTTTGGATTATCTGGTGTTTGAGATTATACTTTCTTGTATATTTGGATTTAAAAATTTCTTTTCTTGCTCTGTGGGGATTATTGCTTTTGGAATCATCTATTTAGATATTATTTGGGTTTGGAGGAGGTTCATCTATCATCTTTATGTCACCGACTTTTATTGTCCAAATGCTAGAGGAAACTCTAAGGCAGATAGGTGCACCTTGTGGGCCCTAATTAGTTGCTTCAGAAGGGAGAGAAGGCAGGGAGGAAAAGGAGTCCTGTCTTGTAAGGCCCTGTAAGTATCCTCTGAGTGTGGTAGGGCCTGGAGGAGTGGAACTTGTAATGAGCCTGTGTCCTGGGAATTGAAAACATTTGGAAGTTTAGAAAGTGAGGGTAGGGAATACTACCGTTGGGTAAAGCAGACTCTTGTTCAGTTCCATTAGACATGTATAGACTGGCTGCCTCCCAAGTAGCCAGCCTAGGGATGTACTATGGGGGAGGAAAAGGCCCTGCCTTTTCAGAGCTCCCTCTTGACTGGAAAGATTGGACTATTTACTGGACTAGTGGAGGGCAAAGCATGTAGCACTTTTTAAGTCCAAAGACCTGGGGTTAAATACTGACTCCGGTTCTTAGTACTGTGATCATAGCTGATTTACTTAACTATCCTGAGTCTCAGTTCTCTCACATGTGAAATGAGGATACTATTAATGCCGGATTTAGCAGTTTCTGTGAAGCTTAAATGAGGGAAAGTGATTTAAATGTGGTGATGTGATAAGATAAAATGCTTAGCAAGCAGTAAGGGCCGTAGGAATGTCACTTATTGTCCAATCTTTGTTTTGCTTCTGAGTCTGTGTGGCATTCAGTCCCTTTTCCTCTTTGGCCCATAGCTTTCCCTCTGGTAGATTTGAAGGTGGGGGTAAAATGGGACAGATAAGTGGCACACTGGATGGAGTGTTGGGCTTGGAGTCAGGAAAACTCATCGTTCAAATCTGACACTTAACTCTATTTGCCTCAGTTTCCCCATCTGTTAAATGAAAAAAAAAAAAAAAGTTAAATGAGAAGGAAATAACAAACCAGTGCATTTATCAAGAAAACTCCAAATGAGGTCACAAAGGATCAAACATAATTAAAATGACTGAAAAACATCCATTTGAAGAGCTTGAAAGACAAGACATGGGATATAAGTTCTCTTCCAGCTCTGATATTCTAAGTTAATTATAAAATTAATTAATGAACAAGTATTTATGAAGCACCCACCATGTTCCAGCCTATGTGCTGGGTACAAAAGGGCAAAAATGAAATGGTCCCTGCCCTCAGAGAATTTCTGCAGAGTGTCCCAAAAGTCTCGGTGACATTTTAAATTTTAGTTTAAAACATCATTGAGATTTTGGGGGCACTGTATCAATAAATACAAAATATATGCAGAGTTTCCAGAAGATAAACTGTTACTGAGACTTTCGGAACATTGTATCAATAAATAGAAAAAATGTGTGCAGAATTTCTAGAAGTAACTAACTGATAATAAGAAGCCTCTAAAAAGTGGATCTTGACAACAAGAGGTGGAAAAGTAAGCAAATCACTTCTTCTGGATGAATCTCAGTTTCCTCATCTGTAAACTGAGGAGATTGAATTAAGTGGGGTCTCTCTGAACTTCAGCAGTAGGAGACTATGACCCATACCGAGATCTTGTTTTGCGGCTCTGGAAAGAACAAGGAGAGATTTCTACAAGCTGGGGTGGTCAGGGAGAGTTTCCTGGAAGAGACAGCATTTGAACAGCAGCCTCATAAAGTAATGAGTTTCCCATCACTGGAGATCTTCAAGTGAAGGTCAGATGACCTTGTATCAGAAAACCCAGAGATGGAATTCCTTTCTAGGTGTGGGTTAGATTAGATGTCCTCCAATGCTCCTTCTGGTTCTGAGATTCTAGAATCCTGATATGTGGGAAAGGGAGGTTCAAGGTGGAGAAGACAGAGGAGGGAAATTGGTGGAGAAGCTTTAAGAGGAAAGGGTTCTCTAGAAGGGAAGTATGGCCAGGAAGTGCAGGAGGTTTGCCCGGCAGGTGGGCTGGAGATGAGGAGATCTCTGCAGGCTGGAAAGGTTTTCCAGCAGCAGGTGTCAGGGATGGGGTGGAGGGGTGTGAGGTTGAGGTTGGCAGTGCCAGAAGAGCTTTGGGGTAGGTGGCTTGGAGCCATGAGCTGGGCATGGGGCCAGCCTGGGCAAGCTGGGACAGGAAGAATTGGCGCTTCTGAATGAGAAATCGGTAAGTATAGTAGAAAGTTCTGGGCTGGGAGCCCTCAGTTCTAGACCCCTCTGCTACTTCCCCGCTGTGTGACCCTGAGGAAATCAGATCTCCTCCAGGAACCTTAGTGTCTTTATCTATAAAGTCAAGGTAACAACACCATTTTGCCTGGAATGTTGGGGGAAATCACCTTAACAGCAACATAAAAATGTGAGATTTTTCTATCCCCAGAATCTCAGAGCCAAGAGAGAATCTTGGACAAATCACTATGTTGTGGATTTAGATTACTCATCTGCCAAATAGGTTGGACTAGATCTTTAAGGCCCTTTCAAGTTGACATCTATGATTCTATAGTCCTATGACCTCAGATAGCATCTTGTCCAATCTCTTTCTCTTCTACAGCCTCTCCAACAATTAGTAAGTCAACAAGCGGGGCCCTGGACTAGGCCCTGGGAATGCAAGTACAAAGGATCAAACAATTTCTGCTCATAAGGAGCTTACACTGTAATGGAGAAGACAACAAGTTCATAGTAAAACTTTTTATTTTATCTCTGTGGGTATGTCTCTTCCATTTATTTATATACATGTATATATTAATGCATATAGAAGCATATATTTATATTTCAGTTCAGTCTTTTTTTCACTTGTGTCCAACTTTTCATGACCCTTTTTGGGGTTTTCTTGGCAGAGATACTGGAATAATTTGTCATTTCCTTCTCCATCTAATTTTATAGATGAGGAAACTGAGGCAAATAGGGTTAAGTGATTTGTCCAGGGTCACATATCTAGGAAGTGTCTGAGACTGGATTAGAGCTGAGGAAGAGGAGTCTTTCTGATTCCAGACCCAAGGATTTTTCCACTGCTGTACTAGTTATATGTATGTATGTGCATGTATGCATATATGCATGATAGGGATATATGTATCCATATATACATGCATAGGTGTGTATGTATATAGATATGCACATGGATTCTTTAGGAACTTGACTGTTTTCCTTTTGTTTTTGTATTTTCAATATCTAGCAAGATACCTACCGTATCTTGAAAAATACTTGTTGATGGGTTACAAGTGTCATTCCCATTTTATTGGCAAGAACACTGAGACTTAGACTATTAGGGAAAATTTACTTCTCTGTGGACACTAAGCTACTAGTGTCAGACAGAATATGAATTTCGAGCTCTTGCTTCCAAATCTAGATATATTCTGCTCCACAACAGCTCCTGCCATATAGGTTCCTGCTTCATGTGTAGGTTAGACTATGTCCTCTGAAGTTTTTTCTGCTGGGAGAGTTTAGAATTAGCAGTGATTTTTTTTTTTTTTTTTTTTTTTGCTGGGGGGTGGGGTGGGAGCTTAACTGCCATTTTTGGATTGTAATTATAATAATACTACTACTCTGCAGTGCAGTGGAAAGAATGATGCATCTTGAAGTCTTGGGACATGGGAATCAGCAAACCTGGACTCAGATTCTTATATTGCTACTTACTACTTATATAGCCTTTGGTACAAATTAATTTTCTTATCTTTTTTTCTCATTTTAAAAATTAACCTCAACCTCCCAAGTCCTGGGTTCCTATGGACTAGGTTTGAACCTGGAGATTACCTCCAAATAGTATATCTTGAGCTCATTGCATCCACATCCATGGTTACTCTGGGGAATTTCTGAATATTATTTATTTCTGAATCTCCACAGATGTGGAAAAAAACATACTGTACATGGAGTTACCTTCAGGTAACTAATACATTTAGTGGGCACAACCTTTTTTGTTTTCACTAGACAGAAAATGAAGACAAAAGACTTATATGAACCAATAAATAACGTAGAAGATACATAAAGTTTTCATAGTAGCTCATCAACAATCAGTACAATTCTTCTACTTTGGGAGAGGGAATCTTAAAGACATCCAGACTTAGCACCACCTCAAGGATTTCACTCTCCTATGTAGGGAACTGAACTTGGCAGTGCCAGATGAGTAGCATCCCAGCCTTTTGATTAGTCCCTTTTTCACCCTAATGAATCCCTCTGAAAGTCTGGTTGTTTCTGTTACTAAGAATCCATTAATATCTTTTAGAAAGGTGGTTCTCTCCATCCCCTCACCTCCTAATTGTCATGCTACCAGGATCTCTCTAGAAGGAAAACAGAAGGGGGGAGGGGAGAATGGAAAATATGAAAATGGTTTATCAACCCTGTTTACTAGGTATAGCAACACAAAATGCTGCTGATTCTTCTCACAGCAGTCTGTCCTCCCAGATATGTTGATATTTTTGAGCATGTCTGACTCTGTTATCCCATTTTAGGTTCTCATGGCAATGATACTGGAGTATCATTTCCTTCTCCAGATAATTTTACAGATAAGGAAACTCAAGCAAATAGGGTTAATTGATTTGTCCAGAGTCCCATAGCTAGTAAATATCTGAGGCTAGATTTGAACTTAGGTCCTTCTGACTCCAAGCCCAGCAGTAATATCACCTGTTTATGTCCTCCCAGAGGTCCAGGCGAAACTAGTTTATCTGTAGATATCCCCATCTACCGAAATTTAATTAAGATATTATTGTTGTCCTTTCTATAAGGTGATGCTTTCAGAACTCCCTAATAAAGACTTTGAAACTCATTAATGCATTAGAGGATTCTCCTGAGAAAAATATGTGTGTGTGTGTGTGTGTGTGTGTGTGTGTGTGTGTGTGTTCTAATACTTCTAAGGTATTTTTTAGCTATAATTTATGATCTCATTAAAAAATTAAAATAAGGTGGTTACTAAAATGCAAAAATAATTACATGAAATTAATGATAATGTGAAATCTCAAATAATTCACTAAAGAAGATATTTTAAGTAAAACTAGAAAAACATTAAACTCATAAGGACTTCTGAAAAAACTGGATTTGGTAGGTAGAGAGAACCGAATCAGAAAATTAAGGAATATTTCTTTTTTTCCTTTTTTAAAATTTATTTAATAGTATTTTATTTTGGGGCAGCTAGGTGGCGCAGTGGATAGAGTACCAGCCCTGAATTCAGGAGGACCCGAGTTCAAGTGTGGTCTCAGACACTTAACACTTCCTAGATGTGTGACCCTGGGCAAGTCACTTAACCTCAATTGCCTCAGAAAGAAAAAAAAGAAAAGAAAAAGGACAACTATTTTTACATGTAATTGGAAAAAATAAAATACTATTCCCACCCCACCCCACCCCCGAGGCTGGGGTTATAAATATTTTATTTTTTCCAATTACATGTAAAAATAGTTGTCCTTTTTCTTTTCTTTTTTTCTTTCTGAGGCAATTGAGGTTAAGTGACTTGCCCAGGGTCACACAGCTAGGAAGTGTTAAGTGTCTGAGATCAGATTTAAACTCAGGTCATTCTGACATCCTGCTCTATCCACTGTACCACCTAGCTGCCCCTTTTCCTTTTTTTTAATAGTCAAGGTGTGGATTTGCTTTACTTAACAAGGCTTATTTGTTACAGGGTTCTGGTTTTTATTTCTTTTCTTTAGTTTGGGAGCAGAGGAGCATTTCTGTAACTAGATCTGATCAAGGTAATGAATTCATATCCAAGAAATCAGTTGATAGCTTTTTGTATTCTTACATAGGTTCTATTTAGCATAAAGCCAAAGAATTAAAACTAGAGAAACATTCACTTATTCATGCAGTAGCATAACAAGATGAATCTCACTTTTGCTGGCACATGTAGTCTCATTAAAGTTGTAGTCAAGAAGCAGAAAGGCTGTACTTCTGGGTTGAGTCTTTTTTGTATGTGTGCTATTTTGATGAAAATGTGCTCTTTGGGAAAGCAGGGAGGATAAGAATTGTGACTGAGTACATAGGAAGATGGAGTTGTGGAAGAAAAAGTAAACTGAGATGGCTCTTGGAGAGGCTAGACAGGACATGGAGGTCATTCCCAGTCCCCTCTAGGGAAAGAAGCTTGAAAACAAAAACTCCACTGACTCATTGATGAATACAGGAAATATTTATTTTTTCATTCTTGCAAGAACTGTGCCTAGGTGAGTAGACACTGTAAAGACAGTTTTTACCATTCATTTTTAAAGATTTTTCTTTCCCCCTTCCCTCCCTTCTTCTCTTTCCCCTTCCCAAGATAGCAAGCAATCTGATATAGGTTATACATGTTCAATCATTTTAAAAGTTATTTCTATCTTAGTCATGTTATAAAAGAAAAATCAGAACTAAAAGAAAAAACCACAGGAAAGAAAAAGCAAAAGTAAAAGGTAAAACTAGTATGCTGCAATATACATTCAAGCTTCATAATTTCTTAATACATCTTCCACTAAATCACCAGCCGAGGCAAAGGGGACACATCCCATCTCCAATTTCCCAGATCAGAGCCTATGAACCTTGACTACAGGGAAGGAAGAGGGGAGGAGAACTTGCAAGATGAGTTTTCCTCCCCTGCCCCACTGAGGTTGGGGATAGGAGGGAATCCAGGTTAGGGAGAGGTGAGGGCTTAACCACTTGCTCCTGAGAGAGAGGGAGCAGTTGGGATAAATCTTTGGTTAGTGGCCTCTTTCCAGGAAGGAGCAGGAAATGTGATTAAAAGCAAAAGAAATAAGCTAGAGTAAGTGGAGCTGGAAGCTACTGGAGTCTTTCTCTCTTCAGAATCTTCCACTGGGATTCTAAATGGTCACCCTGGGAATCCTCTTGAAAGATTCTAAATGTTCCTCTCAGAAATCATTGGCAGAGGTGGAGATGGGGAGGGTAATGGAACAGGAGGACATAAGTTTACCTACTCTCTCCAGAGTTCTTCTGAAGGAATCTAAATGATCTCCTCTGGAATCCCAGAAATATATTCCAAATGTGTCTCATTCAGGGCTGGGGGAGGTCAGGAAGGGCTTATTTGGAGGAAGAAAAACATTTCATTTTACTGCTATGTTTGTTCACAACTAATTTATCCATCTTCCTTCTTCAACTCTCAAAATAAGATTATAAGATAATAGAGAGAACCCTAAATTTAGGATCAGCTTGAGTCCCATGCTAGCCTTGAACTGCTTTGTACCACTAGGTAAGACACTTTATTTCTTCATAGGTAAAATAAACAGAATAAACTTTTCTCACAATCATTTCTTTGCTCTGAGCCTCAGTTCCTCATATGTAAAATGGGAAAAAATGATTCCTTCTTAGAAGTGCTGTGAGAGTCAGATGAAAGAATGGTTAAGTTCTTTTAAGCCTTGTGATTGGCTGGTTTGTACAGTGAATGGAGGCTCTTTCCCCTTCCCTCTAGAGAGTCATCTTCCCAATCACTCTGGCAATTTGAAGAGTGCTTGACAGGTAGGAAATGGCTGGGGAGGAGAGAGATAAAAAAAAAGAGAGAGAGAACATTAGAGGTAGAAGGATCCTTGACGCATAGAGTATTCATGCTTAGACCTGGAAGGAAACTGAGGATAGACAACAGAGTTCAAAACCCCATGGTTTAGGATGGGGTTCTTTTGATGGGTGGACTGAGTCGAGGAGGGAGAAAGACCAAAGGTCATACTAATAATCCTGATCTTCCTCCAGTATCCTAGTCTGCTTCTAAGTGTTTGAATAAAACATTCTGTGCAAGCAGAGATAATGAATGAACTGGAGAGGAAGGGATTCAATGCTTCTGAGCACAAAATAAACTCTCATATCTACTATTTGCTTGATGAGTAGAATTTTAGCTATTTTCTCTCCCTGAGAACTGATGTTCCCAAGTACCACCAGAAGGCCAGCTCCCCTGCTCCTTATCAGGTGCAGCTGTGGGTGTGGGGCCTGGAAAAGTGGGTTGGTGAGTTAGGGTTCCTGGGTTTTAGGCTTACCTTACTATGAAAATTTGGAGAAGTTCTTTCCTTATATGGGCTTAGTTTTCCCTATGTAAAACAAAAAGGTTAATCTAGGTGAAGAGTATAGGGAAACGTTTGGTTTTATCACCCTGTCTAAATCTAATCCCATTTGGAGTTTTTTCTTGGCAAAGATATGAAATAATTTTCCATTTCCCTCCTCAGACCATTTTACAGATAAGGGAACTGAGGCAAACAGGACTAAGTGACTTGCCCAGGGTCACATGGCTAATACGCGTTTGAGACCTGCTTTGAACTCTGGAAAATGAGTCATTCTCAATCCAGGTTGGGCATTCCATTTAGCTGCCCCTAGGGAGAGGAGTTGGCATTTGAATGGGGATGGGGCTTGAAAGATATTTAAATTATCCTGCTGTTTGGTTGAGACCCAGGAGAGCAAAGTGTGAAATGGTTGGAAACTCAAATGGAAGTTGGATTGTAGAAGGTTGCCAAGATCAGAAATTCAAACTTTTTTCCTGAAGCCAGTGGGAGCAAATAAGATAATTTAGTGAAACTCATGTTAACAAACATTTAATAAGTGCCTACCGTGTGTCAAGCCATGGTAAACCCTGGTTTTAAAGAATGGCAAAAAACCTCTAGTTGAAAAGGGTAAAATGCCATACAAATGAAAATAATGTGATTAATAATTGAAGGGACCATTGGATATGGGCTCCAGTGCTGATTGTCACTAACAAGCTGTGTGAGTGGGCAAAATAACTTCATATCCCTAAATCCTTTTTTTTTTTTCTTGCTGAAGGGTTTAAATGACTTGGCATATATTATGCTAGGTATCTTACAGTTTTTTTTGATCTATTATTTTTATTTTTAAAAAATTGTTTTAGTTTTCTTTTTAAAAATTTAATAATAGTCTTTTATTTTTCAAAATACAGGTAAAGATAGTTTTCCACATTTACTTTTGTAGTGCTTTACAAATATTATCTGATCTCCCCAACAACCCTGTGAAATAAGTGCTTTTAATTATCCTCACTTTTTTTCTTTCTTTCTTTTTTTTTTTTTTTGCTGAGGTAATTGGGGTTAAGTTACTTAACAGGATCACACAGCTAAGAAAGAAGTGTTAAGTGTCTGAGGCCACATTTGAACTCAGGTCCTCTTGATTTCAAGGCTGGTACTGATGGGAATCTGACAAGGGAAACTGAGGCTGGAGACCCCCCCCCAAAAAAAATAACCTCCCATGTTATCGTGACCTGGAAGCCAGCCCAACCCCACCTTTGTTAAGTACCACTAATTTACCTTTCGATAGAGTTCAGCTGACACCACCCAAGTTTTCTATAGAGCTGAATTAAAGCTAAGTACCTCTACTTAACTTTCAATAGAACTGAATTCACGTTATTCGAGGGTGGGAAGAGTGGGCGGGTGGGCAGAAAGGACAGAACTCTAATTCCATCAAAGGGTTCTGCTCCATTTGAGATCTCTTGATGATTTATAATAAACTTAAACTTCTACTTTTACTTATAATTTAGAAAATTCTTTTACTTCACCCGCGCCTTGTCTCATCAAAAGCCTGCACATCCCCAACAGTACTCTATCCACTGCACCACCTAGCTGTCCTAATCATCCTCATTTTATGGTTGAAAAAACTAAGGCAAACAGTTAAGTGATTTATCTAGGATTACACAGCTAGTGAATATTAGAGGCTAAATTTGAATTCAGGTCTTTCTTTACTTCAGATCCAGCTCCTTTTCCCCGGAGCTACTTAGTTACCCAATTGTTTGCTGTTTCTTGAAGAAGACCAGATCTGGAAGGTAATGTCTTGACTTGCAAGTGAATTGCAAAGACATCAGTCTTAGTCTGTTCTGCAAAGTTTTCAGAGTCCAGAGGTAAGACCTAAATCAAGGGACTGACTATTGGTTTAAATATAATCCCGGATGAGGTTGAATGAGAAGAATCTGGTAAGAGTTAGTTTAGAGTTCCAATACTGCCTAAAGGGATTTCCACCCTCTACCCAAATCTTCTACAGGCTTGTTAATGAGATAAAGATGGTTCATCCTGGTGACAGAAGGGTGGGGCTCAGTTTTCTTCATATTTCCTGAGCCTAGGTTAGAGGAGCAACCTGGGAGGAGTTTGGTTTTTCCCCTTGTTTATACTAACCATCCCTCTCTTTCTTCTCCTCCTTTCTGTACCCACCTATATTCCCTTCCTTCTCCTTTTCTGTGCTTTGGTCCTAGATCTCAAGCTCCCGGCCCAAACCATCTCAGGAGTCTGGTACCTGCAGGATAGAAGTCTAATGGTGTTAGGAAGCCAGTGGGGATTTGGGCTTATTTGTGCCCTATGAGTTCATTGTGGAGTATTTCTGCACTCACTTCTCCCAAATAGCCATGGGTGTCTTGCCTGGGGCAATCTTCCTAATGCCCATTATAGTTCTCCAGCTCATTTTATAGATAAGGAAACTGAAGCAAACAGGGTAAAGTAACTTGCCTAGGTTCACATAGGTCCAGATTTGAACTCATGAAGATTATTCTTTCTGAGTCCAAGTCCAGGGTTCTAGCCAATGCACCACCTAGCTTCCCATGGTGTAGAGGAGCTTGGTAAATGCTTGTTGATTGATGACCTTTCTGAAGGGAAAAAACCCTGGGCTAACTCTCCATTGCCAACCAATAAAAAATAAACTTTTCAACCTGCCATTTAATGTCCTCCGCTCCTTGCTTCAACAACTGTGCTACTATATCCACTATAAAATCATGTTATGTAATGTGTGGGACAGTATCGACCACAAAAACAGAGACTCTCTGAGTAAGAAAAAGCAAAAAGGGGGTTATTAGGATCTCCCGAGAAAGGGCATCTCCCATCTGACAAAGTGTTTGCTAATAAAAGGAGTGCAAAGTAAAAATTGCAAAACACAAGATTAAAAAGCCTGCATGCAGAAGCCCCCACTCCTCCCAGCCTGGCCTTTTCTCCCATTGTTTGGGGAGTCCAGGCTTACATTCTACTCAAACCCAGAAACAAAAGAATAAATTGCCTTTAAAAGAGGTACTTAAATATTAATTAATAACCAGTGGTGGGAAACCCAATGGGACAAACACCTGCAACTTTTTAAGCTATAGCTCTATTTGTTATTGTAAAGTCTCAAGTCACAATTAAGGTATAGTTTAAGGCTATATTCCCATGAGAGTGTCTTCACTCAATTAATTCCACACAGTAACCTCAATCCCTCCCTGAAGCAAGGCCATGCTTTTGGATTCCTCCCCAACTGAGTCCCTATGTTATTATCCACAGACTCTTCTAAACGTCTCTCTGTAAGCCTCCCACATTTCTCTCCAACTTCTCTCTAAGTTCAGCTCTGATTTTTCTGAGAAAACTGAGGTCATTCACTTCTTCTCCCCTTCTCTTGGACTCCAAAGCCCTTGACATTACTCCAGATCTCCTCCCTCCGACAAAGACATGACCCTTTTTCTTGCCAAGGCCAATCCTTCTGCATGTGCTCTTGATTCCAGCCCCTCCTAAATTCTCCATCAGATTACATTTTCAAACAGTCTTTCTTTTTAAAAAATATCTTGAATTCTCTCTTTACTTCCCTAGGGCCTGCATACAAACTCAAGTTCCCCCATTCTAAACAAATATCCCCTCAAGTTATACTGTATCTGACTATACTCTCTGACCATTCTCTGCCAAATTCCTAGAAAAATCTAGCTATCCCCTGTTCCTCCATTTCCTGTCCTCAATCATTCTTCAACCTTTGCGATCAGGCTTCTGACTTCACGCAACCAAAATTACTCTCTCTAAAATTGCTAACAATCTTATAACTGCCAGATCTGACGGTCATTTCTCAGTCCAGCATGTAATCTTGCACTACCCTCCCTGATTTAAATCCAATTCACTTGCATATCATGGCATCACCTCCCTGATCTCATGATCTTCTTCAAGAACAAAGGACAAGCAACAACCTGTTGTATTTGACATTGCTGATTCCCTCCCTCCTGGATGCTTTCTCCTCTCTGGGTTTTTATGACACTATTTTTCTTGGACTCCTCTTCCCTGTCTGACCAATCCTTCTCAGTTTCTTTGGATGGAGCTTTACTCATATTATGTCCCTTAAGTATGGGTGCTTCTTTCTGTATAACTTTCCCTTATCCCTAAAGTTCATTCCTTATTCACCTCAGCCTCAAAGAATTTCTCTCTTCTGTCAAGACTGCTGTCAGTTACCATCTTCTGTACAAAACCTTTCCTGACCTATATTTCTTCCTGCTAATGCTCTTATTTCTCAATTACCTGATATTTGACATTTATACTATGGTAATTTGTTCCACATATTTACCTATGCATAATCTATACAGCTAGAGATAATTATGCATGATAGAATGTAAGAGACAGCATAGCTTGCTCCCTTTTTTGGAGTTTACATCAGAAGACTTGGCACATAATGGTGCTTAATAAATGCAGGGTGATCTTTTGAAGGACTGATTCCTACCTAATCCAATTCATACATTTCAGCCATTCTTTTTTTCCTAAGTTTTAACCACACTATTCCTTAGACTTAAAATAGATTCCTACTTCACTCCACCTCTCATCCCTCATTTTCAAGTCTTTTCCTTCTTAAGAATTGTCCGGGTGACAGTGATCTCTCCCTAAAAGGATTTTCCTAGAGCCCTTGAACTGGAACTTTGCCATCCCCACATTCTTATTTTCCAAACTAGTTAACGTTTTTATGTACTCATTGTACTCCTCTAATGGGCTGTTGGTGTTCATCTCTCCTTTTCCAAAGAAGAGGACCAGTGAGGACCAGTGATATCATGGAGTGATGTCTTGATTTGTGAATGAATTGGATTTAAGAGAGGCAGAGTTACACAAAGTCATCAGTCTCATTCTTTCAAAGTCATTTAAATCCAGTGGTAGGACAAAAGCCAGGATGATTGGTGATGGATGGCTCAGATTCAGTCATCCACTGACCTTTGCTTCTCTGAACTCTGATCAAGCTCTAAGCACCTTCATGGCCATAACAAATTGTTCTCATCCATCCATCCATCTTTACATGCTTGTAGTAGATATCCCCCTAACTCATGACCCCTTGATTATCATCAGCCTAGTTTAGTCTATCTCTAGATGGTTTACTGGGGTGTGACCACCATGCATATTACAGCTTCTTGGAGCCACAGATGATGAAATGGGTGAAGACAGACACCAAAAATGGATGAACAGCCCTGAAAAGGATTTAGCAAACCTTACACCAGGTCTGCTACTTCTTCTGAACATTCCATATATACCCTTCCTAGGCTAGGTTCATTGAGGGCAGGAATTATATGATTTTTCATTTTTTACCCAGTCACTCTGAGCATGGAGCCTCAATACATAGTAGGTAATCTATTTGGTGAAGTGAGTAATTCACAATAATAATTCTCATTTCTATAGCACTCTAAAGTGTACAAAATATTTTCTCCACAACAATCCTATGAGACAGATAGTGCAGCTCCATTTTCTTGAAGGGTAAACTAAGGTTTTTTGACTTGAAACCGAAAACTTTGGATTGAGTTTGCTATCTTCATAGCTATTATGTATCAGACCTGATATTATATTACAATAAGTTTCTTCATATAAATATGGCCATCAGGAAATACTCTCCCTATATCTACTGGTCCTCTTCTAGTCTAAGGGCCATTTGGAGGAAAATTATAGCCACAAATTAAACTACTGTTTTCTGAGGTCAATCAATCAATCAGCAAGCCTTTATTAGTCACCTATTAATCATCTGACACCCTGTGTCAGGCACTAGGCAGAAACGTTTTGAATTAGGTTTCCTGTCTCTTAAGTCAACAAGCTTTTAATTAAACACTTGGTACATGCCAATAGGTCCTCTTCCCCCCTTCCCTTTTTTTAAAAATCTCTTTGGGATATAAGCCCAGGTGTGGCATTGTTGAGACAAAGGGTATGGTATGCACAATTTTATTAGCTCTTTGAATATAGTCCCAGATTGCTCTCCAGAATTGTTGGACTAGTCCACAACTCCACCAACAATGCCTTAGTATCTCTGTCTTTTCCCCCTTCCCTCTCCAGCCACCCCCTTTTCTGTCTTATTAGCCAATCTAATAGGTGGTACCTCAGAGTTGTTTTAATTTGTATTTCTCTAATCAGTGACTTAAAACATTTTTTCATATGACTATAGATAGCTTTGATTTCTTCTGAAAACTCCCTGTTCATATCCTTTGGGCATTTATCAATTGGGGAATGGCTCTTATTTTTATAAATTTGTCTCATGGATTAGCTGATCGTCCCTTCCAGCTCTGAATTTGAGATCCTTTTCTTGACTCAGGCTGAATTTCCTCATTTGTAAAATTTGGTAGGAATTTTTGAAGCAGACATTGTCTGAGGTTTTTCTATAGCACTGACATTTTGTGATTCTGTAGATAATAAGGGACAAGGTGAAGACTTTGTATCCATCCATCCACTTGAGTTTTGACCAGTCTTTTTTTTTTTTTTTTAATTTTTAAAAATGTTTTTTATTTTATTTTTATTTTAATATTCAGTCAATTATCTAAGATTTACTGTATATATGTGTATACCTATTCATCCAAGAAGCATCTGAGTTCTGTGACCCAGAAAACAAAGTCTTATTCTAAAAATCATTCAAAATCTGTGTACTTTTCTCTTCTGAGATCAGCTTCAGTTTTCTTCTTAGAGGGTTAGACTGGTTTCTATTTTCAAATGCTTTGATCCTAATAGCCCTGGAATGGTAGGGGGAGACTTTCTGAAGTAAGACTTGATCCTGGGGGCTTAATAAAGACCTTTATTTCACAGATTAGGGCAGATCCTTGAATCTGGTGAGTAGGATAGAAAGCTTAGGGCTTTGCTGGAGCCAGAACCTTGTTCCTTACCCATCCCCCTGCCCAGTGTCTGATCAAGGCCATCACCTGTGGGCCCTACTGGGTGGATAGGCGACTGCTCTGGCTCCCTGTAGTGGTAGCAGCTGCTGGCCTTCTCTGTTTCTTTACCCTCCTTTATCTTCAGATTTTTCCAGTGGGGAGTAATGGCATCTGAAGCTAGGGACAGATGGGGCCCCTGAGGGAAGACTGTCCACCCACACTGAAACTCAGGACCTGGGCTAGGCAGCCAATTTCCTTGCTGCAGAAGGTGATTTGCCCTAAACTCACGAGTCGTGCCTAGAAAAAAGGGATGGTAAAGGAAAGCATGGGAAGCAAAGTCCCATATTATGTTTGTGAGGCAGCAGGGGATGGTAGAAGCATGCGTGGATTTGGAAGCAGGACTCTGCTACTTTCCACCTAAGGAAATGTGGTCAAGTTCTTTAAACTTTTTTGGACTCTGTTGATAACCTACAAAGCCAATGTTCTTTTAATATGCCTATTTTATAGCTGAAGAAACAGAGGCTCAATTATATTTGTAGGGATGAGTAGATTTGGTCCCTAAATATTGACTTGACTGGCCCTTTTAGCCAGGTAATTCCATTTTACCCCAAATCCTTTTGATTTTTATAAAGTTCCTTAGAGACAATTTGATACAACTCCTGATTTGGAATAAAGAGGCACGAGATGTTTAACATATATTGGATTACTTGCCATCTAGGGGAGGGGCTGGGAGGAGGAAGGGAAAAAATTGGAACACAAGGTTTTGCAAGAGTTAATATTGAAAAATTATCCATGTGTATGTTTTGAAATTTAAAAAGCCTTAATATAAAAAAAAGATTTAAAAAGAGACATGAGATCAAATCCTTTCTTTGCCATTTATTCCCTGTGAGAAATTATTTAAAAGAAAAACTCAACAACTCCTTAAAGGCAGATACTATGTCTTATTTGTCTTTGTTTCCTCACAGTACCCTGTAGTGGATGTGCATTTAATATATAACACTTGCTAGGTGGTGAAGGTGCTAGGTCTGGAATCATAAAAACCTGAGTTCAACTTTAACCTCAGACATTTATTATCTGTGTGATCCTGGTCAAGCCATTTAACTTTGTTTGTCTCAGTTTCCTCATCTGTAAAATGAACTAGAAAAGGAAATGGCAAACCACTTCATACCTCTGCTAAGAAAACTCCAAATGAGATTACAAAGAATTGGACATGACTGAAAACAACTAGACAGGAGCAGCAGCAGCTATTTGAGCAAACCATTTTCTTCTCTTTATGCCTCATTTTCTTCCTCTTGGGAAATGAAAATAAACTTAATGACACTACCAACCTGCTGGGGGTATAGTGAGGGAAATGTTTTGTAAATGTTGGAGTGTTATAGCACAGGAAATCTTTCTGACCTGGATTTAATAATGGTTCTATTCAATCCAGATTTTAGGTCTCAAGGGGAAGACAGCCCCTGTCCTACCAGGTCTGGGAGGGGAGGGTAAGAGACATGGTCCCTGACCTCAGGAAGACCCTAGTCCTGGCCTCAGAGAACCCTTGGTTTGAGAGGGGCACACACATGTTCCCAACCCCAGATAATTAGAGAACAAGGCAGGATGTTGCCCGAGCGAGTTCATTAAGATGTATTTCAGACTCGTAAGGGCTGTGGAAACTTGCTTGGGCTTGGATGTTCTGCCAGAACTTCCTGGGAGAGGCGGGATTTGAATCAGGTCAGTTCAGCAGCCTGGGGACCCCTCCCTTCCTATCTCCCTCCCTCCTTCCATCCGCTTGACTGTTCAGCCCACAGCACTCTGGTGTTTTGCAAAAATCTTGATAACATCTATCCCAGCTGTTGCCAGCACCAAGGCCAGACCACAGGCTAGGGCCAAGGATGGGGGATGGGATCAGATCTACTGCCCCAAAGTCAGGCTCTCAGGAGCCGAGCCTCCCCCAGAGTGGGAGTCAAAGTAAGGGCTGGGACACTTCTATCTGAGAAACAAGTTGCATACTAGGTCTCAAAATACACTAGATTTAAGAACTTGGATGCTGTTCCTGATTCTACCACTTACTAGCTGTGTAACCTTGGGACAGCCCCTTTCTCTTTCTGTGCCTCAGTTTCCTCATCTATAAAAGAAAGTAATAGTTCAGTGATTTATCTTTTTTGCAAGGTAACTGGGGTTAAATAACTTGCTTAGGGTCACATAGCTAGTAAGTATCAAGTATCTGAGCTTGAATTTCTCCTGACTCCAGGACCAGTGCTCCTAACTTCCTCCAGTGAATTTTTTTAAAATAATGGCTTTTTATTTTCAAAATGTATGCAAAGATAGTTTTCTACAGTCACCTTTATAAAACCTTGTGTTCCCCCCCAGTGATTTTTAAAATGGGAAGATTATATTAGATAATTTCAAAGATTCCAATAAGATATAAATACAATGGTTTGGACTAATATTTTCCCACTAACTTCAGAATTTCCATGAGCCATTTCCATATGGGATACTATTCTCAATTCCCCTCAAAGTTCTTCTTCCTGTCCTATTGACTCTGGAGATCTAAGGTAGAGGGGGGTCAGAGGTGTCTAGGGTGGGTAAGTAAGATTTATGTATTTGGGGTATGAGTGTGTGTGTATTTGAGTGTGTGTATAAATGTAAAGGAATGGGCCACTCTAAGAAGTGGTTCTGGGAGTCCATTCATACTTTTAGGATGATAGAATCATAGAACAGCTGCAGAATCTTGGATTCATGCAGGCATCACATTTTTTAATTTTAGGAGGGTGAATTTTTAGAATCATTAAATTCTTTCTTCTTAGTTTTTGAGATGACTGAAAGCCCAATAGACAATTTCTGGGTAACTAATAATCAGTTTGTTAATTAGACTAACTGGTAATCAATAAATTGATGATCAGTGATTTCTAGCTAGACAAAACCGTGGATCCCTGAATATTTTATACCTTTGGAAAAAGAGGTACCCTTGCAGGTAAAAATTAACCCTCATTGGTGAACAGTTAATGAGAGGTTAGATATATTAATGAGGAGATAGGCTAAAAGTCTAGCTCCTGCTGAGAATTTGACTTGATTATGAGACTTGGTTGTCTCCAAGCAATCCTGACAAAGAAATTCATCTCTGTCTAGAACACCCTAGTTGATTTTCTCCTTCCTGAGCTGAGTTCCCTTGTATTGCAATGGAAGGGTAGAAGGGCATGGCTCACTGCTTTAGGCCTGGAGTACACCTAGATTAGATTATATATTATCCCTTTAATTTCTAATTGGGTAGGGTCCCCCAATATCCACAGAGTATTTCTCTGTTGAATCCTGGAGGATCTCATTTTATCTTTAACTGGTTATCTTCTCCAGTAACAGATATTTTCTCTTCTTTTATTGCCGTTTCTAGCCCCAGTCTCCTCTCAGCCTGCAGAAGTATACTCTTGTCCTGTTAAGGATCATGCCTAAGTGTGAAGGGGTGGGTTAGTTCTCCATAAGGCCCCATAGCTGTGAATCATAACACATTTGAAGGAATTGCAAATCAGCCTTTACTGGTGCAGAAGTTGCTTGTGAATTGGCAGTGAAATAAATCAGATTCAAGAGGTCAGAGAATGTACCTGCCTCTCAGTCTTCTTGTATCATTATCATTCTCTCACAAGAAGGGATCTGTTCTGCTGATCAGAATTAGATCCCCAGCAGCCACTAGGAGGTGGCTTCTGTAACATTGTCCTATCTAGGATCTCGATGCATTTAATTTCTGGCCTCAAGGTCATTTTCCTTCCCTTGTGCTACCTTAACTGTTTCCTTTATCAACAGAATTTTGCTCACTTCTTTTTTTCCCTAACTCCTGCTTCATACATGAATGCAATACATAGACGTTGAGATTTCCTCGAATACCTTCCGCACCCATGACCCAGATTTTTATTCCTCATCAGCCACACCACAGAGATGGCCTTGCCCCTGACCTTCTCACTACACACAGAGTTTCCCCTTCCATATCTGATCATTGCCTCCCATCATCATTTCCATTTCTGAAATCTGTTCTTTGATCTCACTTGACCTCTCTAGTTCCTCCAGTCTCAGTGCTTTCCTAGGCAATGGCTATAGCTTGGGCTTCCCTTTCTTCCTTTTTTCCTTCTCAAACGACCTAGGAATTTATGTTCAATGTCATACTGATCTGTTCTCTTGCACTCATGTCCCCATTATCTTCCCCAATCTGCCTCCTTGACTTTCACTGAAAAGATAGCGTGCTGGAGAAAGTCACAAAACTGAGTTGACTGAGTCCTCAACAAGCTATGTTATCTCATCTCAATAGCCCTCTCACCACTCTAAGATAATTCTTTTACTCCTTTTTAATTTCAATTTTAAAATGTTTACTCTCTTGTTTTTATATCACCTTCATTGCTGAATATGCCTTCCCTTCCATTATCTAGGAAGACTTCCCTTGAAACAATTTGTAAAAAAGATAGGAAAAAATAAATAATTCAGCAATGCTAATTAACAACTACCACCACCATGGAGTTATTTTTAGAAAGAATTAATAAATAAGACAGCAAAAGTGAAATGAGCAGAACCAGGAGATCATTGTATACAGCAACAACAAGATATGATGATCAACTCTGATGGATGTGGCTCTCTTCAACAATGAGATGATTCAGACCAGTTCTAATAATCTTGTGATGAAGAGAGCCATTCACACACAGAGAGAGGACTGGGGGAAATGAGTGTGATTCACAACATAACATTTTCACTCTTTTTTTGTTGTTGTTTGCTTGCATTTTGTTTTCTTTCTCATTTTTTTCCTCTTTGATTTTTCTTGTACAGCAAGATAATTGTATAAATATGTATGCAAATATTGGATTTAACATATTTCTACCATGTTTAACATTAAAAAAGACAGCAAAACTAACCAATGTATCAACTGAAACTGATAGTATTTAGTATTTCACACCTATAGTCTCTCACTTCTGTTAAAAATAGAGGGACATAGATTTCTGGGATGTACTTGACTTGATTTCCTATAGCATTCCTCAAAACAGATGTTCCAAATCTTCTTTTCTTTCTTCAACCCTGCCATACTACCTTCTGTTTCCTTCCTCCTCCCCCAAAATAACAAAAACAGAACCAAAAGTGTACTGGAACCAGTTCTGACCAGCTTGTCTTTAGCGTGTGTAATTTTCAGTGTATGCTTTTGCTCCTCAGAGTCTTGATCCAATCAATGGAGTCTTGAGCTATTGTTTTGTTGATAGTCTAAATTTTAGAAAGTGTTAACAATGCAGATTAAACTTAAAAATATCTGTGCATACATTCCCCCTGTTCTCAGGAGCATTGTTAAATAATGTTAAATTGTTACATATTGTTAAATATTTATCAGCTTAAGCTCCACAAGAAAGTAAATAAAAGAAAAGGGGAGCCATCACTGGACTGGAATCCTGTTGACTGTAGGAAAATTAAGAACTGATATTTATATAGTCTTTTAAGATTTGAAAAGTGCTTTACATTCTTTATCTCTTTTGAGCTTCACAACATTCCTGCTTCCCTCTCAGTAATGGATCATAGAATCACAGATTTAGAGCTAGAAGATATGATAATCATTATTGCAAGTACTGTTGCTGCTGTTAGCTCTATGATCTTGGCTAAGTTCCTTCCTTTCTAGGTCTCAGTTTCCTATTAGAAGGAAAGTTTTCTTAGTAAGGAATGTGCCTGTCTTACCTTATCCTTATGGCAAAGGAGGATAGATGTGAAAGTGTTCTATAAACTGTGAACCCACTAGGATAATTACTAGTGATGTTGTTATTAATCTGTAAAAATGTTCTCTTCTGATGTTTTATTATGATTAGGCATTTCCTTGGATTCTGGTTGATCTTGATAGGGAGATTCTATAAGATCCTGTTAAGTCAGACAATCTAATAAAATGGAATTTAATAAGAATAAATGTAAAGTCTGACAGTTGGAGTATTCTCAGTACCTAGAATATAGAAAGCATTAAATCCTTCAACATAGTGAACTGGTTCCAGTACACTTTTGGTTCTGTTTTTGTTATTTTGGGGGAGGAGGAAGGAAACAGAAGGTGGTATGGCAGGGTTGAGGAAAGAAAAGAAGATTTGGAACATCTGTTTTGAGGAATGCTATAGGAAATCAAGTCAAGTACATCCCAGAAATCTATGTCCCTCTATTTTTAACAGAAGTGAGAGACTATAGGTGTGAAATACTAAATACTATCAGTTTCGGTTGATACATTGGTTAGTTTTGCTGTCTTTTTTAATGTTAAACATGGTAGAAATATGTTAAATCCAATATTTGCATACATATTTATTTAATGCTGATTAGGATGGAGGAAGGTAGGTGAGAGGCCCTAAAACAACTTGAGACAAATGAAGTAAATATGGCTGAAGACAGGTCCAGATGCAGTACTCAGCTCAGGAGCTTTGCATAGAGAGTTTCCCTCCTCCATGTCTTTGCCAAGACTATCCCTCATCCTTGAGGCAGAACATTTAAACTCAGTCCTTCCTGACTCTGAGTCTTTGTCTCAGTGACCTCACTCATTCCCTTTGATGGGAACTCAAGCCAGCTTGGCCTCTCCCTAAGACCAAAAAAAGACCTTACGATCTTAAGCCACTTTGAGACCATCTCCTTAAATCTCCCCTGATTTTGTTTTTCCAGCTCTCTCCTGACTTTGTCCTTATTCATGAAGCATCTCTCCAGCTCCTCTTGATTTTATCCTTCAAGCATCTCCCTGTTTTATCTTTCAAACATCTCCTCAATTATTCCCAGATTCCTTCAAAACATTCCTTTTATCTCCCCAACTCTCTTCTGGTTTCTCTTCTTCCTGTCTATAAAATCGCCCCTTTCCAAAGTATGGCACACAATCCTATTTGGATTTTGTCCAAGGCCTTTACTCACTAATAAAGGTATGTTTTGTCTGGGAGAATGCCTCATTGTGATTTTCCATAATATTTGCATCTCACTTTTGCACTCTCGAACCTTATCATGTGACCATATCACCTTCACTTTATAGATGAGGAAACTGAGGCCCATGAGGTAAAAACAATTTTCATACAAGTAAAATTTGGATCCAGGCCCTCCTGTTCTTAAGGCAGTGCTCTTCCCTATCCCTTTCCCTTTTTCTAAACATTCTTTAGTTTTTCCTTTGTACACATATTTTGCATTTACTTATCTGTGTATATTTTGTTTCTATAAAGAGAATATAAGCTCCTCCAGGTCAGGGAATGTTTCATTTTTGTCTTTATTAGCACAGTACTTGGCCTACAGTAATAAGTCAGACATTTCTTAGGCACCTACTGTGTCTCAGAAACTGAGGAAGCAAAGAAAGATAACATAGTCTCTCTCTCTCTGCTCTCTCGAAACTCACAATCTGAAAGGAGAGCCAACACACAAACAACTAGATATAAACAAACTTCAGACATGGTTAATTGGAGGTTTAATCAGCTGAGGAAATACACTAGAATTAAGAGACATCAGGAAAAGTTTCCTGTAGAAGGTGGGATTGCTTAATAAATGTTTGTTGGATTAAATTGGTTTACTTTACGTGAAGAAAATAAGGAAGCTTTATCGAATTGCACCCTTGTGCTTCAGAGAAGAAACTCAATTTTAGACTGTATTAGTGTTGGGAGAGAGTTTTCAATACTCTTCCTGGGACAGACCAGCTTCAGAATCTTGTGTTCAGGTCCAGACTAGAGCTCCTAGGAAGGTGGTTGACAGGCTGGAGCATGTTTGTCAGATCTGGAGGAGATTCATGAATATCGGGAGGGCTGGCAGCCCAATCAGAGAGGAAGGAGCTGGCATAGAATGATCCTTGGCTTCCATATCTGAAGTTGGGCTATCCTGGAAAGAAGAGAATAGACTTGTCCTGCATGACCCTAGAGGATAGAATGAAGAACAAAGCTGAGAAGGAGCTCGAGCCTGGCTGAGGCTCTGTATGATGAACAAAACTTCCTAATAATTCTGGTTGTTTCAAAGACAGGGCAGGGAGAGGGGAATGAGATCCCTGTCACTTCTGATCTTTCAGCAAATGGTTGAATGACAGACCACTGGTTGGAGGCTTCAGGTATCCTTTTCATGAGGTCAGGTAGCAATCCTTAGTTCGCAATAAACATGTGACAATTCTCTTTGCCAAAAGAGTCATCATTATTAAGGAAAAGAGTTTGGAAGAATCCTTTAAAGAAATATGCCATGAAGCCTAAATATACCATTGATTGGAAAGTTAGATCCATAGGGGATAGTTATAGTAAGGAGAAAAAGGCCATTAAAGGGAAGAGACTAGAGGAGGGAGAGAAAGAATACCTCACAGTAGTCTTAGTTCTGAAAAGGGCTTAGCTAAGATCATCATGAGTGGATTTTTTAAAGGGAAAATAAAAAGTCTCAGGGACTTCTCAGGACTAGGGAAGAATTTAGTAGCTCAGAGCGAGGGATGAAGGGGTCAGATGAAATACCTGGCTGACCAGGTCTCAAACCTGTCTAAAGATACTAATCAGTGTTAAAGATTGTTTAAAGATATCCAAAGATTTGCGAAATAGAAAATGAGTTCCAACCTCACAATAACAGTATACAAACAGGATAGTCTGGGAATTGGTTATGTCTTTTAAAACCTGATTGTGCTTCTTCCTGACAAGAGAAGAGAGAAGCCATATCACTTTGAGGTCCTGTGACTCTCTGAGATTCTGCAATTCTTTGTTAGGAAGTTCTTGGCCTGAGCCAAAACTTGTTTCCCTTATTGCTGGAACTCTGTCTTCGAAGAAATCAGCTGGAGTCAGGATCACTAAATGTCTTTATTCTTGATCTTTTATGGTCAAGGTCAGAGGGTTAGAACTTACACACAGCTTCCTACCTCAAATAGAAGGAGGGAGGGAGGGAGGGAGAGAGGGAGAGAGAGACTGTCTCTATTTCCTCCTCCTACTCCCCCCCCCCCAGTCACTTTCCCCTCTTTGTCCCACCAATCAAGTCAGCCCAGAATAGCTGGGGAGGGCCAACCTTCAAAAAAAGTTAATAGAGAACCGTCGAATTGACAATTAGTCTCACTTGCTCCATTATCCAAGTGCATTTGCTCAGTTCTAGCCCTTTACACCTTGTGACTTCCTTGTTCTGGCCCCAGAGCCACATTAGACTTGGCTTCTGGCCCGTTTGCCTCTGGATAGTCCTGGAGACCTTGGAAAAGCAGTGTGACCTTATAGCATCCTCTTCCCCCTCCTCTTTGCCCCTCAATGATAATCTAGTCCGGAGTCAGGAAGACCTGAGTTTGATTCTGCCTCAAACACATGCTAGTTGTGGAATTCTCTTTCTTTCTCTCTTTTTGCCTCAGTTTCTTCATCTGTAAAATGAGGTGAAGGATGAACTCGATGTCTTCTAAGATCCCTTCCAGCTCTAACTCCATGATTCTATGATTTTGCAAGCTGGACTAAATAACCCCTGATATTTGTTTTCTCCTGTGACACAATGCTTGCCCATTTCTAACAAAAGCTTTCATTTCTATATTGTTTTCAAATTTACTTCCCCACAACCTTGTGACAAAGGGCAGTGTGAGGATTATTACTATTCATGCTTGATGTAAAAGTAAATTGATCAGGAAAGGGAGAGTTTGCTCATTGGTGGCACAGCAGTGATTGGAACATGATTTCTCAGAGGAACATAAACTCTATGAGAGCAAAGTCTGTTTTGTCTTTGTAAGCCTCAGGACCTAGCATAGTGCTTAGCACACACTGAACAGTTAATATTTGTTGCATTAAATTGCCAAATTCTTTATTCCAAGGAGCTAGGGGTTAGAAAAATTGGAGCCAGAGGAGACCTTAGAGATGAATCCAACAACCCATCCCCCCATTTTTCAGATGAAGAAACTGAGACCCAAAAGAGGATTCATATAGACAGTAAGTAGTAGAGCCAAGATTGGAACTCAGGACTTTAACTTCAAACTCAATGTTCCTTCCACTATAGCTTCTTGTTATGTGTGTGAGATCTCATGGGTGTAGAAAAATCCTTTCACGAATTCAGATTGTATTTTCTTCAGATCTGTTAAATCAGTTGTTATGCTTCTTGTTCACCATGATTTAATTTCTATGGACTCCCTCCTTGCCCTGCTGCTCCCTCTTTCTCCTATCCCTGTGTACCTTTGTTTGAACCTTAACAGACTCTTGCTGGGTTTCTCATTCTAATGTGCTTACAATTTCAACCTCTCATCCAGCCCAATTCAGTCCTTATAAATCAGGCTTCTCTATCCTGATTGACGAGGCCTGGAACATTCCTGAGCCAGCTGATGCCAGTCTCCACCTCAAAGCCTAGCAGCCCAGGCTAGGGTTCTCCTGGGCTGGGGCCAGTGTATCAAGTGACTGCCCTAAATTCTGTGGGGCCCAGGTAGGGAGCGCCCTCACCCTTTGTTTCTGCCCCTGAACCTGGAAGGACTGAAGTAGATGGAAAGACCACTTAGGCAGTGGCCAGGAGGGCAGGATGGGGTAATAGGAAGAGCTGTTGGCTGGGAGCCTGGAGACCTGGGAATCGGTGCCAGCCCTCCTTTTTAAAATAATTTTAATTATTAATGCTTTTGATTTTCAAAACATATGCATGGATAATTTTCAACAATTCATCCTTGCAAAATCTTGTGTTCCAAATTTTTTTATTTTCCTTTTATTTATTTTTCTCCTTCCCCTCCCTCACTTCCTCCCTTGATGGGAAGTAATTCAATATATGTTAATCGTGTGCAAAATTCTTCAATACATGTTTCCACAATTATTGTGCTGCATAAGAAATATCAGATCAAAAAGGGAAAAAAATGAAAAAGAAAACAAAATACAAGCAAACAACAATAAAAAAGTGAAAATATTATGTTATAGTATACTCTCAGGAGTCCTCTCTCTGGGTGTGGATGGCTCTCTTCATCATAAGATCATTGGAACTGGCCTCAATCATCTCATTGTTGAAGAGAAACATGTCCATCCAGAATTGATCGT